>NC_058407.1:160346091-160465429 GCF_002201575.2 Neomonachus schauinslandi | reverse complement strand
GTGTTCCTGATCTTAAGGGAAAGGCTCTCAGCTTTTCCCCATTGAGGATGATATTCGCTGTGGGTTTTTCACAGATGGATTTTATGAACTTGAGGAATGTTCCCTCTATCCCTGTACTCTGAAGAGTTTTAATCAGGAAAGGATGCTGTGTTTTGTCAAATGCTTTTTCTGCATCAATTGAGAGGATCATATGGTTCTTCTCTATCCTCTTATTAATGTGTTCTATCACATTGATTGATTTGCGAATGTTGGACCACCCTTGCATCACGGGGATAAATCCCACTTGGTTGTGGTGGATGATACTTTTAATGTATTATTGGATCCTATTAGCTAGGATTTTGTTGAGGATTTTGGAATCCATATTCATCGAATCATGGATCACCACATCAAAAACTAATGATGTGTTGTATGGTGATTAACATAACATAATAAAATAAAATTTAAAAAAAAGAAATTAATTAGTAATCAGAAATCTCCCAACAAACAAGAGTCCTGGGCCAGATGGCTTCCCAGGGGAATTCTACCAGACATTTAAAGAAGAGTTAATACCTATTCTCCTCTAACTGATCCAAAAAATAGAAAAGGAAGGAAAACTTCCAAACTCATTCTACAAAGCCAGCATTACCTTGATTCCAAAACCAGACGAAGATCCCACTAAAAAGGAGAATTACAGGTCAATATTCCTAATGAACATGGATGCAAAAATTCTTAATTAAATTCTAGCAAATAAAATTCAATAGTCCATTAAAAGAATTATTCCTCACAATCAAGTGGGCTTTATTCCTGGGCTGCAGGGTTGGTTCAATACTTGCAAATCAATTAATGTGATACAGTACATTAATAAAAGAAAGGCTAAGAACCTTATGATCCTCTCAATAGATGCAGAAAAAGCATTTGACAAAATTCAGCATCCATTTTTTTTTTCAGCATCCATTCCTGATAAAAAAAAAAACAACAACAGAGATACATGGAACATACAAAGTAGAGATACATGGAACATACCTCAACATCTTAAAGGCCATATACAAAAGACCCACAGTTAATATCAATCTCTGTGGGGAAAAACTGAGATCCTTTCCCCTATGGTTAGGAACAAGGTAAGACACTCTCACCATGACTATTTGTTTCTAGTGTTTTGTGGTGTTTTTTGGTTTTTTTACATCCTCTCCAATGGAATTTTATTTTTTTAATATTGTATTTAAATGCAATTAGCCAACATATAGTGTGTCATTAGTTTTTGGTGTAGTGTTCAATGATTCATTAGTTGCATATAACACCCAGTGTTCATCACATCACATGCCCTCCTTAATGCCATACCACCCTGAATGCACCCAATCTCATCTCACCATGACTATTTAACATAGTACTGGAAGTCTTCGCCTCAGCAATCAATAACAAAAAGAAATAAAAGGCCTCTACACTGGCAGGGAAGAAGTCAAACTTTCACTATTTGCAGATGACATGATACCATGTAGAAAATCCAAAAGAGGGGCTCCTGGGTGGATCATTCGTTAAGCGGTTCAGGTCATGATCCCAGCGTCCTGGGATCGAGCCCCACATCAGGCTCCCTGCTCAGTGGGAAGCCTGCTTCTCCCTCTCCCACTCTCCCTGCTTGTGTTCCTGGTCTCGCTATCTCTCTCTCTCTCTCTCTGTCAAATAAATAAATAAAATCTTAAAAAAAAAAAAGAAAACCCAAAAGACTCCACCAAAAAATTGCTAGAAATAACACATGAATTCTGCAAAGTTGAAGAACATAAAATCAATGTGCAGAAATCTGTTGCATTTCTATACACTAATAATGAAGCAGCAGAAAGAGAAATGAAGGAATTGATCCCATTCGCAATTGCACCAAAAACAATAAGATACTTAGGAATAAACCTAACTAAAGAGGTAGAAGATCTATACTCTGAAAACTATAGAACACTTATGAAAGAAACTGAGGAAGACACAAAGAAATGGAAAAGTAGGAGGGAGCGGAGCAAGACGGCGGAGGAGTAGGAGACCTGGATTTCGTCTCCTCTCAGGAATTCAGCTGGATAGGGATCAAACCATTCTGAACACCTACAAACTCAACAGGAGATCGAAGAAAAGAAGAGCAACAACTCTCTGAACAGAAAAGCGACCACTTTCTGGAAGGTAGGACGTGCGGAGAAGTGAATCTGAGGCGATATTCGGGAGGATAGACGGCGGGGGAGGGGCCTCCCTTGGCTGCTTCTGGCAAGTGATAGAGCCGCGGAGCACAAAATCTTTTAAAAGAACTTTTAAAAGTCTGCTCCACTGAGGGACGTCACTCTGGTGGCTAAGCGGGGGGTGGAACCCTCCGGGACAGTGTGGTCTCAGGACCCTCGGGGTCACAGTAAGACCGGGGGTGCCTGAGTGTGGCAGAGCTCCCAGGTAATGGAGCAGGGAAGCCAGCTGCAGAGACGGAGCCCAGGTGCGGGCTCTCAGCTTGGGGTTGCCATAAACCGTGATCCGCGGCACAGTCAGGCCACTGCTCCTCCAGCAGGGACCCAACAGGCGGCAGATCCAGGGAGACTCTCCTTCCTCCCCCGGGAGGAGCCACGCGGGAGTGCACCGCAGGGATCTGCTGGGTTTGGAGACTCCACCCCGGGTCGGGTGCCAGAGATAGAAACGCGCGGTCACAGGCTGGGTGAGCACAGAGTGCGGCCGGACACTGGGGAGACGGGAGTGACTGACGGCTTTTCTCTGGGGGCTCACTGAGAAGCGGGGCCCCGAGTCCTCGGCTCCTCCGGGGCGGAGATTGGGAGGCCACCATTTTCACTCTCTGCCTCCAAAGCTGTACGGAAAGCTCGCAGGGAACAAAAGCCCCGGAGAGCAAACCCAAGCAGATTACTTAGCCAGGAGGGGGCAAGGGCGGGGCAATTCCGCCTCTGGCAGAGACATTTGGAAACCACGGCAACAGGCCCCTCCCCAGAAGATCAGCGAGAACAGCCAGCCAAGACCAAATTTACCGATCAATGAGAACGGCAGAACTCCAGCGCTAGGGGAATACTGCACATAGAATTCATGGCTTTTTTACCATGATTCTTTAGTCTTTCAAAGTTAATTTTTTTTAACTGTCTTTTTTCTTTTTGAATTTTTCTTTTTCCCTTTTTCAACCAACATCTTATCAATCCCTTTTTTTAAAAAAAAAAAAAAAACATTTTTATTTTTCATTTTTAGAGTCATATTCTATCCCTTCATAGTAGTTACCCGTATTTTTGGCTTATACATATAAGTTGTTCTCTCTTTAAAATTTTGAGATAGTTTCTTCTAACAGATTAAAATATACCCTAAATCTCTAGTATATGGTGTTTTCTATTCCCCTGCCTGATCACATCCTCTCCCTTTTTTTTTCTTTTTTCTTTTTTTAAATCCTCTTCTTTCTTTTTTCAAACAACTTCTTATCAATTCCTTTTATAAAATTTTTTATAATTTCCATCTTTACAGTCATATTGCATCCCTTCATCATATCAACCCTTATTTTTGTACATATATAAGTTTTTCTTTCTTTAAAATTTTGGGAGGCACTTTCTTCTAAGAGACCAAAATACACCCCAAATCTAGTGTGTGGCACTGATCTATATACCAGCCTGATCATATTTGATCACATTCTGGTTTTTTTTTGTTGTTGTTGTTTTGTTTTGTTTGTTTTTGTTTTTATCTTTATCTTTCTCTTTTTCTTTTTTTTCTTTTTCTTTTTTCTCTCTTTCCCTTTCTTTTCCCACTGCTTCAGGTCTTTTCTGATTTGTTTAGAGTATATTTTCTGGGGACGTTGTTACTCTGCTAGCATTTTGTTCTCTATTAATCTATTCTCCTCTGCACAAAATGACAAGATGGAAAAAATCACCTCAATAAAAAGAACAAGAGGTAGTACCAACTGCCAGGGACCTACTCCATACGGACATTAGTACGATGTCAGATCTAGAGTTCAGAATCATCACTTTAAAGATACTAGCTGGGCTTGAAAAAAATATGGAAGTTATTAGAGAAACCCTTTCTGGAGAAGTAAAAGAACTAAAATCCAACCAAGTAGAAATCAAAAAGGCTATTAATGAGGTGCAATCAAAATTGGCGCTAACTGCTAGGATAAATGAGGCAGAAGAGAGAATCAGTAATATAGAAGATGAAATGATGGAAAATAAAGAAGCTGAGAAAAAGAGAGATAAACAACTACTGGATCACGAGGGCAGAATTTGAGAGATAAGCAATACCATAAGACGAAAAAACATTAGAATAATTGGGATCCCAGAAGAAGAAGAAAGAGAGAGAGGGGCAGAAGGTATAATGGAGCAAATTATAGCAGAGAACTTCCCTAATTTGGGGAAGGAAACAGGCATGAAAATCCAGGAAGCACAGAGAACCCCTCTCAAAATCAATAAAAATAGGTCAACACCCCGACCTCTAATAGTAAAACTTATGAGTCTCATAGACAAAGAAAAAATCCTGAAAGCAGCTTGGGAGAAGAGATATGTAACCTACAAGGGTAGAAACATTAGATTGGCAACAGACCTATCCACAGAGACCTGGCAGGCCAGAAAGGACTGGCAGGATATATTCAGAGCACTAAATGAGAAAAATATGCAGCCAAGAATACTATATCCAGCTAGGCTGTCATTGAAAATTGAAGGAGAGATAAAAAGCTTCCAGGACAAACAAAAACTAAAGGAATTTGCAAACACAAAACCAGCCCTACAGGAAATCTTGAAAGGGGTCCTCTAAGCAAAGAGAGAGCCTAAAAGCAACATAGACCAGAAAGGAACACAGACAATATAGAGTAACAGTCACCTTACAGGCAATACAATGGCACTAAATTCCTATCTTTCAATAGTTACCCTGAATGTAAATGGGCTAAGTGCCCCAATCAAAAGACACAGGCTATCAGACTGGATTAAAAAACAAGACCCATCGATATGCTGTCTGCAAGAGACTCATTTTAGAACCAAAGACACCCCCAGATTGAAAGTGAGAGGGTGGAAAACCATTTACCATGCTAATGGACACCAAAAGAAAGCTGGGGTGGCAATCCTTATATCAGACAAATTAGATTTTAAACCAAAGACTGTAATAAGAGATGAGGAAGGACATTATATCCTACTTAAAGGATCTATCCAACAAGAAGATCTAACAATTGTAAATATCTATGCCCCTAACATGGGAGCAGCCAATTATATAAGGCAATTAATAACAAAAGCAAAGAAACACATCGACAACAATACAATAATAGTGGGGGACTTTAACACCCCCCTCACTGAAATGGACAGATCGTCTAAGCAAAAGATCAACAAGGAAATAAAGACTTTAAATGACACACTGGACCAAATGGACTTCACAGACATATTCAGAACATTCCACCCCAAAGCAACAGAATACACATTCTTCTCTAGTGCCCATGGAACATTCTCCAGAATAGATCACATCGTAGGTCATAAATCAGGTCTCAACTGGTACCCAAAGATTGGAATCATTCCCTGCCTATTTTCAGACCACAAGGCTTTGAAACTAGAACTCAATCACAAGAGGAAAGTTGGAAAGAACTCAAATACTTGGAGGCTAAAGAGCATCCTACTGAAGAATGAATGGGTCAACCAGGAAATTAAAGAAGAATTAAAAAAATACATGGAAACCAATGAAAATGAAAACACAACTATTCAAAATCTTTGGGATGCAGCAAAGGCAGTCCTAAGAGGAAAGTATATAGCAATACAAGCCTTTCTCAAGAAACAAGAAAGGTCTCAAATACACAACCTAACCCTACACCTAAAGGAGCTGGAGAAAGAACAGCAAATAAAGCCTAAACCCAGCAGGAGAAGAGAAATAATAAAGATCAGAGCAGAAATCAATGAAATAGAAACTAAAAGAACAGTAGAACAGATCAACGAAACTAGGAGCTGGTTCTTTGAAAGAATTAACAAGATTGATAAACCCCGGCCAGACTTATCAAAAAGAGAAGAGAAATGACCCAAATCAACAAAATCATGAATGAAAGAGGAGAGATCACAACCAACACCAAAGAAATACAAACAAGTATAAGAACATATTATGAGCAACTATATGCCAGCAAATTAGATAACCTGGAAGAAATGGATGCATTCCTAGAGATGTATCAACCACCAAAACTGAACCAGGATGAAATAGAAAACCTGAACAGACCTATAACCACTAAGGAAATTGAAGCAGTCATCAAAAATCTCCCAACAAACAAAAGCCCAGGGCCAGATGGCTTCCCAGGGGAATTCTACCAAACATTTCAAGAAGAATTAATACCTATTCTTCAGAAACTGTTCCAAAAAATAGAAATGGAAGGAAAACTTCCAAACTCATTTTATGAGGCCAGCATTACCTTGATCCCAAAACCAGACAAAGACCCCATCAAAAAGGAGAATTACAGACCAATATCCCTGATGAACATGGATGCAAAAATTCTCACCAAAATACTAGCCAATAGGATCCAACAGTACATTAAAAGGATTATTCACCATGACCAAGTGGGATTTATCCCTGGGCTGCAAGGTTGGTTCAACATCCGCAAATCAATCAATGTGATACAATACATTAACAGAAGAAAGAACAAAAATCATATGATCCTCTCAATAGATGCAGAAAAAGCATTTGACAAAGTACAGCATCCTTTCTTGATCAAAACTCTTCAGAGTATAGGGATCGAGGGTACATACCTCAATATCATAAAAGCCATCTATGAAAAACCTACAGCAAATATCATTCTCAATGGGGAAAAACTGAGAGCTTTCCCCCTAAGGTCAGGAACGCGGCAGGGATGTCCACTATCACCACTGCTATTCAACATAGTATTGGAAGTCCTAGCCACAGCAATCAGACAACAAAAAGAAATCAAAGACATCCAAATTGACAAAGAAGAAGTCAAACTCTCACTCTTTGCAGATGATATGATACTTTATGTGGAAAACCCAAAAGACTCAACCCCAAAACTGCTAGAACTCATACAGGAATTCAGTCAAGTGGCAGGATATAAAATCAATGCACAGAAGTCAGTGGCATTCCTATACACCAACAACAAGACAGAAGAAAGAGAAATTAAGGAGTTGATCCCATTTACAATTGCACCCAAAACCATAAGATACCTAGGAATAAATCTAACCAAAGAGACAAAGGATCTGTACTCAGAAAACTATAAAATACTCATGAAAGAAATTGAGGAGGACACAAAGAAAGGGAAAAACGTTCCATGCTCATGGATTGGAAGAACAAATATTGTGAAGATGTCAATGCTACCTAGAGCAATCTACACATTCAATGCAATCCCCATCAAAATACCACCCACTTTTTTCAAAGAAATGGAACAAATCATCCTAAAATTTGTATGGAACCAGAAAAGACCCCGAATAGCCAGAGGAATGTTGAAAAAGAAAAGCAAAGCCGGCGGCATCACAATTCCAGCTCTATTACAAAGCTGTCATCATCAAGACAGCATGGTACTGGCACAAAAACAGACACATAGATCAATGGAACAGAATAGAGAGCCCAGAAATGGACCCTCAACTCTATGGTCAACTCATCTTTGACAAAGCAGGAAAGAATGTCCAATGGAACAAAGACAGTCTCTTCAACAAATGGTGTTGGGAAAATTGGATAGCCACGTGCAGAAGAATGAAACTGGACCATTTCCTTACACCACACACAAAAATAGACTCAAAATGGTTGAAAGACCTCAATGTGAGACGGGAGTCCATCAAAATCCTAAAGGAGAACACAGGCAGCAACCTCTTCGACCTCAGCCACAGCAACTTCTTCCTAGAAACATCGCCAAAGGCAAGGGAAGCAAGGGCAAAAATGAACTATTGGGACTTCATCAAGATAAAAAGCTTTTGCAAAGCAAAGGAAACAGTCAACAAAACCAAAAGACAACCGACAGAATGGCAGAAGATATTTGCAAATGACATATCAGATAAAGGGCTAGTATCCAAAATCTATAAAGAACTTATCAAACTTAACACCCAAAGAACAAAGAATCCAATCAAGAAATGGGCAGAAGACATGAACAGACATTTTTCCAAAGAAGACATCCAAATGGCCAACAGATACATGAAAAAGTGCTCAATATCACTCGGCATCAGGGAAATCCAAATCAAAACCTCAATGAGATACCACCTCACACCAGTCAGAATGGCTAAAATTAACAAGTCAGGAAACGACAGATGTTGGCGGGGATGCGGAGAAATGGGAACCCTCCTACACTGTTGGTGGGAATGCAAGCTGGTGCAGCCACTCTGGAAAACTGTATGGAGGTTCCTCAAAAAGTTGAAAATAGAGCTACCATATGATCCAGCAATTGCACTACTGGGTGTTTACCCCAAAGATACAAAAGTAGGGATCCGAAGGGGTACGTGCACCCTGATGTTTAGAGGAGCAATGTCCACAATAGCCAAACTGTGGAAAGAGCCAAGATGTCCATCAACAGATGAATGGATAAAGAAGATGTGGTGTATATATACAATGGAATATTATGCAGCCATCAAAAGGAATGAGATCTTGCCATTTGCAACGACGTGGATGGAACTGGAGGGTATTATGTTGAGTGAAATAAGTCAAACAGAGAAAGACATGAATCATATGATCTCACTGATATGAGGAATTCTTAATTGCAGGAAACAAACTGAGGGTTGCTGGAGTGGGGGGTGGGGTGGGAGGGATGGGGTGACTGGGTGATAGACACTGGGGAGGGTATGTGCTCTGGTAAGCGCTGTGAATTTTGCAAGACTGTTGAATCTCAGATCTGTACCTCTGAAACAAATAATGCAATATATGTTAAGAAAAAAAAGAAGAAGAAGAAGAAGGTAGCGGGAGGGGAAGAATGAAGCGGGGGAAATCGGAGGGGTGGAAGAACCATGAGAGACGATGGACTCTGAAAAACAAACTGAGGGTTCTAGAGGGGAGGGGGGTGGGAGGATGGGTTAGCCTGGTGGTGGGTATTGAGGAGGGCACATTCTGCATGGAGCACTGGGTGTTATGCACAAACAATGAATCATGGAACACTTCATCTAAAACTAATGATGTAATGTATGGGGATTAACATAAGAATAAAAAAAATCGTGAAAAAAAAGAAATGGAAAAGTATTCTATGCTTATGGATTGGAAGAACAAGCATTGTTAAAATTTCTATACACCCAAAGCAATCTACACATTTAATGCAATCCTATCAAAATACCACTAGCATTTTTCACAGAGCTAGAGCAAATAATCCTAAAATCTGTATGGAACCAGGAAAGATCCTGAATAGCCAAAGCAATCCTGAAAAAGAAAAACAAAACTGGAGGCATCACAATTCCACATTTCAAGCTATAATACAAAGTTGTAGTGATCAAGACACTATGGTACTGGCACAAAAACAGACACATAGATCACTGGAAAAGAATAGAGAAACCAGAAATGGACCCACAACTATAAGGTTAACTAATCTTCAACAAAACAGGAAAGAATATCTAATGGAAAAAAGACAGTGTCTTCAATAAATGGTCCTGGGAAAAGTGGACAGCAACATGCAGAAGAATGAAACTGCACCACTTTCTTACATCATACACAACAATAAACTCAAAATAGATGAAAGACCTAAATGTGAGACAAGAAACCATCAAAATCCTAGAGAAGAACACAGGCAGCAACCTCTTTGACCTCAGCCATAACAACTTACTAGACATGTGGCCAGAGGCAAGTGAATCAAAAGCAAAAATGAACTATGGGGACTTCATCTAGATTAAAAGTTTCTGCACAGCAAAGGAAACAATCAACAAAACTAAAAGGCAGCCTATGGAATAGAAGATATTTGCAAATGACATATCTGATAAAGGGTTAGTTTCCAAAATCTATAAAGAACTTATAAACTCAACACCCAAAAAATAAATAATCCAATCAAGAAATGGGCAGAAAACATGAATAGACACTTTTCCAAAGAAGACAGTTGGTTAACAGACACACTACATCAAAAACTAATGATGTACTATATGCTGGCTAACTGAACATTAAAAAAAGAAAGAAAGAAAATATGCTCAACATCACTCAGCATCAGGGAAATACAAATCAAAACTATGATGATGTACTGTTCAACAATTCATTAGTTGTGTATAACACCCAGTGTTCATCACAACACATGCCCTCCTTAATACCCATCACTCAGCTACCCCATTCTCCCACCCCCCTCCCTTCTGTAATCCTCAGTTTGTTTCCCAGAGTCCAGAGTCTCTCATGGTTTGTCTCCCTCTCTGATTTCTATATGCTGGCTAACTGAACATAATTAAAAAAACAAAAACAAAAACAGGGCGCCTGGGTGGCTCAGTCGGTTAAGCGACTGCCTTTGGCTCAGGTCATGATCCTGGAGTCCCAGGATCGAGTCCCGCATCGGGCTCCCTGCTCAGCGGGGAATCTGCTTCTCCCTCTGACCCTCCCCCATCTCATGCTCTCTCTCTCATTCTCTCTGTCTGAAATAAATAAATAAAATCTTTAAAAAAAAAAACAAAAACAAAAACAAAACATGATGAGATACCACCTCACACCTGTCAGAATGGCTAAAATTAACAACACAAGAAACAATAGGTGTTGGCAAAGATGCAGAGAAAGGAGAACCCTCTTGCACTGTTGGTGGGAATGCAAACTGGTGCAGCCACTCTGGAAAACAGTATGGAGGTTCTTCAAAAAGTGAAAAATAGAAATACCCTCTGATCCAGCAATTGCACTACTAGGTCTTTACCCAAATGATACAAAAATACAGATTCAAAGGGGTACATGCACCCCGATGTTTATAGAAGCATTATCAGCAATAGCCAAACTATGGAGAGAGTCCTAATGTCCATCAACTGATGAATGGATAAAGAAGATGTGGAATGGAATGGTCCTGGGAAATGGAATATTACTCAGCCATCAAAAAGAATGAAATCTTGCCATTTGCCACAACAATGGTTGGAGCTAGATTGTATCATGCTAAGCGAAGTAAGTCAGAGAAAGACAAATACCAATACCAATGATTTCACTCATATGTGGAATTTGAGAAACAGAACAGATTAACATATTGGAAAGCAGGGGAAAAGGACAGAGGGAAACAAACCATGAGAGACTCTTAGCAAGAGAGAACAAACTGAGGGTTGATGGAGGGAGGTGGGTGGGGAATGGGCTAGATGGATCATGGGTATTAAGGAGGGCATTTGTTATGATTAGCACTGAGTGTTGTAAGTAATTAACCACTGGATTCTACTCCTGAATACAATATTGCAGTGTATGTTAACTAACTAAAATTTAAATTAAAGAATTTTTTAATTAAAATAGAATAAAATAAAATGATCAATATGATGTTATGGGACAAAACATATCTGGACATTCAAAAGAACCTTCAAAGCTGGAGAGTGCATTGGGAATGCCTTTCAAAAATTGTTTAAAACCGCCTTTAAAGATTTTAACAGCAGAGACAAAAGCAAGAAATAAAAGAGCACCAGAAAATGAAAACAGCAGGTTGCCTTGTTAGCTGCTGCCTTAACTCAAGGAAAGCTAATACCAGGCCAAGGACCACTAGAGGATGAGATCAACACCAGGTAAGAAATTCAGGTTTCTTGGACCCTGAAGGATACCCCGATTTAGGGTCTCATCAATGTGCCTATTGTAAAAGAAGAGGGCCATTGGAAAAGAGAATGCCCCAGGCTCATGAGGTCTCTTAAGGACAGAGTCCCATAATGCCCAACAGATGCCTGACTTGGTTGATAGTCACCAAGAATGAAGGGGCCCAAGGGCTCCTTTAAACCTTGTAAAGCCTGTCATCATATCCCACAAGGAACCCGAGTAACAATGGCAATTGGAAATAAACTCATAGACTTTTTGGTTAATACCAGGGCCACATATTCAGTACTGAACACTTGGCTCTCTCGGCCCACAAATCAAACTATAGCTGTACCAGGAGTTTCAGGAGAAGTATTGACTAAAACCTTCCTACAACCACCAGACTGTCAAATGGTACAAATGTCCCATCCCTTTACTGGGATGTGATCTGTTAACTAAACCGAATGCTGAAGTCAGTTTTGCACCTGGACACTGGATATAAAGGTACCACCAGAGCAAGCTTATGCCTTTCAAGCTTTGCTTCTACATCAAGGTAGAGAAGCTCTATTAGAGCTCCCTGAAGAAATCATCTGAGAGGTTAAGATCAGATGTTTGGGCAGATGGGAAGCCAGAACGAGCAAAATCAGGGACACTTGTACATGTTAAGTTTTGTGATGGGGTTAAGATTCCAAACCTCAGACATTAAAGAACAAACTAAAAGAGGAATTCAGCCCTTTGTCTTAGAATTTGGCCTCATCCACCTCTGCCAATCCCCATACAATACCCCTATTTTGCCTGTTCAGATTTAAGGGCCATAAACTAAATTGTAGAAGATATTCACCTGGTGGTAACTAATCTATATACTCTCTTAACAGTCTTGTCTGGGGAGTTTCAATAGTTTACTGCTCTTGGATTTAAAAGACACGTTCTTTTGCATCCCTCTCAGTTCAGATTCCCAGAAACTGTTTGCATTTGGAAAGACCCTGAGACTAAGAATAAGCAGCAATATTGCTGGATGGTCCTTCCCCAAGGCTTTAAGAACTCCCTCGTCATTTGGGGGAAAGTCTTAGTCACGGACTTAAGGCACCTCCAATTATAAGGAGGAACCCTTGTTGTTAGGTTGGTTGCCAGCGAGACTAGAGAAGCCTCAGACCAAAATGTGATTTTGACCCTAAACTTTCTGGATAAGTAAGGCCATAAAGTCTCAGAGAAAGGCCCAAATCTCTCAAATATCAGTTAAATATCTGGGCTTTGAACTGTCACAGAGACAAAGGAACATGCTCCCAACAGGAGGGAACATTAGTGAGGGTCACAGTGCTCACTACTAAAAGACAGTTGCATAGATTCCTAGGTATGGCTAGATTTTGCCATATCTGGATTCCTGATTTTGGACCCATCACTAAACCCCTCTATGAAATCCTTAAAGGAGGAAACAATGAGCCTCTTGAATGGACTAGAGAATGCCATAAGGCATTCCAAGTTATTAAAGAAAAGCTACTCACAGCTCCTGCTTCAGGCCTTCCAGATAACAGAAAGCCCTTTGATTTCTTTGTCCATGAGAGGCAGGGGATCAGTTTGGGGAGTTCTAACTCAGAATCTGGACAACATAAAAAGACCTATTGCCTATTTTTCAAAATAATTAGATCTAATAGCTAATTGTCTGAGAACAATAACAGCCACTTGTCATCAATTACAAGAAGTAGAAAAATCTGTTTTGGGGCCACCTACCATACTGCATACGCCACATAATGTCTCCCCCTACTGGAACAAAAGGGTGGCTACTGGCTCACCTCTAGAATATTAGGCAAATAGAACGTCGTATCAGACAATCCCAAAGTTACTTTGAAAGTGGTCTCAACTAATGAATCATTGAATATTATATCAAAAACTAAGCCAGTGATGGGTATTAAGGAGGGCACATACTGCATGGAGCTCTGGATGTTATACAAAAACAATGAATCATGTATCACATCAAAAACTAATGATGTATTATATGGTGACTAACATAACATAATAAAAAATTTTTTTAATAAAAATTAAATAAATTAAAAATTAAATAAATTAAAAAACTAATGATGTACTACCCCTTGGCTAATTGAATGAATAAAAAAAAAAGAGTAGTCTCCATCTTGAACCCAGCCACCTTGCTCCCCACCAACACATGACTGTATACAGATAATTAAACAAGTTTATTCTAGCCTGATTCGATGGATCTGCCATTAGAAAATCATGACCTTGAGATGTCCATAGATGGGAACAGTGCAGTATGGATCAAGGACAATAAAGAACTGGGTACGCAGTGGTGACCCATCAGCAAACATTAGAAGTAGAAGCCCTCCCACCGGGTATCTCCACTCAGAAAGCTGAAACCATAGCTCTTATAAGAGCCTCCATTTAGATAAGGACAAGACGTGACTGTTTTTACTGATTCTAAATATACCTTTTTGGCAGTCCATGCACATGGAGCCATTTGGAAGGAAGGAGGGTTGTTAACTTCAGGAAATAGGGAAATTAAACAGGCCAAAGAGATTTTAGAAGTACTAGAAGCTGTTTTGGAACTCAAGGAGGTAGCTATTGTCCACTGCTGGGGACACCAGAAATTGGATTGATTGCCCAAGAGAACAATCAGGCAGATCAAACTGCCAAATTGTCAGCCCAGATGAAGACTCCAAAACCCTCTATAATGGCTTTAGTACCAGACATAGACTTAACAACATATCAACCCTAATATTCCTCTGAAGACTTAAGAAGAGCTAAGGGATGGATATTTGGACATAATGCTGGCACTGAAACTGGTTGGAAATAAAATGAATAAGGAATAATCTTTATCCTAGAACATCTTATGGAGGGGATAATTAGTGATATTCACCAAAGCACCCATTCTGGGCAAAATGCTGCTCTTCAGTGGATCCAAAAATATATTATGGATCCAAATATTCAAAGAACTATTTAAAATATGGTCCAAAAAATGTGACATTTGTGCTGCAAAACAATCCTAGGACTGAACTTCCACCAGTCCTAAAAGGTATATAAGTTACAGGCACCAAACCTGGAGAAGACTGGTAGAAAGACTTTTCCATGATGCCAAAAACAACAGACAATTTTCAATATTTGCTAGAATTTGTAGACACGTTTACAAGAATGGTTTTTTCATGCCATTCATAGTTTTCAGAAGCTATCAAAACAATTTAACTTGGGAAAAATTCTGGCCAATTGTCCCACTTCAGGTAAGAGTAGCCCCTAAAATTGGGCTTGGTTTCATCCCCTATGAAATGTTTTATGAAGGACACTTTCTACATTCTTTTCATGGCTTAGAGTTACTGATGGGGCTCATGTTAGGGAATTGGATACTATCAGGTACATTCAATTTGGGGGAAATAGTCTAAGTGCTATACATAAGTTTGCTTCTAGCAGGTTGATGCAGTCCACAGATGTACTCTTATACTACTTGAATCCTGAAGACCTGGAGGACCAACTCCAACCTCAGTGGACAGGACCTTATTAGGTGCTGTTGACCACCATTCTTCAGTAAAACTGAAGGGAATTAAGCCATAGATTTATCACACTCAAATTAAGCTTGTTCCACAAGAATCCACAGGTTTTCTATGCCCTTTCAGCAAGAACATGGGAAAGAACGCTGCTTGGACCAGCTAACCTGTGACAACCTGAAACTGCTATTTAGGAGAGCTGGTCTGAAGAAAACAAAAGTAACAAATAACCTATGACCTATTAATAGTTTATACACTATGAATGTTATTACTTTTTCTGTTTGCATTTTCCTATTGGTTATAACCTCTCAAGCTTGGAAAGATAATTCTATGATTAGGATTTCTCAAACATTAGCCAAGGCTGGCAATCTTTCTTGCTGTTGGATATGTCACCCTACACCCCATTCAGTCTACAATGGCAGTGACCAAATAGTAATGTCTGTAACCAACTTTTCTCTTGTTCCTAATTTTTCAATACATCTAAATTGATGCATTCCATTAGCTTCTAGTCAGGTTAATCAAGCCAGCCTCCCTCACTGCTCCCATCCCTTGTTTTCACCTAGCTATCCCAAAACATGGATCTCTCACATTCAGTGATTGGAATCCACCCCAAGAAGCTTGTAGTTCTTATGTTTACAATATAATCATAACAGTTAATAATTTCACCTCTTGTAAACTTAAATGACCCTTTTTCCTTTCACCACCCTTCAGAGATTTTTGGGAAATATGCTATTTTAACAAAAGTCACTCATCTTGTCCTGCTCCTCTCTGTACAATACTGCAAACTAAAAGAACTTGACCACATGAGGCCCCCACACTCCTTCCTGGATAACCTCTTACCAATTACACCAAACTTAACTGTATTCTTCTTGGTTTCAAATGATACTTTCAATGATTCTTCAAAGTGAAAGTATTAACCCCTATAAATTAAGAGGAGTGCTATGTGAACCCCCATGTTATATTTTTGTCTGTGGATATCAACACTTCCCTTGGTGATATGAATTATTAAATGCCTGGAACATGGAAGGTACTTGTCTTTTAGGATGTTTGATCATCCTTTTTTTTCATATATAATTCTAATAAAATCAGCCATTGGACCAATACTCTCAACTATTCTACAGGTTAAAGAGAAATCACAAAATATTATGATTATCTTCCCAGAAATCAAGAAGATGGAATTTGGTACATGTTTGCTAGAACATTACTGCCATGGTGGGGGATGGCATCATGTGAACATACAGTTAAAATTTTTTCAATAACTTTAGGAATTATAGCAAATGAAACTGCCCACGCCAAGCAGCCCAACAAAAGGCCTTAGACTCTTTGGCCAGAATAGTTTCAGATAATATAATTGCTTTAGATTATATTTTAGCAGAGCAGGGTGTTTGTGTAGAACCTAATTCATCCTGCAGCACATATATTAATATTTCCTCAGAAATTGAAGTTTGTCTTCACAAAATAAGAAAATGAGATATGTGTTACAATAAATGTCCCCTGAAGTCAAAGATTCAGATTTTGACTGGTTTTCAGGGTTATTTTCTTGAATCCTCCAAGAAATTAAATCAATTTTCCTAGGATTGCTCATATTTGGAATATCCATATTCCTAACTTTGCTACTTAATCACAAAATGTGGTATAAAATGTTGAACAAAAACAAAAACCAAAAAAAAGTACAAAAATGGTAATACAGAATGTTGGCTTACAAACTGGAACAAAGGAATATTTCCAAATGAGTACAAAAAGTTTCCATTCATCTAACCTGATCTCCATACTATTTCAGCAGGAATTAGCTAGAGCAGTCATCTTCCCAATTCCCTCAATAATGAGGAATGATCAAAAGACAGTGGGGAGGATTTGGAACAAGATGGCAGAGGAGTAGGAGACCTAAATTTCGTCTGGCCCCAGGAATTCAGCTAGATAGGGACCAAACCATTCTGAACACCTACGAACTCAACAGGAGATCAAGGAAAAGAATAGCAGCAACTCTCTGAACAGAAAAGCAAACACTTTCTGGAAGGTAGGACGTGCAGAGAAGTGAATCTGAGGCAATATTAGGGAAGATAGACAGCGGGGGAGGGGGCCTCTGTCAACCGCTACTGGCAAGTGATAGAACAACAGAGCACAAAATTGGAAATTTTAGAAGTCAGCTCTGCTGGGGGACGTTGCTCCAGTGGCTAAGTGGGGGGTGGAACCCTCGCTGGGACAGTGTGGTCTCAGGACCCTCGGGGTCACAGAAAGACCAGGGGTGGCTGAGTGTGGCAGAGCTCACAGGTATCAGAGCAGGGAAGCCAGCTACAGGAGCTGAGGAGTGGGCTCTCAGCTTGGGGTTGCCATAAACTGTGATCTGTGGCACAGTCGGGCCACTGCTCTTCCAGCAGGGACCCAACAAGCGGCAGATCCGGGGAGACTCCCCTTCCTCCCCTGGGAGGAGCTGCATGGGAGCGCACCACAGGAATCTGCTGGGTTTGGAGACTCCACACGGGGTCATGAGCCAGAGATAGAAATGGTCAGTCACAGGCTGGGTGAGCACTGAGTGCAGCCGGAGGCCAGGGAGACAGGAGTGATTGACTGCTTTTCTCTGGGGGGTCACTGAGGATTGAGGGCCCCAAGTTCTCAGCTCCTCTGGGGCAGAGATTGGGAGGCTGCCATTTTCACTCTCGTCCTCCAAAGCTGTACAGAAAGCTTGCAGGGAACAAAAGCTCCTGAGAGCAAACCCAAGCAGATTACTTAACCCGGGCCCAGCAAGGGCAGGGCAATTCCACCTCTGGCAAAGACATTTGAGAACCACGGCAACAGGCCCCTCCCCCAGAAGATCAGCAAGAACAGCCAGCCAAGACCAAGTTTACCGATCAATGAGAATGGCAGAACTCCAGCGCTAGGAGAATACAGCACATAGAATTCATGGCTTTTTCCCCCCTGATTCTTTAGTCTTTCAAAGTTAATTTTTTTAATTTTCCTTTTTTTCTTTTTCTTTTCTTTGAAATTTACTTTTTCCCTTTTTCAACCAACATCTTATCAATCCGTTTTTTTTTTAATCTTTTTTATTTTTCATTTTCAGAGTCATATTCTATCCCTTCATAGTAGTTAACCTTATTTTTGGCATATCTCTCTTTAAAATTTTGGGATCCAGGAGAGAGGGGAAAGATGGTGGAGGAGTAGGGGACCCTATTTCAACTGGTCCCTGGAATTGAGCTGGATATCTACCAGACCACTCTGAGCACCCACGAAACCAGCCTGAGATGTAAGAAGATCTGGATCTCTACAAACAGAATATCGCAGGCGGTTGGTTTTGAGGTAGGAAGCGGGGAGCCGTGATTCCGCGGGCAGATATCGGAGGATAAATGGCAGCGGGAGGGTGCCTGGCAGTGGGGATCCTGCACCGCCGGTGAGTGACAGCCTCACACGCAGGGGACAGGGCACAGACTCACAGACTGGTAGCAGCAAGGTAAGGACTTCAGGGCAGCCCCCCGGGGCGGAAACCCTCAGCAGCGAGGTCACGCCTCGAACTGGGGTGGCTGGCGGTTTTAGAAGCACAAAGGACAGAGACGTCAGGACCTGGAGGCAGGACTGGGAGCACTTCAGAGGGACGCACAACCCAGGACGCTGCAGTTTATAGCAGCACGGGCAGAAATGGAGATAGTGTGGCCTGGAGAGCTCACTAAAGAACAGACTGCAGTCTCTCTGCTCTGAGGCAGAGGGTTGGAAACAGTCTTTTCTGCTCTGATTCGCGGAAGAGATGCGGAAAGCCGACAGGGAAAGCCGCCAGAGAACAAAAGCCCCCAAAAACTGATTCCCGCTAAGCCCATCCCCCGCCACAGGGGGGCAGGGCAACTCCGCCCAAACAGAGTTGCCTGAGTAATAGCACAAGAGGCCCCTCCCCCAGAAGACAGGCTGGGAAAACAAGAGGCCAGCAACCCTAAGATCCCAAGAAAACAGGTGCATCTTGCTTGGGTTCTGGTCAATAATTTGGACTCTATACATTCCCTCAAACACCCATCAACAGAATGACTAGGAGGAGGAGCCCCCAAAATAGAAAAAACTCAGAGATTATGACTTATGCTGCAGATTTACAAATGGATGCAGATATAACCAAGATGTCGGAGATGGAATTCAGGCTAGCAATTGTGACGACAATGGCTAGAATGGAGAAATCAATTAATGGCAACATAGAGTCTCTAAGGGCAGAAATGAAAGCTGAATTGGCAGAACTTAAAAATGCTATCAATGAGATCCAAGCCGATCTAGATAATCTAACAGCTAGGGTAAGGGAGGCAGAAGAACGAATAAGCGACCTGGAAGACAATATAATAGATAAAAAGGGAAAAGAGGAGGCTGGGGGAAAACAACTCAGAATCCATGAAAATAGAATCAGAGAAATAAGTGACACCATGAAGCGTTCCAATGTCAGAATAATTGGAATCCCGGAGGGAGTGGAGAGAGAGAGAGGACTAGAAGATGTATTTGAGCAAATCGTAGCTGAGAACTTCCCTAATCTGGGGAATGAAACAAACATTCGCATCCTAGAGGTAGAGAGGACCCATCCCAAGATCAAGGCAAACAGGCCAACACCCTGGCATGTAATAGTAATATTTGCAAATCTTAGAACCAAGGAAACCATCTTAAGGGCAGTTAGGGGAAGAGATTCCTTACGTACAGAGGGAGGAACATCAGAATAACGTCAGACCTATCCACAGAGAACTGGCAAGCCAGAAAGGGCTGGAAAGACATATTCAGGGTACTAAAGGAGAAGAGCATGCAGCCAAGAATACTTTATTCGGCAAGGCTTTCATTTGAATGGATGGAGAGATGCAGAAGACTGGCAGAAGCTGAAAGAATATGTGACCACTAAGCCGGCTCTGCAAGAAATATTAAGGGGGGTTCTATAAAAGGAGAAAGACCCCAAGAGTGATATACAACAGAAATTTACAAGGACAATCTATAAAAACAACGTCTTCACAGGCAACACGATGACAATTAATTCATATCTTTCAATAATCACTCTCAACGTGAATGGCCTTAACACTACCATAAAACGGCACAGCGTAGCAGATTGGATAAAAAGACAGGACCCACCCATATGCTGTCTACAAGAGACTCATTTTGAACCTAAAGATACCTCCAGACTGAAAGTGAAGGGATGGAGATCCATCTTCCACGCCAGCGGACCTCAAAAGAAAGCTGGGGTAGCAATTCTTATATCACACAAATTAGATTAAACTAAAGTCTGTAGTTAGAGACACAGAAGGACACTATATCATTCTTAAAGGGTCTATCCAACAAGAAGATCTAACAATTGTAAATATCTATGCCCCCAATGTGGGAGCAGCCAACTACATAAGCCAACTGTTAACCAAAATAAAGAGTCACATCAATAACAATACGTTAATTGTAGGAGACCTCAATACTCCACTCTCAGCAATGGACAGATCATCTAAGCAGAAAATCAACAAGGAAACAAGAGCTTTGAATGATACATTGGACCAGATGGACCTGGTAGATATTTACAGAACATTCCACCCTAAAACAACAGAATACTCATTCTTCTTGAGCACACATGTAACTTTCTCCAGAATAGACCACATACTAGGTCACAAATCAGGTCTCAACCGATACCAAAAGATTGAGATTATTCCCTGCATATTCTCAGACCATAATGCTTTAAAACTGGAACTCAATCACAAGAAAAAATTTGGCAGAAATTCAAACACTTGGAAGCTAAAGACTACTCTGCTCAAGAATGTTTCGGTCAACCAGGAAATCAAAGAAGAACTTAAACAATGCATTGAAATCAATGAGAACGAAAACACATCGGTCCAAAACCTATGGGATACTGCAAAGGTGGTCCTAAGGGGGAAATACATAGCCATCCAAGCCTCACTCAGAAAAATAGAAAAATCCTGGATTCACCAACTAACTCTACACCTTAAAGAACTAGAGAAAAAGCAAAAACAATGCCTAGCCATGCATTAGAAGAGAAACAATTAAGATTAGAGCAGATATCAATGAATTAGAAACCAGAAACACAGTATATCAGATCAATGAAACTAGAAGTTGGTTCTTTGAAAGAATTAATAAGATCGATAAACCACTGGCCAGACTTATCCAAAAGAAAAGAGCAAGGACCCGAATGAATAAAATTATGAATGAAAGAGGAGAGATCACGACTAACACCAAGGAAACAGAAACAATTCTTAGAAATTATTATCAAAAACTATGGGGCGCCTGGGTGGCTCAGTCGTTAAGTGTCTACCTTCGGCTCAGGTCATGATCCCAGGGTCCTGGGATGAGCCCCGCATTGGGCTCCCTGCTTGGCAGGAAGCCTGCTTCTCCCTCTCCCACTCCCACGCTTGTGTTCCTGCTCTCACTAACTCTCTCTCTCTCTCTGTCAAATAAATAAATAAAATCTTTAAAAAAAGAAAGAAATTATTATAAAAAACTATATGCCAATAAACTGAGCAATCTGGATGAAATGGAGGCCTTCCTGGAAACCCATAAGCTGCCAAGACTGAAACAGGAAGAAATTGAAAACCTGAATAGGCCAACACCAGTAACGAGATTGAAGCAGTGACCAAAAACCTCCCAAAAAACAAGAGTCCAGGGCCTGATGGATTCCCTGGGGAATTCTACCAAACATTCAGAGAATAAATAATACCTATTCTACTGAAGCTGTTTCAAAAAATAAAAACAGAAGGAAAGCTTCCAGACTCATTCTATGAGGCCAGCATTACCTTAATCCACAAAACAGGCAAAAACCCCATCAAAAAAGGAGAATTTCAGACCGATATCCCTGATGAATATGGATTCCAAAATCCTCAACAAACTCCTAGCTAACAGGATCCAACAATACATTAAAAGGATCATCCACCACGACCAAGTGGGATTTATCCCCGGGATGCAACATTGACAATGTTGCAATGTTCAACATTTGCAAATCAAACAATGTGATAGAATACATTAATAAGAAGAGGGAGAAGAACCATATGGTCCTCTCAATTGATGCAGAAAAAGCACTCGACAAAATACAACATCCTTTCCTGATTAAAACTCTTCAGAGTATAGGGATAGAGGGAACATTCCTCAAGTTCATAAAATCCATCTATGAAAAACCCACAGCGAATGTCATCCTCAATGGGGAAAAGCTGAGAGCCTTTCCCTTAAGATCAGGAACATGTCAAGGATGCCCACTCTCGCCTCTATTGTTCAACATAGTACTAGAAGTCCTAGCAACAACAATCAGACAACAAAAAGAAATAAAACATATTCAAATTGGCAAAGAAGAAGTCAAACTCTCTCTTTTCACAGATGACATGATATTTTATGTGGAAAACCCAAAAGACTCCACCCCCAAATTACTAGAACTCATACAGCAATTCAGTAATGTGGCAGGATACAAAATCAATACACGGAAATCAGTTCCTTTCTTATACACTAACAATGGAACTATAGAAAGAGAAATTAGAGAAACGATTCCAATTACATAGCACCAAAAGCCATAAGATACCTCAGAATAAACCTACCCAAAGAGGTAAAGGATTGATACTCTAGGAACTACAGAACACTCATGAAAGAAATTGAAGACACAAAAAGATGGAAAAATATTCCATGCTCATGGATCGGAAGAAGAAACATTGTTAAAATGCCTATGCTACCCAGAGCAACCTTTACCTTCAATGCCATCCCGATCAAAATTCCAATCACATTTTTCAAAGTGCTGCAACAAACAATCCTAAAATTTGTATGGAATCAGAAAAGACCCCGAATTGCCAAGGAAATATTGAAAAAGAAAAACAAAGCTGGGGGCCTCAAGTTGCCTGATTTTAAACTATATTACAAAGCTGTGATCACCAAGACAGCATGGTATTGGCACAAAAACAGCCATATAGACCAATGGAACAGAATAGAGAACCCAGATATGGAACCTCAACTGTATGGTCAAATAATCTTTGACAAAGCAGGAAGAAATATGCAATGGAAAAAAGACAGTCTCTTCAATAAATGGTGCTGGGAAAATTGGACAGCCACATGCAGAAGGATGAAACTCGACCATTCTCTAACACCATACACAAAGATAAACTCAAAATGCGTGAAAGACCTCAATGTGAGACAGGAATTCATCAAAATCCTAGAGGAGAACATGGGCAGTAACCTCTTTGACATCGCCCACAGCAACTTCTTTCAAGATACATCTCCAAAAGCTGGTGAAACAAAAGCAAAAATGAACTTTTGGGACTTCATCAAGATAAAAAGCTTCTGCACAGCAAAGGAAACGGTCAACAAAACAAAGAGGCAACCACAGAATGGAAGAAGATATTTGCAAATGACACTACAGATAAAGGGCTGGTATCCAAGATCTATAAAGAACTTCTCAAACTCAACACCCAAAAAACAAATAATCAAGTCAAAAATTGGGCAGAAGATATGAAAAGACACTTCTCCGAAGAAGACATACAAATGGCTAATAGACATATGAAAAATTGTTCATCATCATTAGCCATCAGGGAAATTCAAATCAAAACCACATTGAAATACCACCTTACACCAGTTAGAATGGCAAAAATGGACAGGGAAAGAAACAACAAATGTTGGAGAGGTTGTGCAGAAAGGGGAACCCTCTTACACTGTTGGTGGGAATACAAATTGGTACAGCCACTTTGGAAAATAGTGTGGAGGTTCCTCAAAAAGTTAAAAATAGAGTTACACTATGACCCAGCAATTGCACTCCTGGGTATTTACCCCAAAGACACAGATGTAGTGAAAAGAAGGGCCATATGCACCCCAATGTTCATAGCAGCAATGTCCACAATAGCCAAACTGTGGAAACAGCCAAGATGCCCTTCAACAGATGAGTGGATAAAGAAGATGTGGTCCATATATACAATGGAATACTACTCAGCCATCAGAAAGGATGAATACCCAACTTTTACATCAACATGGATGGGACTGGAGGAGATTATGCTAAGTGAAATAAGTCAAGCAGAGAAAGAAAATTATCATATGGTTTCACTTATTTGTGGAACATAAGGAATAGCATGGAGGACACTAGGAGAAGGAAGGGAAAAATGGGGGGGGGAATTGGAGGGAGAGATGAACCATGAGACACTATGGACTCTGAGAAACAAACAGGGTTTTAGAGGGGAGGGAGGAGGGGTAATTGGTCATCTGGTGATGTGTATTAAGGAGGACACGTACTGCATGGAGCACTGGGTGTTATACGAAAACAATGGATTGTGGATCACCACATCAAAAACTAATGATGTATTGTATGGTGACTAGCATAACATAATAAAATTTTTTTAAAAACTTTGGGATAGAGGGGCACCTGGGTGGCTCAGTCGTTAAGCGTCTGCCTTTGGCTCAGGTCATGATCCCAGGGTCCTGGGATCGAGCCCTGCATCAGGCTCCCTGCTCTGTGGGAAGCCTGCATCTCCCTCTCCCACTCCCCCTGCTTGTGTTCCCTCTCTCTGTCAAATAAATAAATAAAATCTTTTTTAAAAATAATAAATAAAAAATAAAATTTTGGGATAGAGTTTCTTCTAACATACCAAAATATACCCTAAATCTCGAGTGTATGGCTTTGTTCTAGTCTCCTGCCTGATCACATTCTCTCTCTCTTTTTTTAATTTAAATCCTCTTTTTTTTTCACCCACTTCTTATCTTATCAACTCCTTTTATAAAATCTTTTATAATTTTTATCTTTACAGTCATATTCCATCCATTAATCATATTTATCCTTATTTTTGTACATATGTAAGTTTTTCTTTCTTTAATATTTTGGGAGGCACTTTCTTCTAACACACCAAAATACACCCAAAATCTAGTGTGTGGCACTGATCTATGCACCTGCCTGATCATATTTGATCATATTCTGTTTTGTTTGTTTGTTTCTTTGGTTTTTTTGTTTTTATCTTTTTCTTTTCCTTTTTTTTTCTTTTTTCATTCTTTCCCTTTCTTTTCCCCTGGTTTCAGGTATCTTCTGCTTTCTTTAGTGTATGTTTTTCTGGGGTCGTTTTTACCCTGTTAGCATTTCGTTCTCTCATTCCTCTATTCTTCTCTGGACAAAATGACAAGACGGAAAAAATCACCTCAAAAAAAAGTACAAAAGGCAGTACCAATTGCCAGGGATCTATCAAAACAGACATTCGTAAGATGTCAGAACTAGAGTTCAGAATGGCGATTTTAAAGATACTAGCTGGGCTTGAAAAAAGCATGGAAAATATTAGAGAAACCCTTTCTGGAGAAACAAAAGAACTAATATCTAACCAATCAAAATCAAAAAGGATATTAATGAGGGGCAATCAAAAATGGAGGCTCAACTACTAGGATAAATGAGGCAGAAGAGAGAATTAGTGATATAGAAGACCAAATTATGGAAAATAAAGAAGCTGACAAAAAGAGAGATAAACAACTACTGGATCACGAGGGCAGAATTCGAGAGATAAGTGATACCATAAGACGAAACAACATTAGAATAATTGGGATCCCAGAAGAAGAAAGAGAGAGGTGCAGAAGGTATATTGGAGCAAATTATAGCAGAGAACTTCCCTAATTTGGGGAAGGGAACAGGCATCAAAATCCAGGAGGCACAGAGAACCCCCCCAAAAATCAACAAAAATAGGTCAACACCCCGACATCTAATAGTAAAACTTATGAGTCTCAGAGACAAAGAGAAAATCCTGAAAGCAGCTCAGGAGAAGAGATCTGTAACCTACAATGGTAGAAACACTAGATTGGCAACAGACCTATCCACAGAGACCTGGCAGGCCAGAAAGGACTGGTATGATATATTCAGAGCACTAAATGAGAAAAATATGCAGCCAAGAATACTATATCCAGTTAGGCTGTCATTGAAAATAGAAGGAAAGATAAAAAGCTTCCAGGACAAACAAAAACTAAAGGAACTTGCAAACACGAAACCAGCCCTACAAGAAATATTGAAAGGGGTCTTCTAAGCAAAGAGAGAGCCTAAAAGTAACATAGATCAGAAAAGAACACAGACAATATACAGTAACAGTCACCTTACAGGCAATACAATGGCACTAAATTCCTATCTTTCAATAGTTACCCTGAATGTAAATGAGCTAAGTGCCCCAATCAAAAGACACAGGCTATCAGATTGGATAAAAAAACAAGACCCATCGATATGCTGTCTGCAAGAGACTCATTTTAGACCCAAAGACACCCCCAGATTGAAAGTGAGGGGGTGGAAAACCATTTACCATGCTAATGCACAACAAAAGAAAGCTGGGGTGGCAATCCTTATATCAGACAAATTAGATTTTAAACCAAAGACTGTAATAAGAGATGAGGAAGGACACTATATCCTACTTAAAGGGTCTATCCAACAAGAAGATCTAACAATTGTAAATATCTATGCCCCTACCATGGGAGCAGCCAATTATATAAGCCAATTAATAACAAAAGCAAAGAAACACATCGACAACAATACAATAATAGTGGGGGACTTTTACACCCCTGTCGCTGAAATGGACAGATCATCTAAGCAAAAGATCAACAAGGAAATAAAGACTTTGAATGACACACTGGACCAAATGGACTTCACAGATATATTCAGAACATTCCATCCCAAAGCAGCAGAATACACATTCTTCTCTAGTGCCCATGGAACATTCTCCACAATAGATCACATCCTAGAACACAAATCAGGTCTCAACTGGTACCAAAAGATTGGGATCATTCCCTGCACATTTTCAGACCACAATGCTTTGAAACTAGAACTCAATCACAAGAAGAAAGTCAGAAAGAACTCAAATACATAGAGGCTAATGAGCATCCTACTAAAGAATGAATGGGTCAACCAGGAAATTAAAGAATTTAAAAAATTCATGGAAACCAATGAAAATGAAAATACAACTGTTCAAAATCTTTGGGATGCAGCAAAGGCAGTCCTGAGAGGAAAGTATATAGCAATACAAGTCTTTCTCAAGAAACAAGAAAGGTCTCAAATACACAACCTAACCCTACACCTAAAGGAGCTGGAGAAAGAACAGCAAATAAAGCCTAAACTCAGCAGGAGAAGAGAAATAATAAAGATCAGAGCAGAAATCAATGAAATAGAAACCAAAAGAGCAGTAGAACAGATCAACGAAACTAGGAGCTGGTTCTTTGAAAGAATTAACAAGATTGATAAACCCCTGGCCAGACTTAACAAAAAGAAAAGAAAAATGACCCAAATAAATAAAATCATGAATGAAAGAGGAGAGATCACAACCAACACCAAAGAAATACAAACAAGTATAAGAACATATTATGAGCAACTCTATGCCAGCAAATTAGATAACCTGGAAGAAATGGATGCATTCCTAGAGATGTATCAACTACCAAAACTGAACCAGGAAGAAATAGAAAACCTGAACAGACCTATAACCACTAAGGAAATTGAAGCAGTCATCAAAAATCTCCCAACAAACAAAAGCCCAGGGCCAGATGGCTTCCCGGGGGAATTCTACCAAACATTTCAAGAAGAATTAATACCTATTCTTCTGAAACTGTTCCAAAAAATAGAAATAGAAGGAAAACTTCCAAACTCGTTTTATGAGGCCAGCATTACCTTGATCCCAAAACCAGACAAAGACCCCATCAAAAAGGAGAATTACAGACCAATATCCCTGATGAACATGGATGCAAAAATTCTCACCAAAATACTAGCCAATAGGATCCAACAGTACATTAAAAGGATTATTCACCACGACCAAGTGGGATTTATCCCTAGGCTGCAAGATTGGTTCAACATCTGCAAATCAATCAACGTGATACAATACATTAATGAAAGAAAGAACAAGAACCCTATGATCCCCTCAGTAGATGCAGAAAAAGCATTTGACAAAGTACAGCATCCTTTCTTGATCAAAACTCTTCAGAGTATAGGGATAGAGGGTACATGCCTCAATATCATAAAAGCCATCTATGAAAAACCCACAGCAAATATCATTCTCAATGGGGAAAAACTGAGGGCTTTCCCCCTAAGGTCAGGAACATGGCAGGGATGTCCACTATCACCACTGCTATTCAACATAGTATTAGAAGTCCTAGCCACAGCAATCAGACAACAAAAAGAAATAAAAGGCATCCTAATCGGCAAAGAAGAAGTCAAACTCTCACTCTCTGCAGATGATATGATACTTTATGTGGAAAACCCAAAAGACTCCACCCCAAAACTGCTAGAACTCATACAGGAATCCAGTAAAGTGGCAGGATATAAAATCAATGCACAGAAGTCAGTGGCATTCTTATAAACCAACAAGAAGACAGAAGAAAGAGAAATTAAGGAGTTGATCCCATTTACAATTGCACCCAAAACCATAAGATACCTAGGAATAAATCTAACCAAAGAGGCAAAGGATCTGTACTCAGAAAACTATAAAATACTCATGAAAGAAATTGAGGAAGACAAAGAAATGGAAAAACGTTCCATGCTCATGGATTGGAAGAACAAATATGGTGAAGATGTCAATGCTACCTAGAGCAATCTACACATTCAATGCAATCCGTATCAAAATACCATCTACTTTTTTCAAAGAAATGGAACAAATAATCCTAAAATTTGTATGGAACCAGAAAAGACCCCAAATAGCCAGAGGAATGTTGAAAAAGAAAAGCAAAGCTGGTGGCATCACAATTCCGGACTTCAAGCTCTCTTACAAAGCTGTCATCATCAAGACAGTATGATACTGGCACAAAAACAGACACATCGATCAATGGAACAGAATAGAGAGCCCAGAAATGGACCCTCAACTCTATGGTCAACTAATCTTTGACAAAGCAAGAAAGAATGTCCAACAGAAAAAAGACAGTCTCTTCCTGGAGTCCCAGGATCGAGTCCCACATCGGGCTCCCTGCTCAGCAGGGGGTCTGCTTCTCTCTCTGACCCTCCTCCCTCTCATGCTTTCTCTCTCTCTCTCAGTAAATAAATAAAAATCTTTAAAAAAAAAAAAAAAGAATCTTGCCTGACACCATGATAACAGAATACTGATTTAGTTGTCTTGCAGAGACTCAAGGCCTCACTAAGAAAATGACCAAAACCAGTCAGGACCACTGACTGTCTCTGAGCATGCACAAGTGTCCAGTGGATGAACTTTTGACATAGAAGGTCCTAAAACCCCTTGGATCATGTTAAGGATGCCATTTTCTGGTTATGGATTGCATGAAAACACATACAGAAGCTTCTAGTAGGCATTGATAACAAAATCAACCCTCCCTTACTTATTAATTTCCCTTATCTGATTCTGATGTCATATAGCTCCTCTCCCCTATTACCAGACCCTTTTTTATTTGCCTTAAAAATCTCTGACTCTCCCACTTAGAGGGGTAGATTTGAGGTTGGCTTTCCTGTCTCCTGGTTTAGCTGGCTCTTCAATAAACCATTTCCTTTCTTCATATTCAATGTCTCAGTGATTGGCTTTGCTGTGCATCAGGTATAAAGACTTAGGTTTGGTTACCAAAGTATGCAAAACCCTGGTCTAGAGTTACCAATAAATTCAACTCTTTCTTATACAGAACAGTGTTTTAAAATATTTGAAGGTCACGTTATGGTTTCTTTAAAAGGAATATTGCCCGGTGATGGGTATTAAGGAGGGCATGTTTTACATGGAGTACTGGGTGTTACACGCAAACAATGAATCACGGAACACTACATCAAAAACTAATGATGTACCGTATGGTGACTAACATAACATAATAGAAAAAAGAATACTGATATGATGTGGAATACAAAGAAATTTAAGGCAAGGTCCCCTCTCTCTTCACATTAGTAGGCTTGTGAGAACTCATTCCTGATAGTCAGTGTCTCTAAAATGCAATACCCAGAGTTGAACACAGTATGAGCCAAGGCAAGCCCTAGAAACATGACCATATCCACCCAACCATGACCAGCCCAGACCTCTTGGCTTACAAGAGGCTCCTAAGCAATGGCAGCACCTGCCTGAGCTTTGAACCCAGCACAGAATTTCTGCTGACCACCAGCCATCACTGCTTTCTTCCCCAGAAAGAAATACCTTGGAAAAGATGGCAGAGAAGTAGGGGACCCTATTCCAACTGGACCCCTGAATTAAGCTGGATATCTACCAGACCACTCTGAATACCCACGAAATCAGCCTGAGATATAAGAAGATAGATCTGGATCTCTACAAACAGAATATTGCAGGCATTTAGTTTTGAGGTACAAAGCAGGGAGCTCTGATTCTGTGGGCAGATATGGAGGATAAACGGAAGGGGAGGGAGCCTGGCCATGGGGATCCTACACCGCCAGTAAGCGATAGCCTCCCGCGCTGGGCATGGGGCACAGACTTGCACACCAGTAGCAATGGGGAAAGGACTTTAGGGCAGCTCTCTGGAAGGAAACCGAGAGCAGCCAGGCCACATGGGAACTGGGGTGGCTGGTGGTTTTAGAAGCACAAAGGGCAGAGACATGCCCCAACCTGAGGGGAGGACTGGGAGTGCTGCTGAGGGGCTCACAACCCAGGATGCTGCAGTTTATAGCAGCACAGACAGAAACGGAGATAGTGTGGCCTGGAGAGCTCACTGAAGAACAGACTATGATCTCTCTGCTCTGAGGCAGAGGGTTGGAAACCGTCTCTTCTGCTCTGACTCTCAGAAGAGACAGGAAAGCCACCAGGGAAAGCCTCCAGAGAACAAAAGCCCCCAAAAAACTGGTTTTCACTGAGCCCATCCCACACCAAAGGGGGCAGGGCAAATATGCCCAAACAGGGTTGCCTGAGAAACAGCGCAAGAGGCCCATCCCCCAGAAGACAGGTTGGGAAAACAAGAGGCCAGAACCCTAAAGTCCCTAGAAAACAGGTGCATCTTGTTTGGGTTCTGGTCAATAATTTGGACTCTGTACATTCCCTCAACCACCCCTCAACAGAATGACTAGGAGGAGGAACCCCCAAAGTAGGAAAGACTCAGAGACTATGATTTATGCCACAGATTTACAAATGGATTCAGATATAACCAAGATGTCAGAGATGGAATTCAGGCTAGCAATTGTGAAGACAATAGCTAGAATGGAGAAATCAATTAATGGCAACATAGAGTCTCTAAGGGCAGAGATGAAAGCTGAATTGGCAGAACTTAAAAATGCTATCAATGAGATCCTATCTAATCTAGGTAATCTAACAGCTAGGGTAAGCGAGGCAGAAGAAGGAATAAGTGACCTTGAAGACCATTTAATAGAAAAAAGGGAAAAGAGAAGGCCAGGGAAAAACAACTCAGAATCCATGAAAATAGAATCAGATAAATAAGTGGCAACGTGAAGCGTTCCAATGTCAGAATTATTGGGATCCCTGAGGGGTGGAGAGAGACAGAGGACTAGAAGATATATTTGAGCAAATCGTAGCTGAGAACTTCCCTAATCTGGGGAATGAAACAAACATTCCCGTCCTAGAGGCAGAGAGGACCCCTCCCAAGATCAAGGAAAACAGGCCAACACCCTGGCATGTAATAGTAAAACTCACAAATCTTAGAACCAAGGAAACCATCTTAAGGGCAGTTAGGGAGAAGAGATTCCTTATGTACAGAGGGAGGAACATCAGAATAATGTCAGACCTATCCAGAGAGACCTGGCAAGCCAGAAAGGGCTGGCAAGACATATTCAGGGTACTAAATGAGAAGAACATGCAGCCAAGAATACTTTATCCCACAAGGCTGTCATTTAGAATGGATGGAGAGATGCAGACCTTCCAAGACCACCAGAACCTGAAAGAATATGTGACCACTAAGCCAGCCCTGCAAGAATATTAAGGGCGTTCTATAAAAGGAGAAAGACCCCAAGAATGATATACAAGAGAAATTTACAGGGACAATCTATAAAAACAAGGTCTTCACAGGCAACACGATGACAATTAATTCATATCTTTCAATAATCACTCTCAACATGAACCGCCTAAACGCTCCCATAAAACGGCACAGGGTAGCAGATTGGATAAAAAGACAGGACCCACCCATATGCTGTCTACAAGAGACTCATTTTGAACCTAAAGATACCTCCAGACTGAAAGTGAAGGGATGGAGATCCATCTTCCACGCCAGCGGACCTCAAAAGAAAGCTGGGGTAGCAATTCTTATATCACACAAATTAGATTAAACTAAAGTCTGTAGTTAGAGACACAGAAGGACACTATATCATTCTTAAAGGGTCTATCCAACAAGAAGATCTAACAATTGTAAATATCTATGCCCCCAATGTGGGAGCAGCCAACTACATAAGCCAACTGTTAACCAAAATAAAGAGTCACATCAATAACAATACGTTAATTGTAGGAGACCTCAATACTCCACCCTCAGCAATAGACAGGTCATCTAAGGAGAAAATCAACAAAGAAACAAGAGCTTTGAGTGACACACTGGACCAGATGGACCTGGTAGATATTTACAGAACATTCCACCCTAAAACAACAGAATACTCATTCTTCTTGAGCACACATGTAACTTTCTCCAGAATAGACCACATACTAGGTCACAAATCAGGTCTCAACCGATACCAAAAGACTGAGATTATTCCCTGCATATTCTCAGACCATAATGGTTTAAAACTGGAACTCAATCACAAGAAAAAATTTGGCAGAAATTCAAACACTTGGAAATTCTTGACCACTCTGCTCAAGAATGTTTGGGTCAACTAGGAAATCAAAGAACTTAAACAATTCTTGGAAACCAATGAGAACGAAAACACATCGGTCCAAAACCTATGGGATACTGCAAAGGTGGTCCTAAGGGGGAAATACATAGCCATCCAAGCCTCACTCAAAAAAATAGAAAAATCCCGAATTCACCAACTGACTCCACACCTTAAAGAACTAGAGAAAAAGCAACAAACGATGCCTAAGCCACAAATTAGAAGATAAATAATTGAGATTAGAGCAGAGATCAATGAATTAGAAACCAGAAACACAGTAGATCAGATCAACAAAACTGGAAGCTGGTTCTTTGAAAGAATTGATAAGATCGATAAACCACTGGCCAGACTTATCCAAAAGAAAAGAGAAAGGACCCAAATTAATAAAATTATGAATGAAATGGGAGAGATCATGACTAACACCAAGGAAATAGAAACAATTATTAGAAATTATCATCAAGAACTATATGCCAATAAGCTGAGCAACCTGGAAGAAATGGATGCCTTCCCAGAAAACTATAAGCTGCCAAGACTGAAACAGGAAGAAATTGACAACCTGAATAGGCCAATAACCAGTAACAAGATTGAAGCAGTGATCAAAAACCTCACAAAAAACAAGAGTCCAGGGCCTGATGCATTCCCTGGGGGATTCTACCAAACATTCAAAGAAGAAATAATACCTATTCTCCTGAAGCTGTTTCAAAAATAGAAACAGAGGGAAAGCTTCCAGACTCATTCTATGAGGCCAGCATTACCTTAATCCCCAAACCAGGCAAAGACCCCATCAAAAAGGAGAATTTCAGACTGATATCCCTGATGAATATGGATTCCAAAATCCTCATCAAAATCCTAGCTAACAGGATCCAACAATACATTAAAAGGATCATCCACCATGACCAAGTGGGATTTATCCCCAGGGTGCAAGGGTGGTTCAACATTCACAAATCAATCAATGTGATAGAACACATTAATAAGAGGAGGGAGAAGAACCCTATGGTCCTCTCAATTGATGCAGAAAAAGCATTTGACAAAACAGAGCATCCTTTCCTGATTAAAACTCTTCAGAGTATAGGCATAGAGGGAACATTCCTTGTGTTCATAAAATCCATCCATGAAAAACTCACAGTGAATATTATCCTCAATGGGAAAAAGCTGAGAGCCTTTCCCTTAAGATCAGGAACATGTCAAGGATGCCCACTCTTGCCACTATTGTTCAACATAGTACTAGAAGTCCTAGCAACAACAATCAGACAACAAAAAGAAATAAAAGGTATTCAAATTGGCAAAGAAGAAGTCAAACTCTCTCTTTTCGCAGATGACATGATACTTTATGTGGAAAGCCCAAAAGAATTCACTCCCAAATTACTAGAACTCATACAGCAATTCAGTAATGTGGCAGGATACAAAATTGATGCACAGAAATCAGTTGCTTTCTTATACACTAACAATGCAACTGTAGAAAGAGAAATTAGAGAATGATTCCATTTACAATAGCGCCAAAAACCATGAGATACCTCAGAATAAACCTAACCAAAGAGGTAAAGGATCAACTCAAGGAACTACAGAACACTCATGAAAGAAATTGAAGAAGACACAAAAAGATGGAAAAACATTCCATGTTCATGGACAGAAGAATAAACATTTTAAAATGTCTATGCTACCCAGAGCAATCTATACCTTCAATGCCATCCTGATCAAAATTCCAATGACAATTTTCAAAGTGCTGGAACAAATAATCCTAAAATTTGTATGGAATCAGAAAAGACCCCAAATCACCAAGGAAATGTTGAAAAAGAAAAACAAAGCTGGGGGCATCACGTTGTCCGATTTCAAGCTATATTACAAAGCTGTGATCACCAAGGCAGCATGGTACTGGCACAAAAACAGACATATAGACCAATGAAACAGAATAGAGAGACCAGATAGGAACCCTGAAGTCTATGGTCAAATAATCTTTGACAAAGCAGGAAAAAATATGCAATGGGAAAAAGACAGTCTCTTCAATAAATGGTGCTGGGAAAATTGGACATCCACATGCAGAAGGATGAAACTCGACCATTCTCTAACACCATACACAAAGATAAACTCAAAATGGATGAAAGACCTCAATGTGAGACAGGAATCCATCAAAATCCTAGAGGAGAACATAGGCAGTAACCTCTTTGACATCGCCCACAGCAACTTCTTTCAAGATACATCTCCAAAGGCTAGTGAAACAAAAACAAAAATGAATTTTTGGGACTTCATCAAGATAAAAAGCTTCTGCACAGCAAAGGAAACGGTCAACAAAACAAAGAGGCAACCCACAGAATGGGAGAAGATATTTGCAAATGACACTACAGATAAAGGGCTGGTATCCAAGATCTATGAAGAACTTCTCAAGCTCAACACCCAAAAAACAAATAATCAAGTCAGAAAATGGGCAGAAGACATGAAAAGACACTTCTCTGAAGAAGACATACAAATGACTAACAGACACATGAAAAAATGTTCATCATCATTAGCCATGAGGGAAATTCAAATCAAAACCACATTGAAATACCACCTTACACCAGTTAGAATGGCAAAAATGGACAAGGGAAGAACCAACAAATGTTGGAGAGGTTGTGCAGAAAGGGGAACCCTCTTACACTGTTGGTGGGACTGCAAGTTGGTACAGCCACTTTTGAAAACTGTGGAGGTTCCTCAAAAAATTAAAAATAGAGCTACCCTATGATCCAGCAATTGCACTCCTGGGTATTTACCCCAAAGACACAGATGTAGTGAAAAGAAGGCTCCTATGCACCCCAATATTCATAGCAGCAATGTCCACAATAGCCAAACTGTGGGAAGAGCCGAGATGCCCTTCAACAGATGAATGGATAAAGAAGATGTGGTCCATATATACAATGGAATATTAGCCATCAGAAAGGATGAATACCCAATTTTTACATCAACATGGATGGGACTGGAGGAGATTATGCTAAGTGAAATAAGTCAAGCAGAGAAAGTCAATTATCATATGGTTTCACTTATTTGTGGAACATAAGGAATAGCATGGAGGACATTAAGAGAAGGAAGGGAAAAATGAAGGGGGGGAAATAGGAGGGAAAGATGAACCATGAGAGACTATGGACTCTGAGAAACAAACTGAGAGTTTTGGGGGGAGGTGGGGGGATCGGTTAGCCTGGTGATGGGTATTAAGGAGGGCAAGTACTGCATGGAGCACTGGGTGTTATACGAAAACAATGAATCATGGATCACTACATCAAAAACTAATGATGTACTGTATGGTGACTAACATAACATAATAAAATAAAATAAAAATAAAAATACCTTGCTAGCTGCCACACGTCGATAAGACAGCCCTGGTGGATAGAAGAAGGTGACTATGGTTCCATAGGAGTCCTCACCATCATTCCACACCACCACTTTCATATTCATCTCCCGGGTACTCCCCACCAACAGCGTCTTCAAGCTAGGTGTTGGAGCAGAGGGCAGGAGATGATTCTGGGACTGAAACTAGAAAGGGTCTGGGGATGAAACACAGAGTGGGGAGGTAGGGGAGAAATAGGGGACAGGATGTTTTTCTGAGCACAGGCTAGAAATGTTAGGGAAAGCCAGAGCAAGAGCTCCAGATTCCAGAAAAGGAGCCGGGGAACCAGGGCAGGTCTAACGGAGTGGTAGCTCACCCTAAGAAGCCAAAGGAGATGCCAAGGTCATCCTGGCAGACATGGTCAGCTCCACAATTCTTCTCAAAGGGGAGCTGAGAGGGAAGGCAAAGCAAGGTTTTCCCCAAGATCTAGAGTCCACACCCTCCACTCCCTTCTGGAAGATTCCAATACCAGGACTTACAGAGGCTGTGTAGTATCTCTGAGCATCCACAGCCAACATAGGCCGGAGGCTTCCAAAGGAAGGGATAGGCTTGCCCACCAGGGAGAAGTTGAGACGCAAGGTGATGGGGGTCACTGAGTCCTCCACACAGGCCTAAAGGATGGACATGGAAGACAGCAGTGGCAAGGAAATGCATCTTCACAGTCACTAGCTATGTCCTGTTCCCTCATCTGCAAAACGGGGTCATAAGGATACCCAGCTGTGCTCAATTGCTACAATTCCACCATTTAGAACCTCTGCTTTGCCTGATTTCTGCCTTGAATTCCTTCCCCACAGCATCCCACATGGCTCACTCATTCTATTCAGGATCTTCCCAAACTTTACCTGATCCAAGAGGTCTCCCAACACCTTCTCTACTCTCCTCCCTGACTTTATCTTTTTTCATAGAATTCATCACTACCCGACATCTATTATCTAGGAACTTGATTTTTTTGGCCTTCTCTCAGAGTTTCCTGTGGGCATGACTGTTTTGTCCACTGTTGCGTCCCCAGTGCCTAAGACAGGACCTATCTCAGAGAAGCAGCTCCTAAAAGAATCCCAGTGCATCACCCCATAGTTCTCTGAAGCAGTGGTACTCTCCTAAAATCCAACTGTGTAGCCTCAGCCATTGCAGGTGATCCATCCATTTACTCATTTGCTCACTCACTCATCAGCTAACCAGTGTTATGCACCTCCTGCATGCCAGGTCTTGTGGTAGGGCTAAGCCACAGTGAGAATCAGAACACACCCTGTTCCTTCCCTGCCCAGCCCATCGCCAGCCGCAGGATCTCTGCCATCCCCAGGACTCTGAGGTCCCCTTACCAGGAGGAGCAACTTCACAGTCTCACAGTACTGTCCCAGCCCAAGGACTCGGACACGAGTCAGATTCCAGGTCTTTGTCTCCTCAAAAATGGCACGAGGACTCTGGCGGCCTGGGTCGAGGGTCAGGTCAAAGGTCACAGAGCTTTGAAGGTTACCTGTAGGGGAAAGGAGGAGATAAGGAGGGCTGAGAGAGCTAGAAACTCCCCAGGTGGACAAGGATCAAGGCAGGAGACAGGAGCCCTGAGTTAAGGGACTCTAAGGGCCAGGGTATTTTGGGTCAGAGAGGCGAGGACTCACCCAGCCGATTCTTGGGACTTTCATAAATATGAAGACAGACATTGGCGTCACCCAGTGCATTGACAGAGGAGGTCTCCCGACACTCAAACAGAGACCTGGCTATCTCTGCAGGTTTGAATCGGATGCTCATCCACACCCTGAGTACAGGTCTGGTCCTAAGGGCAGAACACTGAGTTGAGGGCAGGTCCTTGGTCCCAGAAGGGCGAACTGGGATGGGGGTGGGGAGGCTGAAATCCTAGGCAGACTTAGAATGATCTGGAAGTGTCTGAGGAGGACTTTCTCACCTGAGCAGCAGCACCTGCCCATGGGCCCCCACAGCCAGGTCCACCAGTCCATCCAGGGTAAGGTCCTGACCCCCACTCAGTGACTGCCCAAAATACTGGAGGCTGGGGGAGAGCTGGGAGGCTGAGATCCTCTGGACAGAGAGGGAAAGGCAAGTCAGGTTGAGGGTGATGGAAACAAGTTGGAAATCAGCAACAAAAGGAACAGTGAGGTAGGAATGTGGGAGACAGAAAGAAGAGCTCAGTAGTGAAAAGATGTCACCAGAAGTGCCTAAAAAGAGGAGGTGGGGTGGGGAAATGATGACCAGAGAAAAGATCCCCAAGACAAAAATGAAGAAGTGGTGATTGAGAGTTTGGTCTGGTGACCTGTGTCTCATTCATTCATTCTTCTACTTAGTCTCAGGTCCAATTCTGGCTCTGCTCATGAGCCATGAGGCCTTGGGCCAGGATCCAATCTTACTGTGCCTCAGTTTCCTCATCTTTCACATGGGGATAATAATATCTTAGAGTTTAGCTGTGAGTAGTAAATGAATTAATGCATATAGTCCTTTGAACAGCAAAAGTCACTAGTCACTGATTATGATGAGTATTAGAGCTAGAAGGGACCTCAGAGCTCATCTAGCCCCACTTCCCACTTTGCAGACAGTGCCTAGGCCACACAGCCTTTAAGAGGCCAACTCCAGACCTGAAATCAGATCCTCTGACCCCAGGCCCCAGGCCCCTTTTTGCTTCCGAGGACCACCCTATCTCTTCAGAGGACAAAGAGGGAAAAAGTTGGGATGGGAAGTGGCTGTATCCATAAGAAAATTCTATGCTCTGGAAACTTGCCTCCCCTGTGGGTTCCTTCTCTTTTATTTCCATTGCTCCTATGATGACCAACCCCTTGGAGAATGTGCCCTTTAACATTTCTAGGCACTGCTGGACTGGCAGACATTAAGCATAGTAATAATAAAACGAAAGAGAAATCTAAGGACATCTGGAAAAGAAGAGGTAGGTAGAGATAGCACAAACCCAGTCAAGTAGTCTCATGCTCAAGAAAACTGATCTCACTGCCATATCCTCAGGTTGGTGTGTGGTTCCAGTGGGAACAAGGCAAGTCTTTCCCAGTCAAGTAATGTGGTGGGATACATCATAGTGGGAAGGAAGAAAATCATGGTGGACCAGCAAATCTGGAAAGGCCTCCTCTTAGAGTCAAGCCTTTCAGGTATAATTCAAGTGATATTTGCAGTTGAGGGTGTTCATAGATATGCTTTTAAACTGCTGCAGCAAGGGGAAGTTAAAGCAGTTGTTCTGGAATGAATGCAGTTTCTTGACATCAGGTGTTATTTTTTTTTTTTAAGATTTTATTTATTTATTTGACAGAGAGAGACAGCGAGAGAGGGAACACAAGCAGGGGGAGTGGGAGAGGGAGAAGCAGGCTGCCCGCTGAGCAGGGAGCCGGATGCGGGGCTCGATCCCAGGACCCTGGGATCATGACCTGAGCCGAAGGCAGACGCTTAACGACTGAGCCACCCAGGCGCCCCGACATCAGGTGTTATTGTCAACAAAGCTTTTCATTCTCTTCCTAAAGTTCCAAGTTCTTTAAAACCCCTTCAATTGTTAAACTGTATTACACTGTGTATATACTCTATATGTACTAACTCATTTAATCCTCACAGCAGCAGCCCAGTGAGGTTGGTTCTCTTACTACCACCATTTTACAGATGAGGAAACTGAGCACAGATAGGTGTGTAATGACTAAGATCCTGTAGCTAGGAAGTAACAGAACTGCAGGGATCTTCTTTGACATTTCTAACAACGTTTTCAGATATAATTCATATACCATACCATTTACTCTTTTAAAGCATACAACTCAGTGGTTTTAAGATGTTCTCAGAGTTATGCCACTATCACCAAATCAATTTTAGAACATTTTCATCACCTGCCAAAAAAATCCATACCCCTTATCACTCACCCCCATGTCCCTCATTTTTCTCCACCACCAGCACCTGACTACCCCTTATATACTTTCAGTCTCTATGTATTTACCTATTTACATTTCAGATAAATAGAATCATACAATATGTGCCCTTTATTTTCTGGCTTCTTTTACTTAGCATAATGTTTTCAGGGTTCATTCATGTTATAGCAAATACTAGTTCTTCATTCCTTTCATGGCCAAATACTATTCCATTGTATGTATATTTATTTACGATGGAATTTATGTGTTCATCAGTTAATGGACATTTGGATTGTTTCCACCTTTTAGATATCATCAATAATGCTACAGTGAACATTCATGTATAAATTTTTGTGTGGACATAGGTTTTCAATTCTCTTGGGTCATACAGTATACAATTGCTGGTCATACAGTAACTCTACATATAACTTTTTGAGAAACTGCCAGATGTGTTCCAAAGTAGCTGCAGCATTTTATATTCCCACCAGCAAGGTTTGAGGGTACCAAATTTTCCACATCCTCACCAATACTTGTTATTATCTGTCTTTTTTATTCTAGCCATCCCAGTGGGTGTGAAATGGTGTCTCATTGTGGTTTTGATTTGCTGATGACTGATGACTAATGATATTTAGCATGTTTTCATGTGTGTATTAGTCCTTTGTATATGATCTTTGGAGAAATGTCTATTCAGATCCTTTACCAATTTTTTAATTGGGGCTTTCTTTACATTTTGCCAAGGGAAGAAGCCCTCCCTTTTCAGGGAACTTTCCCCATTGAGACAGACATTTGGCAGGACTGCTGATGGCATGAGTGAATGGTCATATAGCATCCAGGAAGAAGAAGGGGTGAGTAGACAGGCAGACTGAGGCAGCCAGACCTAGACAGGCAACAGGGAGCCACCAAGAAACCAAGAACTGGGTTAGAAGTCAGGAGATTGGAACCTACCTCATCACCTTTCCTGATCCACTATAAACCTTGGACAAGTCAAATCATTGATATTCTCCATGCCCCAGATTTCATTTCTAAAGTGGGTCTGTTAATGCCTGGCCTATGTACCTTGTAAAGCCACTGGGGGATTAAAAGGTCTAAGTGGAGATGTCACTCAAGAATCAAGTCCTCATACAAAGCAGAGAACATACCAATGTGTTCATTTCTAAAATTCCACAGATTTTGCTTGCTGCCTACAAGGTGTCAGTGCTGGGCAAAGGAAGTAAGATGAGGTAAAGGAGAATTTTCTAGGTGGCAGAATAGAAAACAAGGAGAAGCAAGGAAGAAGTTGTAACAACCAGACCTGTGACTGGGCCTCACCTGACTGTGGGAGGTGCTGATGCCCAGTCCTGAGGTTCCATGAAATAAGTAGACAGCACCCCGGCTCTCCTGCTCTCCTGGGGCCCCAATGGCCACGTCTGTCAGCTTGTCCCCATTCACATCCCCCAGCACTGTCAGGGCTGCCCCAAAGCGGCCCCAGGGGTGGCCCTGCTCCCCACAGAGAATGACCTCACATTGCCACTTAGCCCTCTGTAGAACAAAACCAGTGTCAGGTCCCAACCCAGGCAACCCCTCCACCCCACACCCAGGCCTCACCCAGCCCAGCTCTCATCAGACACTCACCCCCTGGGGCAAGGGACACACAGACACCTGGCCCCCCCGGGTCGGCTTGTAGTAATAGGGAGCCCCAATGAGGACAAGGTCAGAGCTGCCATCTCCATCCACATCCACAGTGCAGAGGGAGGCCCCAAAGTAGGAGCCAATCTGCAGGGCAGAGCCTGAAGTCATCCTGCCTGCCCCTGCCAGAGGCACCCCCTTCTGCGACTGGACCCACTTCTCCCCAGCCACCAGGACCTTCCCCCCACAGGCTCCCAAACCCCTTCATCTCCTCCCCCTCTGCCCCTGGAGACCCTGCCACCCTCATGTTCCACTCTGGCTTCCTCAACACCCAACCTGAGTCCCTGCGACTTCAGCCTTTGGCCTCCATTGCCCAGACGTCTGGGTGAAGATGACAGCTTTCCCGGTATGTTGATGGCGGGGGGCCCCCAGGATCAGGCTCTGGACCCCCTTCCAAAGAGCCAGCTCAGTGGAGTAACCTGAGGAGGGCAGGCCTCAGCACAAAGGCTTCCTCCCCACCCTTGAGCTCCTGCCCTTCCCAGGCAGCTTATCTCCCACCTGTGCCCGCAACCTCAGCCTTTTCTCACCCAGGTAAGAGTCCCTCATGTCCACATTCTCTTGAGACATGTTGATGAAAGTGGGGCTCATATTTGGGGGGTACAGGAAGGCACCTCCAGACCAGCTGAAGCTCCCCACAGCCCCCAGAACTGGTCCATCCTGGGAGGAAAAGATTCCAGGGCTGAGCAGGCCTTAGCCCAAAGAAGACAGCCTATTCCAAAGCAATGCCTACCACCGACTCTGCTCATTATTTGGAATTCTCTTCCTCCACTCACTTATCTAACACCTTACCTTACCTTCCCGCCTCCCACTCCTCCCTCCTCCTACATCAATGGCCTGAAAGGGACCCCACTCACAGGTGTGAACACAGCGCTGAAGCCCTCCTGGGACATCTCCAATTCAAAGGAACTACTGCTTATGGTCTGCGTACCTGGGGGAAGGCATGACACCTGGGTTCCAGAGGGAAAGATAGGCTTTGCCAAGTCTGAGAAGGACACCTCAGCTTTAGAGGATCTAATGTTGGAGATTAATACCCAAAGGGATGTGTTGGTGCCCATGGCATGGGGGCCAGATTCAAGAAGGGAAAGCATTTATGGGTGAGGGTTTCTGAAGTGAATACTTTCATCTGTAACTTACCCTCAATGGCAAAGATCTTCTCTTTCAGTTGGTTTTGAATGTCTCTCAAAGCATCAAAATTCTCCACTTTAAAAATGTACTCATGGGAGGGCTTCGATGCAATGTCATTTAATTCTTTCCAAGAATGTGTCTTTTGAAAAGCCAATCCCACCTGTCACCAGTAAAGACCAACTCAGTGAAAACAATCATAAATCTAATATGCCTAGCAAATGTTGGATGCTGATATCCTCCAATAACCCCACAAGGTCAATATTATTACACTCAGTGTACAGATGAGAAAAATGAAGCTCAGACAGCATCAAGGAGTTTAGGGAAAAGGATCAAGGTCCCCAGACTGGAACACAACTTTCATCCTGAAGGTAGTAGAAGCTGAGAGATCTGGGAGTTTTGTCCTAGAAAGGGAAGTTGCCTTAAGAGGAAGCAAGGGGGGCGCCTGGGTGGCTCAGTTGGTTAAGCGACTGCCTTCGGCTCAGGTCATGATCCTGGAGTCCCAGGATCGAGTCCCGCATCGGGCTCCCTGCTCAGCGGGGAGTCTGCTTCTCCCTCTGACCCTCCTCCCTCTCATGCTCTCTGTCTCTCATTCTCTCTCTCTCAAATAAATAAATAAAATCTTAAAAAAAAAAAATTTAAAAAAAAAAAAAAAGAGGAAGCAAGGGGAGGAAGTGGTGGCAAGGCATGTCCACATCCTACCCCAACTGCATAACGGATGATACCCGCAGCTTCAGCCATAGGGATGACATCCTCATAACCCAGGGGGTCGCCTTTTTTTTGCCCGTCGGTGATGACAATGAGGATCTTGGAGGCATCTTTTCGGGCCCCTCTTGAGGTACTGAACAGTTGGTTTCTGTCAGAGAAGAGGATCCAGAGACCTATGAACAGACCTGCTGCTAGCCCTTGATGCCTTTTGAGAAGGAGATGCCTCTTTCTCTTGGAGGCCCTGGCCCCACCCATAGGCCCCCACAGACCAAATCTCAGTCCCAACCTGTCCCTCTCTCATGGAGACTGATGAGGCCTAAAGGAAGACCCAGATGCTTTAGGGAAGGACCTAGGAGAAGTCAGGACTCACGTGACCATTTGGATGGCTGTGGCTGTGTGAGTATACCCTCCCAGCTGGCGTACAGAATCCAACAGGACTAGTGGGTTTGAGCTGTATGTGAAGTCTTTGAAAGTGAAGTGCACCTGGAAATTGCTGGAAAACTGCATCAGGGAGAACTGGGAGAATTGCAGAGAGCTGGGAGCCAAGGCCACTTGACCAGAACCCTGGGCACTCTACCCACAAACCTCCCACAGGGGCCCTGCACACTTGCCTTCCCTCCCCCAAAGGCACACCTGGGTGCTAGGTCTCTGGAACTGATTCATCACAGCTTCCACGAAATTCAGCATCTTTGTAAAATCACGGAAGGAGATGCTGCTCGAGCCGTCGATCAGGAACACGATATCTTGCTCTTGCCTTGGACACTCTGAGAAAAGAGGTGGCACCAGTCCTCCAAGGAACACTCCCAGAGCCTAGGACCCCAGCCTCCTGGCCATAAGAATTCACCGCCCCCTGACCCAGGGGCTTCCCCAATCCCTGCCTAAAACAGGGCCCTTTGGCCTCCTAAAGTCCTTAAAGAGGCTACATTTGTGACACAGCTGCTCACATATGTGTAGCCAGCCTGGTTTATAAAAAAGTGAAGGTTTTTTCAGACAATTCAGATGGTAAGAAGCTGGGGGCCCCTCCTTCTACCTTGGCTGTCTGTGTCCCTTTCCCAAGCCTTACTCTACCTCTTCCCCCACATCTCCATGATCTAGCAATGAAAGGGGACTGCTTCAGCCCCTGGCCAGAGTCTGTCCTCATTAGTCAGTGCCACACTGTACTTTTGTTAAATATTTTTAATGTCACCCCTGGCAACAGCCACACACTGGCCCTATTCTGTTCTCAGCTTAAATATGGGCCCTAGGCCCCTCCTGAGTGAATTCAGAATTGGTTAAAAAAAAGGAAGCTCTCCCAAACCTCCAAAAGGAGACCTCCCAGCTTCCCCTTTCTGTTCCAGAGGTTCTACCTGGGTGTTCTGAAGGGAGCCCAGGCTCCTATGGGTGAAGTCTAGAGTCTAGGAGGTAGTGGGAGGGCACTCCATTCAGTGGCCAGATGTCAGTCTCCCCAGGGGCCTGAGTGTAAATGTGAAACCAGGGAGGGGCTTAGGTCTGCCATGGCTGGGTGTAAAAAGCTCATTGTTCTTACCTCCTTATCTCCCAACCTTATCAACACTAGGGAAACCAGGCCCTATGCCTCAACCTGCACACACAGACACACACACGCACGCATACACATGTACATATATACATATGTGCATATGCATGCGTGCATGTATGCACATATACATATGTATACACGTGTGCACACATACATTCGTGCATACATATTCACATATACATACACACATATACAGATGCATGCTTATATACACACATACTCATGTATACATTTGCATGCAAGTGTACATGCAGACACACGCATGCACATATATATACATATGCACAGATATATGCATCCATACACACACACACATACCGCTCAGACTGTCTGCACCCTCATCACCCATTCCTACAAAGCAATTGGTTATACCCCAGGGTGTATTGGGTCAAAATAAATCCCCTTCTCCCTAAAAATAATAGCAGCTAGCATTAATTGAGCCATCAACACGTGCCATGCACTGTGCTAAACCCTGGCCATGGATCATCTTATGTCACTCTCAGGGTTGGGTGTGTCATTATCCCCATCTGACAGATGAAGAAACTGAGGCTCCAAAAGGGTAAGGTCATAGGAAAGTGGGACAGAGACAGGGCAAGGTGTAAAATCAGGCAGTGACTTCCCAGGCCACATTTGGTACCACTATCCCATCCAGGAATATTTTTTTCCAGATCTCTCTTTTTTTAGCCACTTTTGGCCCCACTGCACTCCCAGTCACAAGTGTGTGTGCTCCTCAAAGGAGCTAGCGGCCCCCAACACTCACCCTGCAGAGCAGCCGGGAGCCTCTGGGCTTGCCAGGAAGAGGAGCCCAGCAGGAAGCAGAAACCAGTCAAGTACATGTTCTCCTGGCATGTATGGTGCACTGTGGGGCCACAGGCCTAGGGACAGAGGCGCCTGATGGGAGGGGCTGCTCCTGCTTCCATCCCATCCTCCTATCCCAGTACCTTCACCCTCCCCAAGACCCCTAGCCCCACCAGCCCCAGGTTCCCACTCCTTCCCTCAGGACAGCTCCACAACCCAAGGCAACTCACCAGCAACTGAGAGGGGTTAGTGGAGGCTGCCAGGGACAGGCCCAGGGACATGTTCACAGCTTCTGGGGGAACTGAGGGGACAGATATGTGCATGGTTACCCTGAGGACAGAGGAAGCTGTATAAGATCTGGGCAGGGGTCACCCCAAGACAAGGAAATCTGACCGGTGAAGGGCTTTCAGGTCTTGATGGAGCCATGGGGGTACAGGGGTGTGATGGGCAGGGAGGCCATGAGGGGGTCAAGAAGCCTGTCTAAGGAACCATGAGAGACGATGGACTCTGAAAAACAAACTGAGGGTTCTAGAGGGGAGGGGGGTGGGAGGATGGGTTAGCCTCGTGGTGGGTATTGAGGAGGGCACATTCTGCATGGAGCACTGGGTGTTATGCACAAACAACGAATCATGGAACACTACATCTAAAACTAATGATGTAATGTAGGGGATTAACATAAGAATAAAAAAAAAAGAAGCCTGTCTAAGGTTAAGGGTCTCAGACAGAGCTGGAGCTGGGAAGTGGGTCTTCTGTGCTTCCCAGAGTTCCCCAGAGCTTGGGGGTCTGGACCTGGGTCCCAAGGAGAGGCAGTGACTCACTCTGCAGGTGGATGGGCTCACACTTGCCCATGCTGTAGTCACACTGGTAGAGGCTGCCTGTTTGGTTGGCAGCCTTTATCTCCTGGGGGGCTCCAACCACCACCCTGGAGGGAGACAAAGAACACTGCAATTAAAAATGTAGACAGCAGAGCCAGACTGCCGCTTCACTTCTCTAATCCTCAGTTATCCCATCTACAAAGTGGAGATTAATAACAATGTAAGTTCCACATGGGAGGAATTTTTGTCTGTTTTGTTCTCTGGTGTATGCCTGGCTCCTGAAACATTTAGTAGTAGGTGCTAAATAAATATTTGTTGAATGGTTGATACCTACGTACCTCATAAGGTTATTGTGAAGACTAAACCAATGCTCACCTAAAAATGCAAATCAAAACTACAATGAGATATCACCTCACACCAGTCAGAATGGCTAAAATCAACACAAGAAACAACAGGTGTTTATGAGGACATGGAGAAAAAGGAATCTTGTGCACGGTTGGTGGGAATGCAAACTGGTGTGGCCACTGTGGAAAAGAGTATGGAGGCTCCTCAAAAAGTTAAAAATAGAAATACCCTATGATCTAGCAATTGTACTACTGGGTATTTACCCAAATAATACAAAAATACTAATTTGAAGGGATACATGCACCCTGGTGTTTATAGCAACATTATTTACAATAGCCAAGAGATGGAAGCAGCCAAAGTGTCCACCAATTGATGAATGGATAAAGAAGATGTGGTATTTAGAGATAGGTATAGATAGAGATATTATTCAGCCACATAAAGAATGAAATCTTGCCATTTGCAATGACATAGATGGAGCTAGAGAATATTATGCTGAGTGAAATAAGTCAGTCAGAGAAAGACAAATACCATATGATTTAACTTATATGTGGAATTTAAGAAACAAAGCAAACAAACAAAGGGAAAGAGAGACAAACCAAGAAACAGACTCTTAATTATAGAGAACCAACCAATGGTTACCAGTGGAGAGGGGTATAGGGGGATGGATAGAATAAGTGATGGGGATTTAAGAGTGCATTTGTCATAATGAGCACCAGGTGATGTATGGAATTGTTGAATCACTATATTGTACACCTGAAACTAATATAACACTGTATGTTAACTATACTGGAATTTAAAATAAAATAAAATAGATCAGTGCTGGGTGCTTGGCACAGTGCTGGGCACTTAGTAAGAGCCTGATAAATACTAGCTGTGATTATCGAGATGGCATGCCAGCACCTGCTTTTAGTCCAACTCTTCATAGCACTGGGGGAATTGCCACACCAGACAGAGGATAAGAGGGTCCTGGGGAAGGACAGGACCCTATGCATGGAGAGGAGTTGATGAGAACCAAAGGCCAGTCACCACGCAGTCTTTACCAGGTATTGCCATACTGGACCACGCTGTGTCCAAATCCAGCACTGTCCATAAGGAAGATTTTTGGCTGGTCCGTGTCCAAGTTGAAGCAGAGAGAAGAAGCCAAGGCTGGGGAAGGGGGTGAGAAAAGAAACTCTGGAGAAGGGTCTTCCTCCTGTTCCATCTCCCCAACTCCTGCTCTCCCCTATAGGCCCAATGACCCAGCATCTCCTGGACTTCTGAACTCCCAGGCTCAGGCCTCCCTCAGCCCTGCTTCTCTCCTGCAGGCAGTCCAGAGACAGCTCTTCACCCATTGACCTGCTCGCAAGTTTCAATTCTCCATTTTCACAGAGCAACACACAGCTCTAAAGACACTCCTTTGCCGCCCTTACTACTGGGGGCTTCCAGGAAGAAGAATCCAGGAAAATTGGGCCAAAGTGACACTGTGAATAGAGCACAAGTTTGACTTGTTCTGCCTACTTGGGAAATCTCTGGATTGTTCAGGCAACTGGCTCCTTTTCTAACATCTCTTGAACTCCCCTAAAATTAGTTCTTCAATATACTCTTCCTCCAAAAACTCCGGATCCCAAACCCTATGTAATTCCAGATCCCCCTCTTAATGTCTGGGTCTAAAACATGTACAGTCTCAGCTCTCTCTCTCTCTCTCTCTCTGAACCCCAATCTTCTCATATCTTCATTGGGGCCCGTGACTTACCCATCAACAGAAAGAGGGATGTTCTGGTCCTGGTCATGACTGGAAGGTCAGACATGGGCTTCGGAGCTCCTCAACCACTGAGGGAACAGCTGAACCAGGGTGCAGAGGAAGCAAGTAAGCAGAGAGCTGGTCAGGAGGCCAGAAGCAGGGAGGGAAGTTGTCAGCATGACTCAGAGGTGGAGGGTGGAGAATAGGACTAAATTAAACAGAAAAAATGGTCAAGGCAGCCCACACATGCTGTGTTCCAGAGTCTTTCTTTTTTCTTTTTAAGATTTTATTTATTTACTTGACAGACAGGGAGAGAGAGCACAAGCAGGGGGAGTGGGAGAGGGAGAAGCAGGCTCCCTGCTGAGCAGGAAGCCCAATGCAGGGCCTGATCCCAGGACCCAGGATCATTACCTGAGCTGAAGGCAGACGCTTAACCAACTGAGCCACCCAGGTGCCCCTCCAGGAGTCTTTCTAACCAGAGATGTCTTGGCTTGCTTCTTTTGCCTTACCAAACTAGGTTTAGGTGGATACAAATCCCCTGCCCTGCACCACCTCTCCAAGGTTCTCTAGTTGTACTGGCAGAAGGTTCCTCTTGACCTTGAAACTTCTGTTTGCCTGGGGAGGGAAAACTGACAGATACCAGGGTAAAGTTAGGGTCCTAATGAAGACCCTGATGGGAACCCTCCACTTCAGACCTGGACACCTCTGGGCTAGAAGTCAAGCATCCAGGCCTTATGAGAACAAAGTGAGTATTCAGTCATTTACTCAACATGCTAATTTGAGGCTGATTATGTGCCTCTCTATTTTTTTTTAAAGATTTTATTTATTTATTTGACAGAGAGAGACATAGCAAGAGGGAACACAAGCAGGAGGATTGGGAGAGGGAGAAGCAGGCTTCCCGCTGAGCAGGGAGCCCGATGCGGGGCTCGATCCCAGGACCCTGGGATCATGACCTGAGCCGAAGGCAGACATTTAATGACTGAGCCACCCAGGTGCAGCGTACCTCTCTATTAACAAAGAGATAAAACACAAACACAAGCCCTGGGGTCAGTAGAGAGGGCAGATGTGCAAACAGCAAGATGTTGTTATGAAATGAGAAGCCCACTGACAACAGAATAGCTTACCCAAATTAGAAGGGTGTGGATTTCCGGAAAGTCTTCCTGGATGGGCACTTGAGCTGACTCTTGAAGGCAACTGACTATAGGGGAGTGTATTTCAGAAGGGGTAACCAAATGTAGAAGAGGCATAAGAGTGGGAGGCCTCTTGGGAAACTGATGAAGGGAAACCAGAGAGTGGGAGGTAGGAAGTGGCAAGAAATGAGGTCAATACCATGGGGGAATGGGGAAAGGAAAGCAGGCCCCAGGTCTGGAAAGCCCCTTAAGGCATGTCTATTTTATCCTGAGGGCAGAGGGAAGAATTGAATTAAATTAGGAAGACTGAGATCTTCAAATTTACATTAGAAAGCTAGAAAGAGGGGCTGTATGGATCAGGTTTCATTGGGAACTAACTGGAGACAAATCAGTTAAGAAGGAGGTAATGGGGCCCTATGGGGTGAGCTAGTGGGGGGGGGGTTGGGATGGACTGGAAGTTGACTGGTCCCTAAGGGGAGGACTGTGGTGATGGAGGGGCAGTGGGCTAGGACAACTTTGGTTTTTAGAAAACCAAAATTTAGTGTTTAAGAGCTTGGAATCTTTCAACCTCTCTAGGTTCCAGTTTCCTCATCCACAAAATAGTGGTGATAATAAAAGTACACACATCCCTGGGCACCTGGCTGGCTTAGTCAGTGGAGCACATGACTCCTGATCTTAGGGTTGTGAGTTCGAGCCCCATGTTGGTGTAGAGACTACATCAAAAACTAATGATGTACTATACAGTGGCTAACTGACCATATAATAAATAAATAAATAAATAAATAAATAAATAAATAAATAAATAAATACTAACCCTCAGATTCACCAAATAAAAAAAAGATTATTTAAAAATAAAATCTTCAAAAAAAAAGTACACACCTCCTATTGTTGCTGGGAAGGTTGAGTTAGTAAGTGTGAAATGCTGAGAAGAATGTGTAAGAGCTTCTGTTATTGGCTATTATCAATGCTATGCTGTGATGATTATTGTGTTAGTAAGAGGGGACTGAAGACCTTCCAAGAGGAGATGTCCTAGAAGAGGGTTGAATGAATGGGGCTAGATCTCAGGAGAAAAGTCTGGGTTGGAGATGAGTTTTAGATCCATCAGAAGTGTTGGATGAGATCCTGATGGGAGTGTAAAGAGGGAAGAGAAAGATAGGCAGAGGAGGGGGAGAAAGCCAGTGTTGGCAGCAGAGCAGGAGCCAAAGAATATTGAGAAGAAAGGAGTCCTCAAAGAGGGAGAAAGAAGCCAGGAGGAAAAAAAGGGGGAGCATCATGGAAGGGCTGCCTTGAGAGGAGTATAAACAGAATCACAAGCTGCCAGATATCAAGTGAGGTAAGAAATGAGGAAGTCCCAAATTCTGACAACAGAGGCTGCCAGAGACCATCGAGTCAGCTGTGCCAGAGTAATGGGAGAGGATCTGGGAATGAGGAAGGTGGGCAGAATGTCACCTGGAGATAAGGAGCCCTGAAAAGACCTCCAATACAATATGGCTGGAGAAAAGCCCTGGAATTCTTGGAGATGAAGAAAATTTGAGGGAGAAGGAAATGGTGACAGAGAAACCCAATAAAGAGAAAGGAGAAGTGACACAGATTCCAAAGAGAATAAAAGACAAACCAGAAAGGACTCAAGTCAGAAGATGTCTGTGAGACTAAGAGCTCACAGGCAGGGTGAGTACCAGAGAGGACCCCAGCCTTCAAAGGTGCCCTGAATCCTGATCTTTCCATTGCCTCCTTTCCTCGGGCTTGGGTTCCACCCTTGGTGGGTGAGAGTACACAAGACAAGAATATTGGACAAATAAGACTTCATTTCTTCTTTCAAGCTGCCCAACATACTTCCATGATACTTCAGAGAAAAGCCAAGCAAGGTAAGACATCTCACCTTTAGCAAAAATAACTTAAACCATAAAAGTGTAGAACAGAATATGTCTTTAACTCAACCCATCCATTTTACAGATGAGAGCAGGGAGGCTCCAGCCAGGAACTAAAATTCACAGACCCTTTCCATTTCAGTGAATCATGGTGTGACACTTCCAGAAAAAGGATGGCAACTGAGGGAGATAATATAAGCAAGGAAGAAGTGGACACCCAAGTCCCCTAATCTCCTCAGCCCAGTGGGACCATGAGTCAGTCACATCCAGCTCTGTCCATCTGGCACCCCAAAGGTGTTCAGAGGGAGAGGGTCTGGGGAAGTTTGGAGGGCAGCCAGCCTTTCCCACTGCTGGCATCCCTCACTCAATAAGTTTCTGCTCTGTCCCTGAGCCTAGATGTGCTGACTGAAGGAGATTCTGGCAGGGTGGTGGGGCAGGACGGGCTGCATCTGATCTGTCACATACTTAGGGGGAGGGAGGTTTGTTAGTGGAGAAACAAGGACAGAAGCTGTTTTAATTCTCGTCTGATTTGCCTGAGCTAAGTAGAACTGAATAATCTTGGGTCTGTCTCCCACGTTTCTTTTCCATGGAAAGAGAACAGAAATCTGGTGGGTGGAAACCCTCATATTTTTCAGTCCATTTCCACCCCAACCTTACTCTTGGGGCCCGAACGGATTTTCCCTAGAGTTTCTGCCCTTCCTCCTACTACATGAAATCTGTCTCACTTCTCTGTCTTTGAAGGACATTGCCCACCTCACCACCAGATTTTCTCAAAACAGAATTTATTTTAATTCTATAGTGTAGAAACACACATGCATACTCAGGTTCTCAGGAAGAGGCTGTCCTCCAAAAGCAACCGGTTTTTGCTGAACTCCCGGAGCTCTAAGCATAGAGTTCTGTTATGATGGATGATTTGAGAGTGCTAGAGGATTTTAGCCAGTGGTTGGGAAGCTTGGAACATGGACAAGAGAAGCAGGCATAGGGTGATAACATCTTGGTGGCAGAACAAAAGAGCTGAGGTAATACTAACATATCATTGTACACTTTATGTCTGTTAGCTCACTGAATCTTCACAACAGTCCTATGCGGGTGGGGAGTTTCTATTATCCCCATTTTACAGATGCAAAATTGAGGCACAGAGAAGTTGAGTCATTTGTTTCAAGTTGCCCAGCTAGTACAAGGTAAAGACAGATTTCAAGGCACCAAAATCTTGACCACACTGCTAATGATCTTACTTCCTCCTCTCTATCCCATCTGCTGCCTGGGCAGCATTTGTTCACTCAACCATTCATCCCACACACAGGAGCTGCTCATGTGACCCAGGCTGTGGGCTAGTTGCTGGGGAAGCAAGACAAGCAGGAAAGGGTGCTGGCCTTCAAGGAGATCATACCCTACAAGGGAGACAATATTTTCATGCATTCAAATCACAAGTTTTACTAGGCAGCAGGATGACTTGAATGGCTCAGGGAGGCAGTGATTAACTCTGCTTTGATGAGTCTCAGAAGGAGATGCTTGGGGGAAAAAAAATGCCTTGATACACCAGGGATTGAGGTAGGGACTATAGACTTCAATATAGGAACTATGTCCTGGCCCCTCTATCCCCAGCATTCAGCACAACACTGGACACACAGGAAGCACCCAATCAATACTTGGTACCTGCATGAAGTTAAACAATGGCAGAGCTAATACCAGGCAAGGGAACAAGTCTATTTGTACAGAAGATCCAATAGTTCTGGTCTCAGTCACTGTTGCAGCTCAGCTATGTGCCTGGGAAATAGCACTTGCTCCTGTTTGTTGCTGCAGCTTTTATAAGCTGAGGGCAAGGGTGAAAATTAACAATCAGTCTTCCTTAGTGAAAAATAAAAGGTGACACCCTCTCAATGAGAGCTCATTGAGAGCAGACACTCATTTCTCTTTGTCTTTCCAAGGATGGCCATTAGGACTGGAGTAGATATAACTAGGGCTCAAACATGTCTGTTGGGCATGTGGATGAATGAGTGTGATAAGAGGGTAGATGGGGGGGTGCCTGGGTGGTTCAGTTGGTTGAGCATCTGCCTTCGGCTCAGGTCATGGTCTCGGGATCCTGGATCGAGCCCCACATTGGGCTCCCTGCTCAGTGCTGAGCCTGCTTCTCCCTCTCCCTCTGCCATTCCCTCTGCTTATGCTCTCTCTCTCTCTCTCTGTCAAATAAATAAATAAAATCTTAAAAAAAAAAGAGTAGATGAGTTTGTGTGTGGACAGGTGAGCAGGTGACTAGGTAAATGGAAAGGTGAGTGGATGGGTGGGTAAGTGGGGTGGATGGGTATGTGGAAAGGGAGTCTGCACAGATTTGAAGTTAATGGACCAAGTGTTGAGCCCAGATCACCCTGGGATCTGCTCAATAATTGTATAAATCAGAAGGCTGCCTCAGAACAAGGCAGAAGCAGCCTTTCTAGGAGGCAAACTAACTTGAATTAGGGCAAATTTTGGATACAATAGGGATTTGTTTAGGTTGAGTAAAAGGCTTTAGGAAATAAGTAGAGGAATGTTAGGGAGCACAGCAAATGTGTACCTGGTGGATGAGGAAAATCCTGGGGCAACAGTGAAGGGAAGAGGAAGGAGCACTGACTTGGCTCATGTACAGACATTGGCAAAACCCCTGGGAGAGCCAAAGTGTTGCTCTTGCTCTAACTCCCACTGCTGGTAAGTGATTTAGCTGGAATGAGAAGAACATAATACTTAATTTGTACTTAAGTTCTGTGAAATAGAGGCAGAAGAGAAAAGGAGAAGCAAAGACAAATCACTGGGAGACGGGGGAAAAGAAGAGGAAATGATGTAGTCAGAGTAAGGGGGGGTAGGGGCTGAAGTGTTGATAACTGGTCTATCTCCTTCTGTGTTTCCCTTGGAGAGAACATTCATACTTTCTATCTGAAGGCTCCACAATGCTGTCCCAGTCCCCAGCCTTAAATTCAGCTCACAGAGGTGAGCGGGCCAAGCTGGGCTGGAGTCCAAGCTATGGAAAGTCTGCCTGACCTTGGTCAAGTTAACATAACCTCACTAATCATCAATATCCTCTTCCACAAAATGGGAACAATAATATCCACCTCACTGGGCAGGTGTGAAGAATTTCTTGAGAACTGGATTGGCCTTCAGGACAGGACTTATCCAGCCCTGTCTGAACTAGAGTCTGGTCAGCATACTCCTTAAAAATATATGAAACCTTGAGCAATGGGCTGATTCCACCTGAGCTGCAACACGTAGATCAAGATGCCCTTAAACCAGAAAAGATAGCAGTCTTCTGCCTACTCCACTCTGTTTGTAACTCAAAAACAATTCTAAATGAAAAAGTAAGTGCAAGAAACGTCCTTGAAGTTCTGGTTTTCCTTCCAATACTACTTTGATATTTCTTTGGGACTGACAAATATTATATCCCTTTCAAAAAATTATTCCCTCATTTTTTTTTGATGCCTTGACTTTAATGGAGCCTTAAGCACAGGAGCTGTGGGAGTTCTGGCTCAGAGCTGCTATCCCAGGTTAAGTATTACCAGTGCCCCTTTCCATCTCCAAGGTTGTCCTGCCTAAACATACAGTCAGCTGGGATAGGCAGCCTGAGTTTAAGCAACATGGGAAATAACCTAATGGGTGTCATAGACTTCTTGACCAGAACTCCCCCAAAAGTCACCCCTCTCCGATACACACATATATCCACTTTCCTTTCTAAGTCTGTACAAGACTTAGCATTTGTAAAAAGCTGCAAGCTCCCTCAAAAGCAGAAAACGTAAATGCATTTACAAAAAAGCAGAGGGAGTAAGTTCCCTTGCTACTACTGCAAGCTATACATCTGTCATTCGTTCATTTGCAAGGATCCATTGAGCACCTGCTCAGTGCCAGGTATAGTACCCAGGGCAAAGAAACAAATAAACTCAAGCATTTTTTCAGATAGTGATAAAGGTTATAAAGAAAACAAAATGGTCCAGAACATTCTTTAGAGTGGCCATTGCCTTGGGTCTGGTTTCCTAGCAGCAGTCTGAGATGGGAATTTGGGGGCTAATGATTATTGAAGGAGGCTCTTAAGAGAAGGGGATGAGGGAAGCAGGATATAGCAGAGAAAAAAGCTAAATGATAATGAGACTGGAATCTAGCTTCAGCCTGATCCCAGGGGGAGCTCTGGAACAGGAATTGCATCCCAGAATGGGCCCCACTTTGAGACCAAGGTCTGGTCTGTGGTACTTGCTGTGTCCATTAGTCATTGACCACTGGCCATTCTTCCACCTTCTCCCCACACCCAGGGATAGAGACTGCTCCTGTTCAGCCAAGGATGATTCTCCAGAGAATGGGGCAGCTGTGAAACTTTAGCAGCCAACACATTCAACATAGAGAAATTGTTCTTGACCATTGTAGAGGAATGTGGGAGGGGAACATACAGCATCTAGTGATTATAGAATCATTTAATCTCAATTTCCTTTTAGGGCAAAATGAAAGAGCAAGGTGTCCTAGGAAGGTAGGGTGGGAGCACAGAACAGCAGGCATCTACTGTCTTGGAGAGAACATGGGCCAAGAGGGGCTACACCTGGGAGAGGCTAGGCTGGAGATGCTTGTGGGAATTAGGGGAGGGAGAATTCCAGAGAGTAGGAGTAAGGCTGGGTCTTCAGGCCCAACTTCTATATCTTGGTCTTGGCTTGGTAGCTGGGTTATTCTCAACAGGCAAATGTATGTATGGCAGAAACTGGCAATCTATGCATTCAATTTTTGTTTACTCAGAGGGGCCTGGAACTTCAATGGACAGCAAGGGATGAGGGCAGATTAGGGGACTGATTTCAGCAATTGTTCAAAGTCTGTGCCAAAATGGGAATGCCCACAGAGAAACTGGAAAGGAGATGGCTGTGTTTATTTTTCTTTTTATCACAGTAACTGGACCAGGGGATTGTGGAAATAAATGAAAACTAATAAAATGCCTGTTCAGTCAAAGACTATTTATTCAGAACTTGCTCTAGCAAGAAAGTCACTTGCTAGACTATCACTTGCATTTTGACAGGTACCCAAAGACAGGCAAAGAGGAATGGATAAGCTTTATCATATAAAAGAGGAAGTCTTTAGGTGTGCCTTGCCTGGAGGCTGTCGGCTCAGGGAAGCTGGAAGCTGGTTAACTAGAAGCAGGACATCCTGTGATTGGTTAGGGGAGCATATTTGGCTTTCTCTGGTTGGTCCTAAGTTGGATCCAAGGACAAAGATTAGTTATTAATCAAGGCCAGTGGCTCATTTTGAGCTAATTATTACAGGTGTTATTGTTTGGCTTCCTGGACCACTTGCTGAAGATGTGACTTCCTACAAGTCTGACTTACAGGTGGCAGGCTGGCTTCTTTGTCTGAATATTGTAGTTAATGGGTGGGTTTCTCGGGCTGGTTACTGCAGATTGTGGGTCAGAGTTCTGTTTCAATGTATGGACTGTCCATTACCCATTTGTATATTCATTCTCTCAAGATATAGAAAATGTGAAGTACTTCTTATGATGAGCACTGGGAATTATATGTGATGAATCACTAAATAATATTTCCCACAGGTGGGAAATAAAGAAAATGTGAAGTAGTTACATATAGCCAGATACTATATAGTCCTGAAGAAATGTTTTGTACCACAGGGAAACAGATTTCTTTTTATTATGTTATGTTAGTCACCATACAGTACATCATTAGTTTTTGATGTAGTGTTCCGTGATTCATTGTTTTCATATAATACTCAATGCTCCAAGCAATACCTGCCCTCCTTAATACCCATCAAAGAGCAAACCCATCCCGCCACACCCTCCCCTCCAAAACCCTCAGTTTGTTTATCAGAGTCCACAGTCTCTCATGGTTCATCTCCACCTCTGATTTCCCCCACTTCATTTTTCCCTTCCTTCTCCTAATGTCCTTCATGCTATTCCTTATGTTCCACAAATAAGTGAAACCATATGATAGTTGACTTTCTCTGCTTGACTTATTTCACTTAGCATAATCTCCTCCAGTCCCACCCATGTTGATGCAAAGTTGGGTATTCATCCTTTCTGATGACTGAGTAATATTCCATTGTATATATGGATCAAATCTTCTTTATCCATTCATCTGTTGAAGGGCATCTTGACACTTTCCACAGTTTGGCTATTGTGGACACTTCTGCTATGAACATTGGGGTGCATGTGGCCCTTCTTTTCACTACATCTGTGTCTTTGGGGTAAATACCCAGGAGTGCAATTGCTGGGTCATAGCGTAGCTCTATTTTTAACTTTTGAGGAACCTCCACACTGTTTTCCAAAGTGGCTGTACCAACTTGCATTCCCACTAACCCCTTTCTCCACAACCTCTCCAACATTTCTTGTTTCTTGCCTTGTCAATTTTTGCCATTCTAACTGGTGTAAGGTGGTATCGTAATGGGGTTTTGATTTGAATTTCCCTCATGGCTAAAGATGATGAACATTTTTTGATGTGTCTGTTAACCATTTGTATCTCTCTTTTTGAGAAGTGTCTGTTCATGACTTCTGCCCAATTTTGACTTAATTATTTGTTTTTTGGGTACTGAGTTTGAGAAGTTCTTTATCGATCTTGGATACCAGCCCTTTATCTGTAGTGTCATTTGCAAATATCTTCTCCCATTCGGTGGGTTGCCTCTTTGTTTTGTTGACTGTTTCCTTTGCTGTGCAGAAGCTTTTTATCTTGATGAAGTCTCAAAAGTTCATTTTTGCTTTTGTTTCACTAGCTTTTGGAGATGTATCTTGAAAGAAGTTGCTGTGGCTGATGTCAAAGAGGTTACTACCTATGTTCTCCTCTAGGATTTTGATGGATTCCTGTCTCACATTGAGGTCTTTCATCCATTTTGAGTTTATCTTTTGTATGGTGTTAGAGAATGGTCAAGTTTCATTCCTCTGCATGTGGCTGTCCAATTTTCCCAGCACAATTTATTGAAAAGACTGTCTTTTTTCCATTGGATATTTTTTCCTGCTTTGGCGAAGATTAGTTGACCATAAAGTTGAGGGTCCATTTCTGGGCTCTCTGTTCTGTTCCATTGGTCTATATGTCTGTTTTTGTGCCAGTACCATCCTCTCTTGGTGATCACACCTTTGTAATATACCTTGAAATCAGGCAACGTGATGCCCCCAGCTTTGTTTTTCTTTTTCAACATTTCCTTGGTGATTTGGGGTCTTTTCTGATTCCATACAAATTTTAGGATTGTTTGTTCCAGCACTTTGAAAAATGCCCTTGGTATTTTGATCAGGATGGCGTTGAAGGTATAAATGGCTCTGGGCAGCATAAACATTTTAACAATGTTTATTCTTCTGATCCATGAGCATGGAATGTTTTTCTACCTTTTTGTGTCTTCTTCAATTCCTTTCATGAGTGTTCTGTAGTTCCTAGAGTATAGATTCTTTACCTCTTTGATTAGGTTTATTCCAAAGTATCTTATGGTTTTGGTGCTATTGTAAATGGAATGGATTCTCCAATTTCTCTTTCTACAGTTGCATTGTTAGTGTATAAGAAAGCAACTGATTTCTGTGCATCGATTTTGTATCCTGCCACATTACTGAATTGCTGTATGAGTTCTAGTACTTTGGGGGTGGAGTCTTTTGGGTTTTCCACATAAAGTATCATGTCATCTGCGAAAAAGAGTTTGACTTCTTTGCCAATTTGAATACATTTTCTTTTTGTTGTCTGATTGCTGTTGCTAGGACTTCTAGTACTATGTTGAACAGTAGTGGCAAGAGTGGGCATCCGTGACGTGTTCCTGATCTTAAGGGAAAGACTCAGCTTTACCCCACTGAGGATGATATTTGCTGTGGGTTTTTCATAGATGGATTTTATGAACTTGAGGAATGTTCCCTCTATCCCTGTACTCTGAAGAGTTTTAATGAGGAAAGGATGCTGTGTTTTGTCAAATGCTTTTTCTGCATCAATTGAGAGGACCATAGGGTTCTTCTCCCTCCTCTTATTAATGTGTTCTATCACATTGATTGATTTGTGAATGTTGAACCACCCTTGCATCCCAGGGATATATCCCACTTGGTCATGGTGGATGATCCTTTTAATATATTGTTGGATCCTATTAGCTAGGATTTTGTTGAGGATTTTGGAATCCATATTCATCAGGGATATCTGTCTGATATTCTCCTTTTTGATGGGGTCTTTGCCTGGTTTGGGGATTAAGGTAATGCTGGCCTCATAGAATGAGTCTGGAAGCTTTCCTTCTGTTTCTATTTTTTGAAACAGCTTCAGGAAAACAAGTATTATTTCTTCTTTGAATGTTTGGTAGAATTCCCCAGAGAATCCATCAGGCCCTGGACTCTTGTTTTTTGTGAGGTTTTTGATCACTGCTTCAATCTTGTTACTGGTTATTGGCCTATTCAGGTTGTCAATTTCTTCCTGTTTCAGTCTTGGGAATTTATAGGTTTCCAAGAAGGCATTCATTTCTTCCAGGTTGCTCAGCTTATTGGCATATAGTTGTTGATAATAATTTCTGATCATTGTTTCTATTTCCTCGGTGTTAGTCGTGATCTCTCCCCTTTCATTCATAATTTTATTAATTTGGGTCCTTTCTCTTTTCTTTTGGATAAGTCTGGCCAGTGGTTTATCGATCTTATTAATTCTTTCAAAGAACCAGTTTCTAGTTTCATTGATCTAATCTACTGTGTTTCTGGTTTCTAATTCATTGATCTCTGCTCTAATCTTAATTATTTCTCTTCTAATGCATGGCTTAGGCATTGTTTGTTGCTTTTTCTCTAGTTCTTTAAAGTGTAAAGTTAGTTGGTGAATTCGGGATTTTTCTATTTTTTTGAGTGAGGCTTGGATGGCTATGTATTTCCCCCTTAGGAATGCCTTTGCAGTATCCCATAGGTTTTGGACCGATGTGATTCCATTCTCATTGGTTTCCATGAATTAAGTTCTTCTTTGATTTCCTGGTTGACCGAAACATTCTTAAGCAGAGTGGTCTTTAGCTTCCAAGTGTCTGAATTTCTTCCAAATTTTTTCTTGTGATTGAGTTCCAGTTTCAAAGCATCATGGTCTGAGAATATGCAGGGATTAATCTTAATCTTTTGGTATCGGTTGAGACCTGATTTGTGACCCAGTATGTGGTCTATTCTGGAGAAAGTTACATGTGTGCTGTAGAAGAATGAGTATTCTGTTGTTTTAGGGTGGAATGTTCTGTATATAACTATGAGGTCCATCTGGTCCAGTGTGTCATTCAAAGCTCTTGTTTCTTTGTTGATTTTCTTCTTAGATGATCTGTCTATTGCTGAGAGTGAAGTGTTGAGGTCTTCTACTATTAACGTGTTATTATCAATATGTCTCTTTATTTTGGTTAACAGCTGGCTTATGTAGATGGCTGCTCCCATGTTGGGGGAATAAATATTTACAATTGTTAGATCTTCTTTTTGGATAGACCCTATAAGAATGATATAGTGTCCTTCTGTATCTCTAACTACAGTCTTTAGCTTAAAATCTAATTTGTCTGATACAAGGAATTGGTACCCCAGCTTTCTTTTGAGGTCCCTTCACTTTCAGTCTGGATGTATCTTCAGGTTCAAAATGAGTCTCTTGTAGACAGCATATGGATGGGTCCTGTCTTTTTATCTAATCTGCAACCCTGTGCCGTTTCATGGGAGCTTTTAGGCTGCTCACATTGAGAGTGATTATTGAAAGATATGAATTTATTGTTATCATGTTGCCTGTGAAGTCCTTGTTTCTATAGATTATCTCTGTAAATTTCTGTTCTATATCACTCTTGGGGTCTTTCTCCTTTTATAGAACCCCCCCTTAATATTTCTTGTAGGGCCGGCTTAGTGGTCACATATTCTTTCAGTTTCTGCCAGCCCTGGAAACTCTGTATCTCTCCATCCATTCTAAATGACAGCCTTGCTGGATAAAGTATTCTTGGCTGCATGTTCTTCTCTTTTAGTACCCTGAATATGTCTTGCCAGCCCTTTCTGGCTTGCCAGGTCTCTCTGGACAGGTCTGACGTTATTCTGATGTTCCTCCATCTGTACATAAGGAATCTCTTCCCCCTAACTGCCCTTAAGATGGTTTCCTTGGTTCTAAGATTTGTGAGTTTTACTATTACATGCCATGGCATTGGTCTATTCTCCTTGATCTTGGGAGGGGTCCTCTCTGCCTCTTGGACATGAGTGCTTGTTTCATTTCCCAGATTAAGGAAGTTCTCAGCTATGATTTGCTCAAATATATCTTCTAGTCCTCTCTCTCTCTCCACCCCCTCAGGGATCCCAATAATTCTGACATTGGAACGTTTCATAACATCACTTATTTCTCTAATTCTGTTTTCATGGATTTTAAAGTGTTTGTTCCAGGCCTCCTCCTGTTCCTTCCTTTCTATCAGTTTGTCTTCTAGATCACTAATTTGTTCTTCTGCCTCATTTACCCTAGCTGTTAGACTATCTAGATTAGATTGGATTTCATTGATAGCATTTTTAAATTCTGCCATATCAGCTCTCATTTCTGCCCTTAGAGAATCTATGTTGCCATTAATCGTTTTCTCCATCCTAGCTATTGTCTTCATAACTGTTACCCTGAAGTCTATTTCCAACATCTTTCTTATATCCATATCCATTTGTTCTGTGGCAGAGGTCACAGTCTCTGAGTCTTTCCTATTTTGGGGGTTCCTCCTCTTAGTCATTCTATTGAGGGGTGGTTGAGGGAATCTACAGAGTTCAAATTATTGACCACCACCCAAGCAAAATGCACCTGTTTTATAGTGACCTTAGGGTTGTCGGCCTCTTGTTCTTCCAGCCTGTCTTCTGGGGGAGGGGTCTGCCATGCTGTTCCTCAGGCAATCCTGTTTGGGCAGAGTTACCCTGCCACCTGTGGGGGGGGGAGGATAGGCTCAGTGAAAACCGGTTTGGGGGGGCTTTTTTTCTCTGGTGGCTTTCCCAGGTGGCTTTCCAAGAGTCAGAGCGTAAGTGACTGTATCCAAACCTCTGCCTCAGACAGAGAGATCGCAGTCTGTTCTTCAGTGAGCTCTCTAGGCCACACTGTCTCCGTTTCTGTCTGTGCTGCTAAAAACTACAACACCCTGGAAGCAAGGGCTGGGTTAACGTGTTATTATCAATATGTCTCTTTATTTTGGTTAACAGTTGGCTTATGTAGATGGCTGCTCCCATGTTGGGGGCATAAATATTTACAATTGTTAGATCTTCTTTTTGGATAGACCCTATAAGAATGATATAGTGTCCTTCTGTATCTCTGTGAGCACTCCCAGCCCTTGCTTCCAGGTCCAGGCATGTCTCTGCCCTTTGTGCTTCTAAAACCACCAGCCACCCCCAGTTCACACGTCTACCCCTGCAGCTCCAGGTTTCAGCGGTGGGGGGGGGGCTGCCCTAAAGTCCTTTCCCCACTGCTACCCATCTGTGAGTCTGTGCCCTGTCCCCAGCATGGGATGCTTTCAAGCTCCCTCAGCTCAGGATCCTGGAAGCTCCATCCCCCTTCCGTTTATCTTCCGATATCTACCCACAGAATCACAGCTCCCCACTTCATACCTTGAAACCAACCACTGGAGATATTCTGTTTGTAGAGATCCAGATATATCATCTTACATCTCAGGCTGATTTCATGGGTGTTCAGAATGGTCTGGTAGATATCCAGCTCAATTCAGGGGACCAGTTGAAATAGGATCCCCTACTCCTCCACCATCTTTCCCTCCTCCCTGGGAAACAGATTTTTGAGAGCTATGTCTTCAGGGATGAAAGGCACAAAAAGAACAAGAAGCCAGGAAAACCAAGCCTATTCATTCATTCATTCATTCATTCACCAAACATATAGTCAACAATTGTCTGCTCTGTGTTCCAGATATTGTCCTAGGGGTTCCTGCCCTCCAGGAATGCAGTGTCAAAGAGAAAAAACACATGTTACTGACAGCATATGAGAGGTGAAGCTTCTCTTAGCTAGGCAGTCAGGAGGCTGTGGAGGAAGTGACCTTCAAGCTGAGACAAGAGTCAAGTGAAGGAGGAGAGGAAGTGAGTTCTGGGCAGAGGATAAAGCATGGACAGAGACTGGGAAGTGAGAGGGAGTATCAGAGGAACACAGATACATCCTGACCTGTCCCCCAAAAATCATGTTTAGGCCTGACATCCCAATGAAATTATTAATCACACTCCTTTTCACTTTCAAAAGGGTCCTGGCTGGTCACCCTGTAGTATATGAGAGAAATATGACCTTGAGAGGGAAGGGCAGGAGCAGAAGGTGGGCTGCAGAGGTAGGCAGTGATCACATAGGGTCTTCAAAGTTCACCTTTAATACAATGGGCCCTGGCCTCAGAGCAGGAGAGCTATTTGGAGTGAAGAGCGATGTCCTGCCTGTTCATGGTGGCTCTACCTAGCTGCAGCCTCATGTTGCGTCATTCCCATTTTTCAAGAAAAACCATAAATCTGGATTTCTCTCAGAAATCTCTCAATTTTAGGGTGGGGAGAAGGAGTAACTGGGTGATGGGCATTAAGTAGGGCACGGGATGTAATGAGCAGTGGGTGTTATATACAACTGATGAATCACTGAACTCCATCTCTGAAACTAATACACCATATGTTAATTAACTGAATTTAAATTAAATTAAATTTTAAAAAGAAATTTCTCAATTTTAAAATGTCAGCAACTAATAAAAAAACAAATAAACAAAACCATGTAGGCTAAATAAAACCTGAGGGCTGGATTTGGCCTAAGGGTTGCCAGTTAGAAATCTCTTTTCTTTTTTTTATTATGTTCAATTAGCCAACATACAATACATCATTAGTTTTTGATGTGGTGTTCAATGATTCATTAGTTACGTATAACACCCAGTGCTCATCACTACAATGTGCCCTCCTTAATTCCCATCTAAACTGTAAATGAGTAAAAGGGAAGAATAAAAAAAAAAAAAAAGACTGTGAGCTTTCCCTGAGGAAGGGAAATCCACACTATCAGAATGCACATCTCTGGTAATCTTGAGAGAGAGGAAAGAGAAATACCTTACAAGTACCTTTCTCATGCATCTACAGGGAAAACAGGTCAGCTAATTTCTCTATCAGGTCATTTAACCACCTAGAGGGAAGGAATAAATGGGTGGGATCCCACCTTTGTGCTTTCAGAGGTTGATGATAAATCCTGGAGACCAAACCAAGTGGGTTCATCAGGAAGGTCTCACAGATGGAGAAAGTATAACTGAAACCTGTGACCATCCTGAGGATGGATAGAGTGGAACACTCCCAGCCCCCCATTTTGGGTGCCAGCCATATCATAAGTCCTGACAAGAAGGAGGGGCCTGAAATGCTAGGAACTGGGCTAGTAGCACCATCAAGAAACCTTCAGGCTTTACCACAAATTTAGTTTCTTGGACCAAGTAGGAAAATAGAACTTTTTTTTTTTTTTTTTTAAAGATTTTATTTATTTATTTGAGAGAAAGAGAGAGAGACAGAGAAACAGCATGAGAGGGGAGAGGGTCAGAGGGAGAAGCAGGCTCCCCGCTGAGCCAGGAGCCCGATGTGGGACTCGATCCCAGGACTCCGGGATCATGACCTGAGCCGAAGGCAGTTGCTTAACCAACTGAGCCACCCAGGCGCCCAGGAAAATAGAACTTTTGAGAGGGTAATGGTATTACTTACAATACAGGGGCAGCTGCTGTATTGGAGGTTCAGAATACCAGTGTCATAAAGATTAGTGTTCATTTCTCTTTCTTATAACAATATGAGATTATGGAGTCCAGGGCTAACATGGTAGTTCTACAGAGTTAGAACCCAGATTCCTTCTATCTCACTCTGGTCTTCTTGGATGTTGCCCTCATGTGCAAGGCCCAAAATGGTGCACCATGGCATTCATGCCCCAGCTGGTAAAAAAGATGATAAGGAGAAAGGAAGGACACTTCTCTCAGAGGGCCTGACTCCAAAGTTGTTCACTCAACCTACTCATATCCCATTAGCCAGAACCTAGTCACACAGCCATCATAGCTGCTAAGAAACTGGGAAATGTGCTCTTTAACTGGGTGGCTATATTAGTTACCCATTGTGGCATAACAAACCATTCCAAAGCATAGTGGATTGAGATATCAACAATTTATTATTTCTTTTTTTTTAATTATATTATGTTAGTCACCATACAGTACATCATTAGTTTTTGATGTAATGATCCATGATTCATGGTTTGCGTATAACACCCAGTACTCCATGCAATACATGCCCTCCTTAATACCCATCACCAGGCCAACACATCCCCCCATCCCCCTCCCCTCTAAAACCCTCAGTTTGTTTCTCAGAGTCCATAGTCTCCCATGGTTCATCTCCACCTCTGATTTCCCCCACTTCATTTTTCCCTTCCTTCTCCTAATGTCCTCCATGCTATTCCTTATGTTCCACAAATAAGTGAAACCATATGATAATTTTCTTTCTCTGCTTGACTTATTTCACTTAGCATGATCTCCTCCAGTCCCACCCATTGATGCAAAAGTTGGGTATTCATCCTTTCTGATGGCTGAGTAATACTCCATTGTATATATGGACCACATCTTCTTTATCCATTCATCTGTTGAAGGGCATCTCAGCTCTTTCCACAGTTTGGTTATTGTGGACAGTGCTGCTATGAACATTGGGGTGCATATGGCCCTTCTTTTCACTACATCTTTATCTTTGTGGTAAATACCCAGGAGTGCAATTGCTGGGTCATAGGGTAGCTCTATTTTTTTTCCAAAGTAGCTGTACCAACTTGCATTCCCACCAACAGTGGAAGAGGGTTCCCCTTTCTCCACAACCTCTCCAACATTTGTTGTTTCTTCCCTTGTCCATTTTTGCCATTCTAACTGGTGTAAGGTGATATCTCAATGTGGTTTTGATTTGAATTTCCCTCATGGCTAATGATGATGAACATTTTTTTTAATTTTTTAAAAAGATTTTATTTATTTATTTGACAGAGAGAGAGTTAGTGAGCGCTAACACAGGCAGGGGGAGTGGGAGAGGGAGAAGCAGATTTCCACTGAGCAGGGAGCCTGATGCGGGGCTCAATCCCAGGACCCTGGGATCATGACCTGAGCCAAAGGCAGATGCTTAATGACTGACCCACCGAGACGCCCCATTTTTTTAAAGATTTTATTGATGATGAACATTTTTTCATGTTATCTGTTAGCCATTTGTATGTCTTCAAACAGTCAACAAAACAAAGAGGCAACCCACGGAATGGGAGAAGATATTTGCAAATGACACTACAGACAAAGGGCTGACATCCAAGATCTATAAAGAATATCTCAAACTCAGGGCGCCTGGGTGGCTCAGTCGTTAAGCGTCTGCCTTCAGCTCAGGTCATGATCCCAGGGTCCTGGGATCAAGCCCCACATCAGGCTCCCTGCTGGGCTGGAATCCTGCCTCTCCCTCTCCCACTCCCCCTGCCTGTGTTCCTTCTCTCGCTGTCTCTCTCTGTGAAATAAATAAATAAAATCTTTAAAAAAAAAAAAAAAAGAATATCTCAAACTCAACACCCAAAAAACAAATAATCAAGTCAAAAAATGGGCAGAAGACATGAACAATTTATTATTTCTCACAGTTCTGGGCAGTTCTTTTGTTGGGCTTGCCTGTGGCTGCAGTCATCAGATGGTGGACTGGGATGGAACTCCCATGATGGCCTCAAGCATGCAGTTGTGCTGGCTGTCAATTGAGAGCCTTAGTCATTTCCCCACTGTGGCTGCTCTTTCTCTAATGAACTAGATGGGTCTCAGGATGGTGGTCTCAGGATTCTGAGAAGGTGAAAGCAGAAGCTGTAGTGCTTCTAAGCCTAGGCTCTAGAACTCCCATACATTCCTTAATCCACCACATTCTATTGGACAAACCAAGACACAAGACCAGCTCATATTCCAGGTGGTAGAGATAGGCCCCTCCACTTGATGGAAAGAGCAGCAATGTCCCGTTGCAAATGAGTGGGACACAAGGAGACCCAATTCACTGGGGGTCATAACTCTTTTTTTTATGTTGAGTTAGTAAGCATATAGTACATCATTAGTTTTTGATGTAGTGTTCAACAGTTCATTAGTTGTGTATAACACCCAGTGCTCATCACAACACGTGCCCTCCTTAATACCCATCACCTGGCTACCCCATCCCCTCACCCCCCTCCCCTCTGTAACCCTCAGTTGTTTCCCAGAGTCCAGAGTCTCTCATGGTTTGTCTGCCTCTCTGATTTCTTTGGCATGGGGGTCATAATTCTAATGATCTTCCATGATGGCCCAGATAAGAACCCTATTCCTAAATAAGAAAATGAGGATAGAGACTGAAGGGATCTATTTATTCTGAAGCAAGGGACCCCAAAAAGTAAAAACAAGAGCAAATTTTCCTGGGTTTGACTGCTTATCATGAGAGACTTATGGCCCTGTTTATTATTAACTTTGTGGTCATGCTAGGGTAATTTGTCACTAGAAATTATTTATTTTCAAACCCATCATAAAACTCCTATCTGGCTGAATTCAGCACAAGCTTCCAACTCAATGATGTAAATGTGAACTCTGAGCCCACAGGACCTTAACTGTCCATTCAAAGACAGGCCCCTGCAAATACAGAGGCCCTCCCCTTTCCTGGGTCAGTTAAGAACTTCGGAGACATTAAGGTCTTTTATCTTTCAACTTAAGGAAGTAGAAAAACATTTTTAACGAATTTTGAAGTCAGAAGAGGAAATTGTGTAGACTCATCCAGAGGTGACATGCGCTATGGCACCCCCAAGGATACAAAGGACCATTGTCTTATTAGTCACCCTTTAATAACATCATATTGCACTTTGAGTAAAATTGAAACTCCTCACTCTGGCTTACTAAGTACATCTGCCCAAGCTCCTGCCCACACTTTAGCCCTGTCTGTGCTGCCTCTGACTGGAACAGTCCTGCCCCTACTTGAGTCAGGTGTTGCCTCCCCTGGGGACCCTTCCCACACCTTCCCAAGCAGGATAAGCCCTCCCTCCTTCCTATCATCTCTGTTCTTATCCTGGAACAGATGTCTATCTAAGCCATGATTGCCTATATTTTGATGAGCCCCATGAAATTGCCATTTTTGTCAACAAACATGTTGGCAATTTCATATGGTTCACCTAATATTATAACATCTAAATAACAGCCACTGTCTCCCCACACCTCCCTTGTGCCTGCCCCTGCCACAGGGCCATTCCTCAAAAGCCATCAGGACAGTAAAAGAGAAAAGCTTTGGAAGCAGACAGAGCCAGATTTGAATCCCAGCTCCATTCTATTCCTATCTGTATGACCTCAGGCAATTGGGGTGATCTCTCTAAGCCTCAGTTTTCTCATAAGTGAAATTTAGGTATTATTAAATAGCAAGTGGTGGCTACTTAGCAGGACTGGGGTGAGAATTACACTGTGCACTAAGGCCAGAGTCATGGTTACTGCGTTGGCAAAGGTATGGGAGAATGGGCACCGGATGTGCTCCCCTGAGGAGGGAAGGCTGTCTAGAAACAGCTATCTAAACTTCACACACCCTTGGTAGCAAGTGCTGCCAGTGCCGGGCCTGGATCCCTGTGGACCTTGCCAAAGGAGCATAGGCTCATCTGTCAGACTTACAACTAGCAGAACCTATTATCTCTTTGGCCACCAGACCCCATTCTGTCCTCATTCAGGTGAGGTCAGAAGTGCCAGGGAATTGGTGTACAGTTGACTCTTGAACAACACAAGTTTGAACTGCACAGGTCCATTTATATGTGGATTTTTTTCAGTAACTATACATACAGTACTACAAATGTATTTTCTCTTCTTTATGATTTTCTTAATAACATTTTCTTTTCTCCAGCTTACTTTATTATAAGAATACATAATATAATACATACAACATGCAAATTAGGTATTGACTGTTTATGTTATCAGTAATGCTTAGTTCTTGGGGAGTCAAAAGTCATACATGGATTTACAACTGCATGAGGGATCAGTGCCCCTAATCCCAGCATTGTTCAAGGGTCAACTGTATACATACTCCAGTTCCTTCTGTCTTCGAGTGGGACAATGCTGAGGTTTGCATTCTACTCTGTCTCCCAGAACTCCCAATGGGGTTATGCTCCAGGGGCTCACAGGAGTGTCTCTTGAAAATACAGCCTTTTCTGGATGACTTTCCTTCCTAGCTTACATCTTTCCCCTATTTCTTGGGGCCAGTCTTAAATAACCTTCTTTGACTCAAATTCTTATCTTGGGTTTGCTTCTGGGAGAACTCAAACTTCTGAGAATATATCCTATAAATTATCTTTACACATATGCAAAAATGACATATATTCAATTTATTAATTCACCATTGTTTATAATTGCTAGAGGTTGGAAATAACATATCAAAAGGAAACTGGTTAAATACATTATGATCCACCCACACAAAGGGATACTATGCAGCCGTATAAAAGAATGAAAAAATATTTTGTCTGATATAAAACATCTGAGCTATATTAATGAATAAAGCAAGATGCCGAACAGTATAAATAATATATCTGTTACCATTTGTGTAAAAAAGCTTGTATTTGTGATTGTGTTTGCATATGCCTAGAACCTTTGTGAAAGAGACCCCAAAACACACAACCTTGACAGCCCCTTATGAGGGACTGAATGGCTGGGGGGACCATAATGGAAGGGAAACTTCACCACACATGCTTGCACATCTTTTGATTTTTGTACTATGGACAGGTTTATCTATCAAAAAAAAAATAAAAATAACTTTAAAATAATAAGTAAATGCATAGATAAAGGAAGGTGCACCATTGCTCCTTGGACCTTATATAGCTCAAGTATGGAATGGGTGGACAGGCTCCTGGTGGCTGACCAGATCCTGGCTCCACCATGGTTCTTCCAATGTGGTCTCCATCCAGCTGCACAGGCTCCTGCAGGTCTGTGTCCTCACCCATGAAAGGAAGTCTCTCTTCCCTCAGCAGGAGCAGAATCTGTTGCATTCCCTTTATGTTCACCCACAAAAGCTGCCGTCACCTCTGTCCGGAGGAAGGTCCAATGGCACCTTAACCCACACATGAGGAAGCCCAAGCACTTCCCTTCTGCCTGAGAAGTTGTACTGAAGGCACTCAACCCCATCCAAGAGACATCTGAGTCATGCACACAACTCATGCACATGCTTGCACACACACTTATACAAACATACACAAACATGAATGGAAGTCCAAGCTGTTCTTTCCTGAATAAGATGCTACCACCCCACTCTCCTAATAGATGAATCTGTCCAACAGCCTGGGGACCTGCATGTTGGTCTAACCAATGTCCTAATTGCTGCAGGAGAGGCCACTCAATGGGGAAGGAGCTGTTACTGGGTCTGGGCAGCATCGGGACCAGCTTCACTCATCATGTCCTTGTACTGCCGTTTGAAGAAGCCGAGCTGTGGAGGCAGAGACAAAGTAGTAAGGACTACCAAAGCCAGGGAATTGGTGAAGGCCATGCAGACCAGGAGGGGAGACAGAAGGACCAGGAGGCACAAAGAATAATGTGGCAGAGTGTAAAGAGACCTGGGGAACATGGGGCAGGGAAAGAGATGGCATTGATGTTAGAGACAGGAAAGAGAGAAAATAAATAAAACACAGAAGAAGGAGAAGAAGAATTAATACCTATATAGTGGTCATTCTATACCAGGGGCCATTCTAAGTGCATTACATATATTGGGTTAATACCTGATTACCGTCACAAAAATGGTATTGCTACTCTCATTTTATAGCTGAAGAAACAGACTCTGTGACTTGGTGGGAGTCAAAGCCAGTAATGAGCTGCTGGGTAAGAAGCAGTAATGGAGAGGGGAGCAGACAGGAAAAGGGGATACCTTGTACAGTCCAGCGGTGATGAGGGCCAGAAGCACCAGCCCCCCCCACTGAGCTGCCCACTATAAGTGGTACAGGATTGTGCACTTCATTTGGCTCCACTTTGGTTTCTGTCTGTGGCAGGGGGAGGGAGGGTACATCAGGGGAGATGATGAACTTCAGATTTCTGGGGGTTCCCCAGTCAGACCTTGTGAACTCCCTGAACCCAATGACTAACCCCTCCCTCTGCCCTCACTCCTCCTTCCTCTCCTCCTCCTTTGTCTCTTTCTATCTCTTTCCCTAGAGATCTCCACAAGCCCAGCCTCCCTTCCTCCCTCCAATAGTCCCTCTGGGTCAGAGACAGATACCTGGGCCCTCAGAAATGCCTCCTGTCCTGGAAGCAGGGCAAACTTCGAATTATCAAATAAGACCTCTGCCGTGCTCACAACCTGAAGGTAGTTTGTTGAAGTCTATGGGAGAGAGAGGATGGAAGCTGGACACGTGGGCCCCTGAAGTATCATGTCTGTGCCCAGCTGAGCCTTGGCCCTCACATACTTTGATATACCAGTCAAACGAAAGTTTGCCTTGGAGAGTGATATTGACTTTTTCCTGGATGCCAAAGGACAGGATGTCACACTGGATTCTCTGGCAGAGAGCAATGGAGCAGTTCTGGGGGAGGGAGCAGAGGGGAGAAATGACTAAGCTGGATACAGAAAACGTCCATGCACCCAGCCCACTCAGTTGACAGATGGTACTCAGCACCAACAAGGGAACAGTGCTGAGTATGCACAGGTCCTAAAGCTGGGTTAGGTTTATTCTCACCACAACCGGAGTCTTCTTAAGCTCCACCAGGAAGTCAGAGAGAGGAGGGTCCCTCTCCTTGGTGTGGCATGTGCTGGAGAGGTTCTAAGGAAAGAGAAACACTGTGAGAAGGGAGGGAATTGAGGGCCCATGGGTCCACCCTCAAGGAGAATGAAATGGCCAAGGTCCAGGAAAGGGTCAAAATGGCTCCAAAATCTAACAGAGGAAACAGAGATTTTAGGAAAGACCAGGGCTGTGGTCGTAGGAACTGGGTCACTCCTCAAGGCCAGCTAGACTTACCTTGGAAAAGGTGACCTGGGGGTTGTCCCACACAGTCAGTTGGTTCAGCTTGATAGGCACCCAGAAGACCACACTGATGGGGAGGCTCCTCTGCCCCAAGTTGTTGAACTGCACAGTGGGAGGAGGGTGGTAGATATCAGAGCTCTGGCCTTTCTGCTCCCACCAGCAACTAGAATCAGGCTCCCCTCTCCTGACAGCCCAATACAACTAAATAAGGCTCAAAGACCCTAGCAGCCTGCCTCTTGATGCTTTCTGGGAGGCAGAAGAGTGTAGGTGTTAAACACACATTCCAGAGCCAGACTGGTACTAAGTAGTGGCTCTTCCACTACTAGTGCTGAGACCATGGCCATGTTCTGTTAACTTCTCTGATCCTCAGTTGTTCCATCTGTGAACTGGAAATAATGATAGTCCCTCCTTCAAAGAGTCATTGTAATGATAAAATGAGTTAATTGTCTGTGTGTGTGCACTTGTGTGTGTGTGTGCTTGTGTGTGTACAGGGTGAGAGTGAGCTTGGAGCAGAGCCCAGCACATAGAAGGCATCTGATGCATGTCTCCCATCATTATTTCCCATTATTGCATTCCCATCACATTGATTTCCCTCTTTGGTCTCCTTCTCAGCTACCCACCTCATACTTATGCTCTATAGTGTGGCTGGTCTTCTCCGCAGCTATGAAGTTGAGATATTTGGTGGAGACCTCATGGCTGATGGGAGAAAGAAGAAAGTACAGGAGGTGTCAGGACTTCAGAGGTGTCCTGGGAGGGGTCTTGGGCTAAGTGTGTTAGGGAATAAATAGACACATGGGTAATGCTGACCTGAGAGGGTGACAGTGGGATGGTGTGTAGGGGGCCATGTGTGTCAGACACACAGGATGTGCTAGCTTGGGTCATGCACACACACACACGTGCATACATGCACAAATACACACCCATGCACACATATGCTAGACACACACACACACACAAATACACAATGGGCCGCCCATTGGTAAAGGCAGAGCTAAAGCCCTAGAAGCCAGCACCTGGTGACTACCATGAAGGCTGTGTATTTCACAGGCAGCTCCAGCTGGAATTCAGTTTTGTTGGTCCTTGTTGTGTTGTTCTCACTGAAGGGAAACAGAGAGCTTTCTTGTATATCTTTTCCACTAAATTATAATCTCTGTAAGGGCAGGAACCACAGATGTCTTGTCCATTGCCATCCCACCAGCAGCATTGGGTACAATGCCTGGCATATGGTGGATGCTCAGTCAGTATTTATTGAATGAATGAATAAATAAATAAGTGAGCTGAAGGGAGAACCAGTGGGGAGAGGGCAGTGGTCCACACTGGGCCAGGGTTTGGAACCTCAAAGCGGGGAAGCTGGGCATAGCACACCTCGTCACATTGGCCTTGAGGAGTAGTCTGTCTCCAAAGGAAGCATCAGATTCCACACCAAATGTGATATTAAAAGTGACCTGGAGTTAAAGAAAAGAGAGACAGTCGGGGCACCTGGGTGGCTCAGTCATTAAGCGTCTGCCTTCGGCTCAGGTCATGATCCCAGGGTCCTGGGATGGAGCCCCGCATTGGGCTCCCCACTCTGCAGAGAGCCTGCTTCTCCCTCGCCCACTCCCCCTGCTTGTGTTCCCTCTCTCGCTGTGTCTCTGTCAAATAAATAAAAATCTTTAAAAAAAAGAAAAGAAAAGAAAAGAGAGACAGTCAAAAGAATAGAAGAAACAACTCAAATGTCTATCAACTAGAGAATGGATAAATAAAATGGGGTGCATCCATATAACAGACTACTTTCAGCAGTAAAAAGAAATGAAGTATTGATACATGCTGCAACCATGGATGATCCTGGAAAACATGACCACATACTGTATAATCCCATTTCTATGAAATATCCAGAATAGGTGAATCTAGACACAGAAAATAGATTACTGGTTGCCTAGAGCTTGAAGAAATGAGAGGACTGGAGCTGATGGCTTAAGAGAGCATGGTCTTTTCTTGAGGTAATAAAATATTCTAAAATTGATCATGGTGATGAATGTGTAACTCTGTGAACATACTAAAAGCCATTGAATTGTGTACCTGAAATGGGTGAATTCTTTGGCATATGAATTATATCTCAATAAAACTATTTTTCAAAAAAAAAAAAGGAGCCTCTACCTTAAAAAAAGAGAGAGAGAGAGAGAAGAATTCAGAAGAAAACAAAAGAGAAAAAAGGAGGACAGCAGCCTGACCTCTGAGGAGTTTGGGAAGATGGGGTGGTTTATGCTGCAGCTGCTATTCTTCAAGCGCTCAGGCCCATTGATGGAGTCATCAGCCTCACAAGTCAGGCGCCAACGTTGCCATGAGAGCTGCTTCTGGAAGGCAAGGGAGACAAAGGTAGTGATGTCAAGCACCCCCTGCAGGGACAGGGAAAGCAAAGTCAGACAGAGCCTGAGAAGAATTTGGCTACCTGGGCCACTGACACCCTCCGATAGGACAAGCCAGGTGGGTAGAAGACAGTGACCTGAGTCCTGTAGGAGTCCTCGCCCTGGTTTCTCACAGTCAGTGTCACATTGAGGTCTCGGGGACCACCCACTACCAGGGTGTCCAGGCTGTGGGAAGAACAAGCCAGGCCATGAGATGCTGAGGGCTTCCATGTGGCAAGTCTGCCCTGGTGGGAAGGAGGCACAGACACTTGGAGAAAGAAGACAGTGGATGGGGCAGCCACACAAACACCCTGAAGCAGCTGCTCTGTGCCAGGCTCCCTCAGGGGCCAGGGGAAGAACAGAGCACCAGGTTGTAGTGCAGATTTGCAGGTAGCATGAGGAAAAGAAACTCACCCCATAAAAGTGAAGGTGATGCTGAGGTCATCATGGCAAATGCCGTCACTGCCACAATTCTGCTCGAAGGGAAACTACAAAAATATATATATATATATGATGAAAGGAAAGGAAAGAATGAAATGATGTGAAATGAAACAATAAAATAAAATATTGAAATAAAATTATGTGAAATGAAATAAAATGTGCTTCAGTGATCTTGGCCTCTGGTCCCTTCCATGCCCCTGCAGGACCCCAACTTGAGGACTCACCAAAGCTGCGAAGTGTCTCTGAGCATCCACAGCCAGCACTGGCTGGAGGTTCTTGAATAAGGGCATGGGCTCCCCCACCAGAGAGAAGTTGAAGTGCAGGATGATGGGGGTCACTGAGTCCTCTACACAATACTGAGAGATAGTAGGGGTTTAAGGGTGTGCCCTCCTCAGCTTCCCAAGCCCACACCATGCTTGGAGGACCCAGAAGTGTGGCCAACCCTTGCTCACCACTAACAGTAGCTTTAGGGTTTCACATTCTCGATTCAGTTTCAAGATCCTTGTCTGTCTGCGTGTGCTGTTCTTTGTCTCATCAAAGACAACTCGGGGATGTGGGAGACGTGGGTCCAGAGCCAGGTCATATGTAACATTGCTCTGGATCTCTCCTGAGGAGACAGGGCAGCATGGTGGTGAGGAGCCCAGCTTTGGAGTCAAACAAGCATGAGTTTGAGGCCCAGCTCTATTGCTCTCCAGCCATATGACTTTGGACATGTTATATGACCTCTTTGAGTCTCCATTCCTTATTTTTAAATTGAGAATAGTAATTGTACCTTCCCAGTGGTGAAAATTAAATGAAATAGTATCCATAAAGCATTTAGCACAGTGCCTGCCACATAGCAAGTGCTCAATAAATGGTAGCTATTCTGTCACATACTAGAAAATTATATTTTCCTGGCTGCTCTTAACTTTTTTAACATTGGTCTTCAGCAGTTTATGCTTTGGTATGGTACAATGTATAATGTTTTATACATTGGTATAATATACTATGGTATGGTTTCCTTTATATTTATCCTGCTTTGATTTGGCAGAGAATCTTGATGTCTCTACTCTCCACACTGGCTGCCCCAAACTGATTGCTGTCTCCTCAGCCCAGTAAGATTACTGCTAGAAACCTAATTTTATTTCCTCCCCTTTTCTCTCTAGTACCACCATTACTATTCCTCACACCAAGCACAATGTTATTTTTTCAGAATAGAGATAAGGAGGAAGTCAAGTTAGTTGTGATAAAATGCATGTCTGAATGTTTTATGAATCTGTGTTTAGCTTCATCAATTCAACTGCCCCTTTAAATGAGTTATCTCTTGAGCTTAAAAACAAATCCTGGTTGGTTCATAGGTGTGGGGCCATTGCTGCTCTGGAGAACTGAGAGAGTAAGGGAGTGCCACATACTCACTTTTTGGTGGGGGCCTCTCCACCCAGCCAGGAAAGTGACTGCACTCCAGCCAAGCTTGGAAAAGACTGTCAGAGCCTGTCTGGAAGTTTGCTCTGAACTGCCAGAAGGCTGAGAAGACTGAAGTGGGCCACCCATCAATGCCTCTAGTCATTTAACCCTTTCAGGCTTACCTACCCAGCCTCACCTTCTCTTAGTCGGTCCCGTGTGTTCTTGCGGACATGGAGGCAAACTCTGACCTCTCCAGCAGTCTGACCTCTCTCCACCTTTTCATGACACTCAAACACATTCCTTGCCACTTCCTTGGGTGTGAACTCCATGGTCACCTCAAGTCTCAGCACAGGCTGGGATCTGTAGGGACACCAGAGGGCTATTAAGGGCCTTCAGGCAAGAAAGCCATTCCTTAAAGGGAAGATATTTGGTGTGCTCTAAAAGAAGTTCTCACCTGAGCAGCAGCACATGGCCTTGGGCCCCTATAGCCAGGTCCACCAGTCCATCCATTGTGAGGTCCTGGCCCCCACTTAGTGACTGACCAAAATACTGGAGCCCAGGGGAGACCTGGGAGGCTTGAATCCGCTGAGAGTAGAAAAGGGGAGAGAAAGGGTGTGGGAAAGAATATGGAAGTGGGTAACTCAGTTGCCCAGAGTGACCCAAGGACATATTGTCTGGGCTCCACTCAAGTCTCATCTCCTACAACTTCTCAAGGAATTAGGGCAACTATGCAGCTTTAGACCACAGCCTTGAGATGACATCCAAAGTTTCCATCAATTACCTAGGTTTTCCAGGAAAAACAAAGTTTTACAGGAAAGAAGTGACATAGCATGCTATTTGACTCAGCTGAATCTCATTTACATGGTCAAGATAATGCAAACACTGAATATTGATCTTACCAGAATTCTCATATAATATAAGGAGTGGAGCAAGAGGGCAAAAGTTCCTAGGTGGCAAGCTCTCTGAAAGAGAACTCAGTCCCCCATAATGGGGAGTCAATGCTAAAACAATAATGAAAAAGCAACAAAATAATCATGTCATTGGGAATTATGGAGAATGATTGAAAGAGCTGCAAGAAAGTTTCAAGAGAAAATGAAGAGGAAGTCACAGTGTGAGTGTGGTGATTGTTATTTTCATAATGATACTTTAAGAATAATTTTAACTCTTGGGGCACCTGAGTGACTCAGTCGGTTGAGCATCTGCCTTCGGCTCAGGTCATGATCCCAGGTTCTGGGATCGAGCCCCACATAGGGCTCTCTGCTCCTCAGGAAGCCTGCTTCTCCCTCTCCCACTCCCCCTGCTTGTGTTCCCTCTCTCGCTGTGTCTCTGTCAAATAGATAAATAAAATCTTTAAAAAATAATAATAATTTTAACTCTTTATGTGCAAGAATAATACTGTAACATTAAGGAGGGCACATGATGTGATGAGCACTGGGTGTTATATGCAACTGATGAATTACTGAACACTACATCTGAAACTAATGATGTACTATATGTTGGCTAATTGAATTTAAATTTAAAAAAAAGAATAACACTGTGAGAATAACAGCCAAATAAATTAAAAAGAAATTTTAAAAGTGATTTTGTCATGCACTTAATGCCACTGAATTGCACACCTAAAAATGGTTAAGATGGTGAATTTTATGTCATGTATATTTTATCACAATTTTTTAAAAAGTGACTGTCAACTAAAAGGAAGGATGAGGAAGCATGAGATGCTGGGAATGTGCTAAGCCTTAATCTAGATGGTGCTTACTCAGCTTCACAGATATGTGAAAATTCATCACTTAAGATTTGTGTGTTTATTGAATGTACATTATACCTCAAAGTTTTTTGAGAAAAATGTATGGTATTCTGTTGGGAGGAAGTTCTGTTTTGTAATTAGGTATAATGTTGGGAGATCCACAATATGCTTACTTATCCAAACACTGACCACCCTCATCCCTAATCATAGAGAAAAAGCAAGAAAAAATACGAACAACGGAACAGGATAGGATAGTAGAACAGTAGAAAATGATAGAATGGTCTTTTTTGCATTTGTTTTTGATTCCTGGGTCTGGGGTGTGTGTGTGTGTGTGTACATAAAAAGCACACTCCCCTTACCCTTGTTTTCCTTTGCAGGATGAGTTATGATGCAAATAAGGGGAGGGAACTAGGGCTTTCACTGCTTACTTTAGATTGATAAATTTATACAAGTATGTCAAGTTTTTGTTATAAAATAAAGTAAAACCAGAGCCTTCACACCCCATTTACACAGAGAAGCAACAGGTGTCAGTGAAAAAAGGCCTAATTATAATATTCACACAATGGTGGAAAGAGGCTCTATGATGCAGAGAGAAGTAAGACAGTGGTTCTTAGCCCTGGCAGCAACTAACAAGTGTCTTTAAAATACTGGAGTGGGTGTTGTATGTAAGTGATGAATCACTGAATTCTACTCCTGAAACCAATATTGCACTGTATGTTAACTAACTAGAATTTAAATAAAAATTTGAAGAAAAAAATAATAAAATAATAAAGATACAAAATGTTAAATAAATAAATTTAATAAATAAATAAAATACTGGAGCCTACATGGTATACTATTCCATTTATATGAAGTTCTAGAATGGGCAAAACTAATCTATGGTGGAAAATAATCAGAACAGTTTCCTCTGGAATAGAGCGGGGTCAGAAATTGACTGGATAGGAGCAGGAGGGAACTTTCTGGAGTGGTAATTATGTTCTATATCTTGATAGGAATGTGGGTTACACAGGTGTATGCATTTGTCAAAATCATTGGATGGCAAAGGATTTGTGCATTTCCTGTCTGTAAATGTTATCTTAAAAACAACAGTAAGCAAATATTGAATTCTAGTTAGTGATATTGTAACTAGATATATCTAACTAGAAAATCCAACTAAATATTCTAACTAGTGAATTCTAGTTAACTGCTTAAGTAGTTAAGGGTATTGTAACTTTGAAATGCATTAAAAACAAGATGGACTCATGGATGGATAGAAATAGGATGAATAAAAGGATGGATCTGTGATAACATAAATGTAGTCAAATGTTCATTATAGATTCTAGGTTGTAAATATATGGGTGTTCGTTGTACAATTCCTTCAACTTTGCTGTAAATTTGAAAATTTTCTAAATAAAATGCTGGAAAACTCTACTGATACCTGGGACACCAACCCCAGACCAATTAAATTGGAACCCTTACTAGCAGGGCCTAAGTATCTGTGTTTTTTTAAAACACAGGTGATTTCAGTGTGTTGATAGGATTGAACCTCTGGCATGAGGGATTTGGCAGGAGCTATGGAGGGACAGAGAGAAAAAAGACTTAAGAAAAATGTGAAGCTGGAAAAAAGCCAGAGACCCAAGGGCAGAAGACCAGATGGCCTCAGCTGTCAGTGATGGGAAAGAACCAGACTGTGGGAGTCCCTCCCAACAGTGGACTCCATCTAGCAGGTAACAGGGAGGCATTTTAGAGAGGAAACCAGTTGTAGTGACCAAGATTTCAAGTGACCAACCATCAAGATGGGCTACATAATTTGCAGGATCCAGTACCCCCCCCCCAAAAAAGTGCAGAACACCTTGTTCAAAAATTAAGAATTTCAAGAGAGCAAGAGCAAAACATTAAACTAAGAGCAAGGTTCTTCTTATTTTCGGTACTAAAACCAGGACAACAGATCTGAACAAACCAGGACTATTGGTCTCCCTACCAAGACTGACTGAGATTCAGAAGAAAGGAATGCCTACATCCCAACACTTCCAGCTGGCCATTTACCACCTCTGAGCCTTAATCTCCTCATCTGTAAAGTGGGGATGGTGATGCCCCATGCACCTCCTATAGTTGTGGTAAGAATTTCTATGAAGTGTGTTATTACTTTTGAAGGTTCTGAAAAGTAGTACTGGGAGAACTGATCTGGCAGCTGTGGGGATGTTGAATGAGAAAGGGACAGATCAACAAAGAGGTTACTGTCATGACGGGGACAGTGACCCGACCTCACCTGGCTGTGAGACAGACTGATGCCCGGTCCTGAGGTTCCATGAAATAGGTAGACAGCACCCTTGTTCTCCTGCTCTCCTGGAGACCCGATGGCCACGTCTGTCAGCTTGTCCCCATTGACATCTCCCAGCACTGTCATGGCTGCCCCAAAGCGGCCCCAGGGGTGGCCCTGCTCCCCACGGAGAACAGCCCCACACTGCCACCTAGCCCTCTGCTGAATAAAAAGAGTGTCAAGTCCCAACCAGGGCAACTCCCCCACCCCACACCCAGGCCCCACCCCGCCCAGGCTCCAATAATCACTCACCCCCCGAGGCAAGGGGCACACAGACACCTGGCCTCCCCTTGTCTGCTCGTAGTAATGGGGGGCCCCGATGAGGACCAGGTCAGAGTTGCCATCATTATCAATGTCCACAGAGCAGAGGGAGGCTCCAAAGTAGGAGCCAATCTGAAAGAGATGAGTCCAGGATCACATCTCTTGCCACCAAAATCAAAGTGTGAGTGTTTTCTCTCTGTGAGGAAAAATCGTACCAGCTGGGGAAAGCACTTGGAAGCACATGTGATTTCCTGTATGATTCAGATTCTCATTTGAATGTACTGCCAGCTAAAGAAAAATATTATAGAGTTGATGGGCAGTGGCTGAGGATTTACCAACAATGGTGTTCCAGAGAGATGATTAGTATAGCAAAGAAGTTGAATTGGAAACTACACAGAAAAGCCTGTAAGAGCATACAGAATACCTTTGCAATATATTGTTAAGTCTTTAGGGGGGTAAAAAATACAAAGTTGACAGTCTGGCTAGTAAGGAAACAATTGGCTTAGGTAAAAATAACTATTGCTACAGGAATTTTTTTGCATGATATTGAGAGGTATTGTCTACCTTTTAAAATAATTTTTAAAAAATAAAATATAAATAAAATAATTTCTTAAGTATGTTCCAAAAAAAACAAAAATACGTTCGATGTCAATGTGTAGAATTCATCCACAAGACTCATCCATTTAGTCATTCATTCATTCATTCATTCATTCATTCAACAAAGGTTTGCTATTTGCTGAGCATGAGGCTGGGTGGTGGAAACACAGTGCTTTCCAGGGCTCTCCATGGAGCAGGGTAGAGCAGAGGGAAACAGTAACAGACAAATAGGGAGACGTATTCGGCAATTTCAAAGTGGGCCAAGTTCTAGGAAGGAAAAGTGCAGGAAATGTCAAGACATGATTCACTACAATCTGATTTCTGCCCCAAACACCATTTAAAAAGGCCTCACTCATTGTCCAATAAAGGTATTTAAGCCTTGAAATTGGGAAACATGATGCCCCCAGCTTTGTTTTTCCTTTTGAACATTTCCTTGGTGATTTGGGGTCTTTTCTGATTCCATACAAATCTTAGGATTGTTTGTTCCAGCACTTTGAAAAATGTCATTGGAATTTTGATCAGGATGGCATTGAAGGTATAGATTGCTCTGTGTGCCATAGACATTTTTTTTTAGGTTTTTTTTTTTAATTTTATTATGTTATGTTAGTCACCATATAATACATCATTAGTTTTTGACGTGGTGATCCACGATCCATTGTTTTCGTATAACACCAGTGCTCCATGCAGTACGTGCCCTCCTTAACACCCATCACCCTGCTAACCAATCCCCCCTCCCCCCTCCCCTCTAAAACCCTGTTTGTTTCTCAGAGTCCATAGTCTCTCATGGTTCATCTCTCCCTCCGATTTCCCTCCCTTAATTTTTTCCTTCCTTCTCCTAATGTCCTCCATGCTATTCCTTATGTTCCACAAATAAGTGAAACCATTTGATAATTGACTTTCTCTGTTTATTTCACTTAGCATAATCTCCTCCAGTCCCATCCATGTTGATGTAAAAGTTGGGTATTCATCCTTTCTGATGGCTGAGTAATACTCCATTGTATATATGGACCACATCTTCTTTATCCACTCAACTGTTGAAGGGCATCTCGGCTCTTTCCACAGTTTGGCTATTGCGGACATTGCTGCTATGAACATTGGGGAGCATATGGCCCTTCTTTTCACTACATCTGTGTCTTTGGGGTAAATACCCAGGAGTGCAATTGCTGGGTCATAGCGTAGCTCTATTTTTAACTTTTTGAGGAACCTCCACACTGTTTTCTAAAGTGGCTGTACCGACTTGCAGTCCCACCAACAGTGTAAGAGGGTTCCCCTTTCTGCACAACCTCTCCAACATTTGTTGTTTCTTTCCCTGTCCATTTTTGCCATTCTAACTGGTGTAAGGTGGTATCTCAATGTGGTTTTGATTTGAATTTCCCTGATGGCTAATGATGATGAGCATTTTTTCACGTGTCTGTTAGCCATTTGTATGTCTTCTTCAGAGAAGTGTCTGTTCATATCTTCTGCCCACTTTTTGACTTGATTATTTGTTTTTTGGGTGTTGAGTTTGAGAAGTTCTTTATCGATCTTGGATACCAGCCCTTTATCTGTAGTGTCACTTGCAAATATCTTCTCTCATTCTGTGGGTTGCCTCTTTGTTTTGTTGACTGTTTCCTTTGCTGTGCAGAAGCTTTTTATCTTGATGAAGTCGCAAAAGTTCATTTTTGCTTTTGTTTCACTAGCCTTTGGAGATGTATCTTGAAAGAAGTTGCTGTGGGCGATGTCAAAGAGGTTACTGCCTATGTTTTCCTCTAGGATTTTGATGGATTCCTGTCTCACATTGAGGTCTTTCATACATTTTGAGTTTATCTTTGTGTCTGGTGTTAGAGAATGGTCAAGTTTCATTCTTCTGCATGTGGATGTCCAATTTTCCCAGCACCATTTATTGAAGAGACTGTCTTTTTTCCATTGCATATTTTTTCCTGCTTTGTCGAAGATTATTTGGCCATAGAGTTGAGGGTCCATATCTGGGTTCTCTATTCTGTTCCATTGGTCTTTATGTCTGTTTTTGTGCCAGTACCATGCTGCCTTGGTGATCACAGCTTTGTAAAATAGCTTGAAATTGGGCAACGTGATGCCCCCAGCTTTGTTTTTCTTTTTCAACATTTCCTTGGCAATTCGGGGTCTTTTCTGATTCCATACAAATTTTAGGATTGTTTGTTCCAGCACTTTGAAAAATGTCATTGGAATTTTGATCGGAATGGTGTTGAAGGTATAAATTTCTCTGGGTAGCATAGACATTTTAACAATGTTTATTCTTCCAATCCATGAGCATGGAATGTTTTTTCACCTTTTTGTGTATTCTTCAATATCTTTCATTGAGTGTTCTGTAGTTCCTAGAGTATAGATCTTTTACCTCTTTGGTTAGGTTTATTCCGAGGTATCTTATGGTTTTGGTGCTATTATAAATGGAATCATTTCTCTAATTTCTCTTTCTACAGTTGCATTGTTAGTGTATAAGAAAGCAACTGATTTCTGTGCATCGATTTTGTATCCTACCACATTGCTGAATTGATGTATGAGTTCTAGTACTTTGGGGGTGGAGTCTTTTGGGTTTTCCACATAAAGTATCATGTCATCTGCAAAAAAGAGTTTGACTTCTTTGCCAATTTGAATATATTTTCTTTTTGTTGTCTGATTGCTGTTGCTAGGACTTCTAGTACTATGTTGACCAATAGTGGCGAGAGTGAGCATCCTTGACGTGTTCCTGATCTTAAGGGAAAGGCTCTCAGCTTTTCCCCATTGAGGATGATATTTGTTGTGGGTTTTTCATAGATGGATTTTATGAACTTGAGGAATGTTCCCTCTATCCCTATACTCTGAAGCGTTTAATGAGGAAAGGATGCTGTATTTTGTCAAATGCTTTTTCTGCATCAATTGAGAGGACCATATGGTTCTTCTCTCTCCTCTTATTAATGTGTTCTACTACACTGATTGATTTGTGAATGTTGAACCACCCTTGCATCCCAGGGATAAATCCTACTTGGTCGTGGTGGATGATCCTTTTAATGTATTGTTGGCTCCTATTAGCTAGGATTTTGTTGAGGATTTTGGAATCCATATTCATCAGGGATATCTGTCTGATATTCTCCTTTTTGATGGGGTCATTGCCTGGTTTGGGGATTAAGGTAATGCTGGCATCATAGAATGAGTCTGGAAGCTTTCCTTCTGTTTCTATTTTTTGAAACAGCTTCAGGAAAACAGGTATTATTTCTTCTTTGAATGTTTGGTAGAATTCCCCAGGGAATCCATCAGGCCCTGGACTCTTGTTTTTTGGGAGGTTTTTGATCACTGCTTCAATCTCGTTACTGGTTATTGGCCTATTCACGTTGTCAATATCTTCCTGTTTCAGTCTTGGGACTTTATAGGTTTCCAGGAAGGCATCCATTTCTTCCAGGTTGCTCAGTTTATTGGCATATAGTTGTTGATAATAATTTCTAATAATTTTTTCTATTTCCTTGGTGTTAGTCCAACGATTATTACAAAGGAGTGATCACCAAGACAGCATGGTACTGGCACAAAAACAGACATATAGACCAATGGAACAGAATAGAGAACCCAGATATGGACCCTCAACTCTATGGCCAAATAATCTTCAACAAAGCAGGAAAAAATATGCAATGGAAAAAAGACAGTCTCTTCAATAAATGGTGCTGGGAAAATTGGACATCCACATGCAGAAGAATGAAACTCCATCATTCTCTAACACCATACACAAAGATAAACTCAAAATGTATGAAAGACCTCAATGTGAGACAGGAATCCATCAAAATCCTAGAGGAAAACATAGGCAGTAACCTCTTTGACATCGCCCACAGCAACTTCTTTCAAGATACATCTCCAAAGGCTAGTGAAACAAAAGAAAAAAATGAACTTTTGGGACTTCATCAAGATAAAAAGCTTCTGCACAGCAAAGGAAACAGTCAACAAAACAAAGAGGCAACCCACAGAATGAGAGAAGATATTTGCAAATGACACTACAGATAAAGGGCTGGTATCCAAGATCGATAAAGAACTTCTCAAACTCAACACCCAAAAAACAAATAATCAAGTCAAAAAGTGGGCAGAAGATATGAACAGACACTTCTCCGAAGAAGACATACAAATGGCTAACAGACACGTGAAAAAATGCTCATCATCATTAGCCATCAGGGAAATTCAAATCAAAACCACATTGAGATACCACCTTACACCAGTTAGAATGGCAAAAATGGACAGGGAAAGAAACAACAAATGTTGGAGAGGTTGTGCAGAAAGGGGAACCCTCTTACACTGTTGGTGGGACTGCAAGTTGGTACAGCCACCGGGATGGGTTAGCCCGGTGATGGGTATTAAGAAGGGCATGTACTGCGTGGAGCACTGGGTGTTATATGAAAACAATGAATCGTGGATCACTACATCAAAAACTAATGATGTATTGTATGGTGACTAACATAACATAATAAAATAAAATTTTTTTTAAAAAGGCATTTAAGCCTTAACCTAAAGTCAGTAGAATTTTTTTATCTTTAGGTCGTTGATTAGGGTATAATTTACATACAATAAAATTCAGTCTTTTTAGTACAGTTTTGTGTTTTGACAAACACACAAAGTTATGTAACCACCACCAATGATCAAGATATAAGTTTCATCATTCCCAAAATATTCCCTTATGCCCTGATGTAATCAACCTCTTCCCTCAAACACCAAGCCCTGGCAACCACTGATCTGTTTTCTGTCCCTATATTTTTTCTTTTTCTGGAATCTTATATAAATGGGATTATGTAGTATGTAGCCTTTCATCTGGCTCCTTTCATCCAGAATAATGCATTTAAGATTCAGTCAGGTTGTTATGTATATAAGTAGTCCATTCCTTTTTATTTCCAATATTTCTGATATTCCACTGTATGGATGTACCACAGTTTGTTTATTCATTCCCCAGTTGAGGGACACTTGGATTGTTTCTAGTTTTTAGCAATTATGAATAGGACCACTAGAAATAGTCACATGAAGGTTTTCAATGTGAACATCTGTTTTTGTTTCTCCTAAGTAAATACCTAAAAGTGGGATTGCTGGTATGGCAACTGCATATTGAATTTCATAAGATATTGACAAACTGTTTCCAAAGTAGGCATGCCATTTTTCATTTAGACAGCAATGTATGAGAGTTTTAGTTGTCACACATCCTTGCCAGTACTTGATATTGCCACTTTATTTCTTTATGTTAATCATTCTAATAGCTATGTAGTAGTATCTAGTAGTGGTTTTAATTTGCCTTTCTGTAATGATTAATGACATGGAGGATGTTTTCATGTGCTTATTTGCCATCCGTGTATCTTCTTTCGTGAAGTGTCTGTTAAAATATTTAGCTTACTTCTTAAATGGATTGTTTCTTGTTGAGTTTTTAAGAATCCTTTATATAGGGACGCCTGGGTGGCTCAGTCGGTTAAGCGTCTGCCTTCAGCTCAGGTCATGATCCCAGGGTCCTGGGATTGAGTCCCGCATCGGGCTCCCTGCTCCGCGGGGAGCCTGCTTCTCCCTCTGCCTCTGCCTCTCTCTCTCTATCTCTCATGAATAAATAAATAAAATCTTTAAAAAAAAAAAGAATCCTTTATATATTGGGGCGCCTGGGTGGCTCAGTCGTTAAGCGTCTGCCTTCGGCTCAGGTCATGATCCCAGGGTCCTGGGATTGAGTCCCGCATCGGGCTCCCTGCTCGCCGGGAAGCCTGCTTCTCCCTCTCCCTCTTCCTCTCCCTCTCCTCCTGCTGTGTTCCCTCTCTCACTGTGTCTCTCTCTGTCAAATAAATAAATAAAATCTTTAAAAAAAAAAAGAATCCTTTATATATTCTGGGTATAAGTCTTTTGTCGGCTATATACTTTTTAAAAAGGAGGAAAATTTGCAAATATTTTGTCCCAATCTGTAGCTTGTCTGTTCATTCTCTCAATAGTGTCTTTCATAGAGCAAAAACTTTTCATTTTGATGAAGTCTTATTTATCAGTTTTTCCCTTATGGACCATGCTTTTAGTGTTATAGCTAAGAACCCTTTGCCTAACACAAGGTCACAAAGATTTTTCTCGGATGTTTTCTTCCACAAGTATTGTATTTTAGACTTTACATTCAGCTCCATGGTCTATTTTGAATTAATCTTAATATGATACGAGATATGGGTAGAGGTTTTGTTTTGTTTTGTTTTTTACTATGGATGTCTAATTGTTCCATTGAAGTCTCCACTGAAAGGTCTTTATACACAAACAATGAATCATGGAACACTACATCAAAAACTAATGATGTACTGTATGGTGACTAACATAACATAATAAAAAAGTATTCAGGAAAGAAAAAAATAAAATAAATAAAATAAAATAAATTGACTATGTATGTCAGTCTGTTCCAGACCTATTCTGTTCCACTGATCTTCATGTCTATCCTTTTGCCAAAACAACACTGTCCTGATTACTATAACTTTATAGTAAGTCTAAAATCAGGTAGTGTATGAATTCTCCACTAAATACCCAATGGTATTTGTTTAGCTTCTTTTCAAACTGTTGGATATGCAACTTTCTTTGATTTTCCATATAAATCTTAGAATCAACTTGCCAATTCTACAAAATAAACATCTAGGATTTTGACTGGGATTATGTTGAATATATAGATCAGCCTGGGGAGAATTGACATCTTTTTTTTTATGTTAGTCACCATACAGTACATCATTAGTTTTTGATATAGTGTTCCATGATTCATTGTTCTCAACAATACTGAGTCTTCCAGTCCATGAACACAGTATATCTCTCAATTTATTTAGGGCTCTGATTTCTCTAATTGGTGTTTTCATAGCTTTCAGCATACAGAAATCATACACATTTTGTTAAATTATATCTAAGTATTTCATCGTCTTTGGTGCTATTGTAAATGGTATTTGTTTTCCTCTTTTTCCCTTCTTTCTTCTTTTTTTAAATTTTTATTTAAATTCAATTTAGTTAACATATAGTGTATTATTAGTTTCAGGGGTAGAATTTAGTGATTCATCAGTTGCATATAACACCCAGTGCTCATTACATCAAGTGCCCTCCTTTTTTTTTTTTTAAGATTTTATTTATTTGACAGAGACAGACAGCAAGAGAGGGAACACAAGCAGGCAGGGTGGGAGAGGGAGAAGCAGACCTCCCGCCTAGCAGGTAGCCTGATGCGGGGCTCGATCCCAGGACCCAGGACCATGACCTGAGCCGAAGGCAGACGCTTAACAACTGAGCCACCCAGGCGCCCCCCTCCTTTTTTTTTTTAAGATTTTTATTTATTTATTTGACAGAGAGAGACGCAGGGAGAGAGGGAACACAAGCAGGGGGAGTGGGAGAGGGAGAAGCAGGCTTCCCACTGAGCAGGGACCCCGATGCAGGGCTCAATCCCAGGATCATGACCTGAGCCGAAGGCAGACACTTAACCATCTGAGCCACCCAGGAGCCCCACCAAGTGCCCTCCTTAATGCCCATCACCCAGTTATCCCATCCCCCCACCCACCTCCCCTCCAGCAACTCATTTGTTTCCCAGAGTTAAGGGTCTCTTATGATTTCCCTTGCTCTCTGTTTTCATCTTATTTTTCCTTTCCTTCCCCTGTGTACCTCTCTTTTGTTTCTTAAATTCTATATGTGAGTGAAATCATATGGTATTTGTCTTTCTCTGACTGACTTATTTTGCTTAGCATGATAACTTCTAGTTCCACCCATGTCATTACAAATGGCAAGATTTCATTCTTTTTGATGGCTCAGTAATATTCCATAGTGTGTGTGTGTGTGTGTGTGTGTGTGTGTGTGTGTACCACATCTTTATCTATTCATCTGTCACTGGACATCTGGGCTCTTTCCATATTTTGGCTATTGTAGACTTCTTTCATTTAAATTTCCAAATGTTCATTGCTAGTATAGAAATACAACTGATTTTTATATATTGAGCTTGTATCCTGAGAACTTACTGAAATAGCTTATTGGTTATAATAGCTTTTTTGTAGATTCTTTGAGATTTTCCATGCAACATGTAATCTGCAAATGAGACAGTTTTATCTCTTCCTTTCCACTCTATGCTTTTCTCCCTCTTTTTCTTGACTTACTGCACTGGTTACATCTTTCAGTATGATGTTAAATAGGAGTGGTGAAAGTGAATATTATTTTTTTCTCTCATTCTCATTTTTCTATTTAAAATCAATTAATTAACATACAGTGCATTATTAGTTTCAGAGGTAGAGTTTGGTGATTCATCAGTTGCATATAACACCCAGTGCTCATTACATCAAGTGACCTCCTTAATGCCCATCACCCAGTTACCCAACCCCCCACCCACCTCCCCTTCAGCAACCCTGTTTGTTTCCTATACTTAAGAGTCACTTATGGTTTGTCTCCCTCTGATTTCGTCTTATTTTATATTCTTTTTCTTTTCTGTTATTTTTCTTCTTTTCTTTCTTTCTTTATGAAAGTGAATATTCTTGTTTTATTTCCAATTTTAGGGGGGAAGTTCTCTTGTTTTTTAGTATGATGTTAGCTGGACTTTTTTTTTAGGTTTTATTTATTTATTTATTTATTTGAGAGACAGAGTGAGTGAGAGCACGAGCGGGTGGAGGGGGGAGGCAGAGGGAGAAGCAGACTCCCTGCTGAGCAGGGAGCCTGACATGGGGCTCAATCCCAGGACTCTGAGATCATGACCTGAGCTGAAGGCAGATGCTTAACCAACTGAGCCACCCAGGTGCCCCTGGACCTTTTTTTTTTTATTAAAAAAAAATCCCTCCTTTTGTGCCCCTGTCCCCCCCACTCACACTCTCTCTATAAAAAAAGAAAAGTGAGGACACAACATTCTCAAATGCAAAGCTTATTCCTGTGACTTTCCAGCTCAAAGCCCTCTGAAACCTCCTTTACAAAACTCTGACACACATGGCACCTGGTGATGTCCATCCTGGAATCTCAGCCCCCAGGGTGCCTCTGTTTGCACATTTGTGCTCCACATTCTCTGCACTTACCTGGCTGCCCTTGATAACAGCGTTGGTCTCCCAGGTACCAGCATTCTCTCTGAACATCACCACCAGGCCAGTGTGCTGATATCGAGGTGCCCCAAGAACCAGGTTTTGTACCCTGCTCCTCAAGATGACTTCAGCAGCATAACCTGAAGATGGTGATCTGAGAAGGTAAGTGCTTTCCTTCACAGACCCTGCCCGCTCTGAGAGACCTATCCCTTGAGTAGGGGCAATGCAGTGGCCCCATGCTTAGTAGGTGGGGATAACTGGACCCTGCACAATATTCCCCTTTGTTAACATAATTAAATGGAAATTTTGAAATTTCTGTCTTTAAAGTTATTCCAAGGGCCCACGAAAAATCCAATGATATATATGTTTTGAGTTATAGCATATCCTGACCCCTTCTTAAAGTTACCCTACCCTTTCCACTTACCCAAGTAAGCATCGTTCATGTCTGAATCTACCCTGGTTGTGTTGATGAAGGTAAATTTATCCTTTGACACATGAAGAAAGGCTCCACCAGCCCAGTTAAAGCTCCCCACAGCACCTAGCAAGAGACCATTCTGGAAAACAGGGTAGAACAACAAGATTGAGCAACCTGCAACTTCAGTGCAATCTTTATCAAAATTCCAATAGTGTTCTTCACAGAAATATAACAAACAATCCTAAAATTTGTATGGAACTACAAAAGACCCCAAATAGCCAAAGAAATTTGGGCAGCCACTGTGGAAAACAGAATGAGGTTCCTCAAAAATTTTAAAATAGAATTACCATTATTATCCAACAATCCTACTTCTGAGGATTTATCCAAATTAAATGAAAACACTAACTCAAAAGATATCTACACTCCCAAGTTCATGAAGCATTATTTACAATAGCCACAACATAAGGGCACCTGGGTGGCTCAGTTAGTTGGTCGCCCAACTCTTGATTTCAGCTCAGGTCATGGTCTTGAGGTTGTGGGATTGAGCCCCATGTTTGGCTCCATGCTGAGCATGGAGTTTGCTTGAGATTCTCTCTCTCCCTCTGGCTCTGCCCCTCCCCCCACTCACACCCACTCGCTCTCACTCTCTGTTTCAAAATAAAACGATGAAAAAAAATTCTTAAAAACAATAGCCAAGATATGGAAATAATCTAAGTGGAAACATCAATGCATGAATAAAGAAAATGTGATATATAACACAATGGAATATTATTTGGCCATAAAAAAGAAGGAAATCCTGCCATTTGTGACAACATGTATGGACTGACCTTGAAGGCATTTTGCTAAGCGAAATAAGTCAGAGAAAGACAAATAGGGTATGATCTCACTTATATGTGGAATTTAAAAACAAAACAAAACTGAATTATATAGATGCAGAGAACAGATTGGTGGTTGCAAAAGTCAATGAATGGGTTGGGAAGGTAGGCAAAATGGGTGATGGTAGTCAACAGGTACAAATTTCCAGTTATTAAATAAATAAATGCAGGGAGGGATGTAATATAAAGCATAGTGAGTATAGTTAATAAAATTGTAATGTATATTTGAAAGTTGCTAAAAAAATAAATATTACCAAGAAGCAGTCCCAAATGGAGGCTATAAAAATGAGAATGAATGAGGCAGAAGAGCAACTCAGTGATATAGAAGATAAAATTATGGAAAATAAGGAAACTGAAAAGAACATAGAAAGAGGGTGCGTGGGTGTCTCAGTCGGTTAAGCATCTGCCTTCGGTTCAGATCATGATCCCAGGGTCCTGGGATCAAGTCCCGCATTAGGCTCCCTGCTCAGCAGGGAGCCTGCTCTCCCTCTGCCTGTTGCCCTCCCCCCCCCGCTTGTACTCTCTCTCTCTCTCTCTCTCTCTGTCAAATAAATAAATAAAATCTTTAAAGAGAGAGTGAGAACTACTGAATAACAAAGGGGGACTTAGAGAACTCAGCAGTTCCATAAAGTGAAGTAATAGCTGGATAATAGGGGTCCCAGAAGATAAGCAGGAGAGAGGGGCAGAAGGTTTATTTGAACAAATTACAGCTGATAACTCCCCTAATCTGGAGAAGGAAACAGGCATTCAAGTCCAGGAGGCACAAAGAACCCCCTTAAAATCAATAAAAATAGGTCAACACCTCGGCATATAATAATGAAGCTTGCAAATTTCAGAGATAGACAGAAAATCCTGAAAGCAGCTCGGAACAAGAGGTCCCTAACCTCCAAGGGTAGAAACATCAGGCTGTCATCAGATGTGTCCAGAGACATACATGGCAGGCCAAAAAGGACTGGCATGACATATTCAACGTGTTAAATGGGAAAAATATGTAGCCAAGAATACTTTATCTAGCAAGGCTGTCATTCAGAATGGAAGGAGAAATAAAGAGTTTCAGAACAAACAAAAACTAAAGGAATTTGTGAACACTAAACCAACCCTGCAAGAAATATTAAAGGGGGTCCTCTGAGTGAAGAGAGAGCCCAATAGTAACAAAGACCAGAAAGGAACAGAGACAATCTACAGAAACAGCAACTTTACAGGTAATACAACAGCACTAAATGCATACCTTTCAATAATTAATCTGAATGTAAATTGACTAAATGCTCCAATCAAAAGACACAGGGTATCACACTGGATTAAAGAAAACAAGACCCATCGATATGCCACTTACAAAAGACCCATTTTAAACCCAAAGACACCTCCAGATTGAAAGTGAGGGGTAGAGAAGCATCTATTATCCAAATGGACATCAAAAGAAAACTGGGGTAGCAATCCTTATATCAGACAAACTAGATTTTAAACCAATGACTGTAATAAGAGATGAAGAAGGACACTGTTCCATAATAAAAGGGTCTATACAACAGGAATATCTAACAACTGTAAATATTTATGCTCTGAACTTGGGATCAGCCAACTATATACACCAATTAATAACAAAATTAAAGAAACACATTGATAATACAGTAATAGTAGCAGATGTTAACACCCCACTGACAGCAATGGACAGATCATCTAAGCAGAAGATCAACAAGGAAACAAGGGCTTTGAATGACACACTGGACCAGACGGACTTCACAGATATATTCAGAGCATTTCATCCTAAAGCAGCAGAATACACATTCTTCTTGAGTGCACATGAAACATTCTCCAGAATAGATCACATCCTGGGTCACAAATCTGGCCTCAACTGGTACAAAAAGACTGAGATTATACCAGGTATATTTTCAGAGCACAATGCTTTAAAACTTGAAGTAAACCACAAGAAAAACTTGGGAAGGAACACAAATATATGGAGATTAAAAAATCATCATACTAAAGAATGAATGGATCAACAAGGAAATTAAAGAATTTTGAAAAAATACATGGAACTAAGTGAAAATGAAAACATGACAGTTCAGAAGCTTTGGGATGCAGTATCTATCAATAGAGACCTTCCTCATGAAACAAGAAAAGTCTCAAATACACAAGCTAACATTACACCTAAAGGAGTTGGAAAAAGAACAGCAAATAAAGCCTAAATCCAGCAGGAGAAGAGAAATAATAAAAATTAGAGCAAAAATCAATTATATAATTTAAAAAAAAAAAAGGAGTAGAACCAATCCACTAGGAGCTGGTTCTTTGAAAGAATTAAGATTGATAAACCCCTAGCCAACTTATCAAAAAGAAAAGAGAAAAGACCCAAATAAATAAAATCATTAATGAAAGAGGAAAGATCACAACCAACACCGAAGAAACACAAACAGTTATAAGAACATATTATGAGCAACCATTGCCAACAAATTAGGGAATTTGGAAGAAATGGATGCATTCCTAGAAACATAAACTACCAAAACTGAAACAGGAAGAAATGGAAAATGTGAAGAGACCCATAATCAGCAAGGAAGTTGAAGCAATAATCAAAAATCTCCCAACAAGCAAGAGTCCAGGGCCAGATGGCTTCCCAGGGGAATTCTACCAAATATTTAAAGAAGAATTAATACCTTTTCTTCTGAAGCTCTTTCATAAAATAGAAAAGGAAGGAAAACTTCAAACCCATTTTATGAGGCCAGCATTACCTTCATCCCAAAACCAGACAAAGACCCCACCAAAAAGGAGAATTACAGACCAAAATCCCTGATGAACATGGATGCAAAAATTCTCACCAAGATACTAGCTAATAGGATCCAACAGTACATTAAAAGGATTATTCACGGGGTGCCTGGGTGGCTCAATTGGTTAAGCGGCTGCTTTTGGCTCAGGTATGATCCCAGGGTCCTGGGATCGAGTCCTGCATCAGGCTCCCTGCTCCCCAGGAAGCCTGCTTCTCCCTCTCCCTCTCCCCCTACTTGTGTTCCCTCTCTCATTGTCTCTCTCTCTGTCAAATGAATAAATAAAATCTTTAAAAGATAAAATAAAATAAAAGGATTATTCACTATGACCAAGTGGGATTTATTCCTGAGCTGCAAGGGTGGTTCAACATCCACAAATCAATCAATGTGATACACCACAATAATAAAAGAAAGGACAAGAACCATAAGATCCTCTCAACTGATGCAAAAAACCTTTGATAAAATTCAGCATCCTTTCTTGACTAAAATTCTCCACCCTTTAGGGATAAAGGGAACATTCCTCAACATCATAAAAGCCATATGTGAAAGATCCACAGTGAATATCATCCTCAACAAGGAAAAACTGAGAGCTTTTTCCCTAAGGTCAGGAACATGACAGGCATGACCACTCTCACCACTGTTGTTCAACATAGTACTGGAAGACCTAGTCTCAGTGATCAGATAACAAAAAGAAATAAAGCTTTTCATTTTGAAAATCAGCAAAGAAGTCAAACTTTCACTCCTCGCAGACAACATGATATTCTATGCAGAAAACCCAAAAGACTCCACCAAAAAGTGCTAGAACTGATATAGGAATTCAGCAAAGTTGCAGGATATAAAATCAATGCACAGCAGTAATTTGCATTTCTCTACACTAACAATGAGGCAGAAGAAAAAGAAATCAAGGAATCAGTCCCATTTACAATTGCACCAAAAACCATAAGATACCTCAGAATAAACCTAACCAAAGAGGTAAAGGATCTGTACTGTGGAAAAACTAGAACATTTATGAAAGAAATTGAAGAAGGCACAAAGAAGTGGAAAAACATTCCATGCTCATGGATCAGGAAAACAAATATTGTTAAAATGTCCATGCTACCTAGAGCAATCTACACATTTAATGCAATCACTATCAAAATACCATCAACTTTTTTCACAGAGCTGGAACAAATGACCCAAAAATTTGTATGGAACCAGAAAAGACCCTGAATAGCCAAAGAAATATTGAAAAAGAAAACCAAAGCTGGAGGCATCACAATCCAGACTTCCAGCTATATTACAAAGCTGTAATCATCAAAACAGTATGGTACTGGTACAAAAACAGACACATAGATCAATGGAACAGAATAGAGAACCCAGAAATGGACCCTCAAGGTCAAATAATCTTTGACAAAGCAGGAAAGAATATCCAATGGAAAGAGACAGCGTCTTCTACAAATGGTATTGGGAAAACTGGACAGTAACATGCAGAAGAATGAAACTGAACCACTTTCCTATACCATACACAAAAATAAATTCAAAATGGATGAAAGACCTAAATGTGAAACAGGAATGCATCAAAATCCTAGAGGAGAACACAGGCAGCAACCTCTTTGACCTCAGCCACAGCAACTTCCTGTTAGACATGTCTCCAAAGGCAAGAGAAAAAAAGCAAAGATGAACTCTTGGGACCTCATCAAAATGAAAAGCTTTTGCACAGCAAAGGAAACAATCAACAAAACTAAAAGGCAACCTACGGAATGGGAGAAGATATTTGCAAATGTCTTATCAAATAAAGGGCTAGTATCCAAGATCTATAAAGAACTTATGAAACTCAACACCCAAAAAACAAAAAATCCAATCAAGAAATGGGCAGGGGCACCTGAGTGGCTCAGATAGTTAAGCGTCTGCCTCCAGCTCAGGTCATGATCCCAGGGTCCTGGGATCGAGCCCCACATCGGGCTCCTGGCTCAGCGGGGAGTCTGCTTCTCCCTCTTCCTCTGCTTCTCCCACTGCTCATGCTCTCTCTCTATATATATCTCTGTGTCTCAAATGAATAAATAAAATCTTAAAAAAAAAAAAAGAAAGAAATGGGCAGAAGACATGAATAGACACTTTTCCAAAGAAGACATGCAGATGGCTAACAGAACATGAAAAAATGCTCAACATCACTGGGCATCAGGGAAATACAAATCAAAACCACAACGAGATATCACCTCACACCAGTCAGAATGGCTAAAATGAACAATTCAGGAAACAACAAATATTGGCAAGGATGTGGAGAAAGAGTGTGGGTGGGAATGCAAACTGGTGCAGCCACTCTGGAAAACAGTATGGGGATTCCTCAAAAAGTGAAAAATAAAGCTACCCTACAACCCAGCAACTGCACTGCTTGGTATTTACCCAAAGGATACAAACATCGTGATTCGAAAGGGCACATGCACCCCAATGTTTATAGCAGCAATGTCCACAATAGCCAAAATATGGAAAGAGCCCAGATGTCCATCCACAGATGAATGGATAAAGAAGATGTGGTATACATATACAATGGAATATTACTCAGCCATAAAAAAGAATGAAATCTTACCATTTGCAATGATGCGGATGGAACTAGTGGGGAATTATGCTAAGCGAAATAAGTCAGAGAAAGACAAATACCATATGATTTCACTCACATGTGGAGTTTAAGAAATAAAACAGATGAACATAGGGGAAAGGAAGGAGGGAAGGAAAAATTAAATAAGATGAAAATAGGGAGGCAAAGCATAAGAGATACTGAACTTAAGGAAACAAACTGAGGGTTGCTGGAGGGCAGGTGGGGCGGAAGGGGTAATTGAGTGATGGGCATTAGGAGGGCACTTGATGTAATGAGCACTGGGTGTTATATGCAACTGATGAATCACTAAATTCTTCCTCTGAAACTAATAATACAGTATATGTTAACTAAATTGAATTTAAATAAAGAGATTTTTAATTTTTTTAATTTAAAAAAGAAAATAAATCTTAAAGTTTTCATCACAAGAAAAAAATTTTTGTAACATATGTAGGGATGAATATTAATTAGACTTATTGTAGTGATCATTTTGCAATATATACATATATCAAATCATTATGTTGTATACCTGTATGATATCATACCATATACCCATATCCATATCATGTATCCTCAACAATAACAACAAAAAAACAGGATTGATAAGGAAAAGAAAAGGGACCACTGCTCCCCATCAAAGAAGTGCCTCCCAACAAGTACTCATTGCAGATAAAAGCCCCCAAACCCTTGCACGTCTTCTCCTTCCTCTTGCCCAATCCCAATTTAATGAAGGACCACTTACAGCGGTGATGGCAGCACTGAAGCCTTCCTGAGACATCTCATGCTCAAAGGAGCTGGTACTTCCTGTCTGAGTACCTGTGAGGAGGAGAGCCTTCTACATTAAAGAAAGCAGAAGAACTGGAACTCAAATGCTATGGTGACCAGACAAAAGGAGGTTCAGATGGCAGCTATTTGAATTAGAAAGCATATACCCCTTTTAAAGAGATGGTGGCTATTTGGCTCCAACTGGTTTTTGCCACATGGGAATGCAGTCTAATCTTCCAACTTTTTAAGACAAACCATAAATCCAGATTGTATTTGACCCTTCCCTCAGTGTTTTAAATTCTTTTAATCAGTAAACATTTATTGAGCACCCTCTATGTACCAGGCACTATTCTAGACACTGGAGATACAGCAGTGAATCAAACAGACAAATGCTAGCAACATATCCAAATTCTTGGAGAAATACTGTCTGAGGTTTGGCTCCCCTACCCTCCAATTTTCCAGCCTACAGCCAAGGCTTGCAAAGTAAAGATAAAGTCTAGATCCTTTGATTTCAAAGGAAATGACCAAGTGAGGCCAGAGCTGCTGGGAACTAGAGGAAGTAGAGAAAGAGTTGAATTGATCCTGAGAGTCAGGATACCAAGGGTTAGGAGGGTCTAGTTTCTAGAAGGGAAATGCATGTTGGAGGGTAAGGGGCTGCCTCTGGAGCTGCTGCAGGAATGCAGAACCTTAACTTACCCTCAATTGCAAAGATCTTTTCCTGAAGCTGGTTTTGAATGGTCTTCAGAGCTTCAAAGTTATTCACCCGGAACACATGATCACGAGGAGGCTTGGATGCAATGGTATTAAGCTCTTCACGATTTTTTGGAGTGTTGAAAGCATCACCCACCTGTTACCAAGGAATAGTGGCCAAATCAGACACCATCTGGGGTTAGCAGTCTCATCCAGCAAAGAAAATTCTGCAGGAAAAGAATCTGAAACAGTATCTGTCAAATGAGGGAATGCACCAGAAGGCCCCTGGGACAGGGCCACCAAGTATAATAAAACAGGTTGTGCACTGCATGAGGCATTCTGTCAAGGGAGTAATTAGCAGCTAAAATCCAGCTTTTCATCCTTTTGCTGTGCCATGCCCAGCACATGTGTGGGGCTGACCTCTCCCCAGAGTAAAGGGAGTCTTTTCCTCTATATGAAGCAGTTTCCTACTTGTCAAGCCATGCACCGATGACGATACCTTTCTCTATGTCATACAAGGTACTGTGGTAGTTTGATTACACTGATGATCCCAATTCTTTACCCTTTCCTATATCCAAGCCCTTTCCCCCAAAACTTTGCTGTATCCTCTTACTCATAGCAGAGTAATCTGCCCTGCTTATGTCTCTGGGTGCAGCCATGTGTCTTGATAATATCCATTAGCATAATATCCATGATGCAGAAAGAGGTTTCAAAAAGTGCTTGCAACATTTCCATTTGCTCTTTTGTTCCTCTGCCTTCACCATGAGGATATGCCCAGGCTGGCCCATGGGAGGATAACACAGGGAGCAGAAGAACCAAGTTACCCCACTTGTTCCAGCCATTCCAGTCCAGCAAACAGACATAACTGGCAACCCTCAGAAATGGAGAGAGTTCAGCCAAGATCAGCAGAGCTGCCAACCAACCTTCAAATGAATACAGATATACAAGTGAGCCAGTCAAAACCAGAAAAATTGCCCCGCAGAACTACAGACTCATTTAGTGTTTTAAAGACTGAATTCTGAGATAATTAGTTATACAGCATCATTGTAACAATAGTTAACTGATACAGGCCCATATGGGCTAGCAATGACCCTTGGCCCACCCTGGTTTTAGGGATATTTTCAAACTGAAGGAAGGGTGTATCCAAACAGAAATGCTCCACAGAAGCATCAGGCCAGAGAGCCACATTTCCTACCCCAATGACATAGCGAATGATCCCCTCTCTGTCTGCTTCAGGGATGACATCCTTGTATTCCAAGGGATCGCCAAACTTTTCTCCATCTGTGATGACAACTAGGATCTTAAGGGCATTCTCCCGGGCTCCACTACTGCTACGAAACAGTTCTCTTCTGTCCAGGGAAGAGGAAAGAAAAGTCAACTGTGAATAGACAGAGATACTCTTAATGCTAGGGAGGGAATGTCAGCAGTCACAGACACAGATGCAGCTAAGAGGAGTTCGGGCTCCCCTGGAATGAACACTGAGATGTGGCTGCCCCAAGACCTGGAAAGGCAGCAAGAGAAAGGAGAAGCATGGAAGGAAAGGAAATCCTCACTGCCTTTATATACTTTTGCATAGACTGATTTTTTTTTAGCTATTATTCCTCTTAAATTAAAACAAAATTTAAGCTTAATGCACCCTCACAAACCTTTCCTGGTTTGATGCAAAAGCTCTCTAGCTCATCTTCCTGAACTTTTGTCCCAACCTCCACCCTCACCTCTGCACACACACACACACACACACACACACCAGAGTGAACTTCCAAAACAAGATATGGTGACATCTTCTCACTGCTTAAAACATTCAGTGGATCCCCACTCACTTTCCAGTTGCCTTAAGTGACCTGGCCTCAAATGATCTCTGTAGCTTCCCTCTAACCTTACCCTCACATCTCCCCTTCACTCCTACCTTTACTCACAACTTGTATTTCATGAGTGTACCATGAAAAGTCCCTCCTCCACCTTTACTCATGTCCTTCACCCCAACCCTGTCTGAACAATCCCCTTCATTCTTTGAATCCCAGCAAAAAAATATCACCTCCTCCTTCCATCCTAAGCAGAGAGCTTACACTACTTTGCGGATTCCTGTGGCAGTGTGTGTCCTCCCGTACAGCTGTCTTATTGATTTCACCAGAAATTCTGGGTCAGGGTTTTTCTTGAACTGATTGAAGGTGAAATGAGTCTGGAAGTCTTCAGAGAACTGCATCAAAGAAAACTGGGAACAGGCATCTGGCATTACATTGGAGAAAGTGACCCTCCTCACACTTACCCATCTCCCAGGAAGCCCTACATAAATCTTGAAACATTCCAGTCTCCAAATCCCTCCAAATTCTACACTGTCCCCAGTCCTTCTGCCTCACCAGGACAGAGATCTGCCATCAGCTCCCACTTCTAAGTATTAGAACTCAGCCTGAGATGATATGTTTTATCTCCCATACCAACCCTTATCAATTAGAGCTGCTTGCTTTACAGAGGGCTGGAAGAAGCTGAGGCTGCATCCAGACAGAGCAGGAAAGAGAATCATGAAAGAAAACCATGATCAATTGGCAATTTGACAATGTCTGCAATAGAAGTAAAAGGGGAAAGTGGCGGCCTCGTTGCCATGTATTTGCCAGCATTATATGAGCTATTTTCTAACCTACCCATACGCCCTCACCAAGGTTTTGGACTTCTTGAATCGATTCATCACAGTTGAGACAAAGTTCTTCATCCGCTGAAAGTCATTCGGGATGATGCTACCAGAGCCATCAATCAAGAAGGCAATATCACTGTCCTGTCGAGGGCACTCTTGGGGAACAAGAGAAAGAGCATGAACTAATTAAGTACTTGAGACTGGGGTTCATTTTTTGCATGTCAGCTCTCTGCTAAGCAGTGAAAATAAAAGGTAAACAATATGCAACCCATGTTCCAAGCTTAATAAAAACATGGACACAATCCCAAGATCACAGCCACCAAGAAGAAGGCATCTGCCAGAAAATACCAATGTTACTTTTGAAGATCAACAAAAGATAAACAAATTTTCATGGAATACAAGGAGAATCCTGTAACTGAAGGAAGAAATAGAAGTAAAAAAGAAACAACTACAAAATTCAGAAGATGCTTGTAAGGACATCATGCTTGCAGATAGATGACTACTGCTTAATGATACCTTACCAAACTGGTGATGTTTTCATTAGCCATTCACAAGAATAAACACAAGAAATGCTCAGAGAAGCAAAGAAAAATTTGCAGGAAGAAATTGATGCCTTTGAATCTGGAGTGGAATCAATTCAGCAGGTGTTAGCATATTTAAAAGTTCAATTATATGCAAAATTTGGGAGCAAAATAAACCTTGAGGCTGATGAAAGTTAAACATTTTATAATACTTTTTAAAATTTGTTTAATAAACTTGAATGTTGTTTCATACAATTTGAAATATGGATGAAGTATAGAGAATTTTGGTTAATTCTGCCCAAGGAAGTCAGGAAAAGTAGTGATATGAGAGCTAACTCTGAGAATGAGAAAAAATTTGCCAGAAATACAAAGAAAGAAATATATTATAGTAAAAAAATGAATAGTACATATAACAATATGCTGGATGTCCTCCTCCCTTCTGTCTCCAGCCCCAAATCCACTTTCTACCCTCCTCCAATCTGCTCTGCACTCCAGGAAGTCAGCCACATGGACCACATGCATTTTGGGTTTCTTTGCCCCCTGATTTCTATCTGGATTTGCCCAATTAGGAGCCTCAACAGAAGACTGGAGGGAGGGAAGAATGAGATCAGAGTATTCTCCCTGTACTCCCTCCCGGGAAGGTTGCTTTGGGCCAGCTGTGACCCTCAGTGGAAGATCATTGTGTGCTCCTTCAAGGAGGCACACTCCTGACAACTCTCTCCTCTTCTGAATTCTGGTTACTTCTCCCTCTCCTTGTCCAATCAGCCTAGGAGTGGAAACAGTTCTGCTGCTGCTTGCCCTGGGTTCCTGGATCATCTACTGTAGTTCCCTAAGACTCTATCAAACCTTTAAAATTAGTCCCTTTGTAAATAAACCCTTCCCAAATTATTCTAACTGGAGTGTACCATCTATTCCAGTCAAAACCCTGACTGATACAAAGGAAATGAACCTAAAATAATTCTGCAGAATTGAGGGATGGAAATGGCACTACTAAGATAAATCTGTGTGATGAGGATGGAGATGAGCCTATGTCATTAAGCACAGGAAAGTTGGGAAGGGCCTCTCTATCCAAAAAAAGAAGTTTGACTTTATACCTTAGGCAGTGGAAAGCCACTGAAGTTTTCTTAGAAAAGGGGGTGAGGTGATCTTTTTTGTATTTAGAAAGATTACTGTAGCAATGAAAAGTTTCTAGCCACTCTATTCACGATTGCCAAACATTGGAAACAACCCAAACATCTTTCAATGTGTGAACAGATGAACTTGTGACTGGGACTGTGGTAAATCTATGCAATGGAATACTATTTGGCAATGAAAATGGAAAGAACTACTGATACACGCAACAACATGGATGAATTGCAAATACATTATGCTAGTGAAAGAAGCCACTCTCAAAAGGTTATAATTCCATTTATGTAGCTTTCTTGAAAAGACAAACTATATTGTGATGGAGAACAGATTAGTGAGTGCCAAGGGCTAGGATGGAGGGGGAGAAGGCAACTAACTATAAAGAGATAGCACCAGGGGCCCCTGGGTGGCTCAGTCAGTTAAGTGTCTGCCTTCGGCTTGGGTCATGATCCCAGGGTCCTGGGATCGAGCCCCATGTTGGGCTCCCTGCTCAGTGGGGAGTCTGCTTTTCCCTTGCCTTCTGCCTGCCATTCCCCCTGCTTGGACTCTCTCTCTCTGTGTCAAATAAATAAATAAAATCTTTTTTTAAAAAAAGAGAGATAGCATGAAGGATTTTTTTAGGGGAGTGACAGAACTCTTGTATTCTGTTCATGTTGGGTTTTTTTTTTTTTAAGATTTTATTTTTAGGGATGCCTGGGTGGTTCAGTCAGTTAAGTCTGCCTTTGGCTTGGGTCATGATCCCAGGGGCCTGGGATAGAGTCCTGCATTGGGCTCCTTGCTCAGTGGAGAGCCTGCTTCTCCCTTTGCCTGCTGCTCCCCCTGCTTGTGCTCTCTCTCTCTCTCTCTGACAAATAAATAAGATCTTTTTTAAAAATATTTTATTTTTAAGTAATCTCTACAACCAGCATGGGGCTGGAACTCACAACCCGGAGATCAAGAGTCACATGCTCTACCAAATGAGTCAGCCAGGCACCCCATGTTCATGTTGGTTTTTTGTGAAAATCTATACATACCTTAAAATTCAGGGAACTGGGGCGCTTGGGTGGCTCAGTTGGTTAAGCGACTGCCTTCGGCTCAGGTCATGATCCTGGAGTCCCTGGATCGAGTCCCGCATCGGGCTCCCTGCTCGGCAGGGAGCCTGCTTCTGCCTCTGACCCTCCCCCCTCTCATGTGCTCTCTCTCATTCTCTCTGTCTCAAATAAATAATAAAAAAAAAAATCTTTAAAAAAAAAATTCAGGGAACTGTACACTAGAAGAAAAAAGGCCAATTTTACTGTATGATCTTTGAAAAAATAAAATTACCCCAAAGTATTGGCTTTTTTTTTAAATTTTATTATGTTATGTTAGTCACCATACAATACATCATTGGTTTTTGATGTGGTGATCCACGATCCATTGTTTTCATATAACACCCAGTGCTCCATGCAGTATGTGCCCTCCTTAATACCCATCACTGGGCTAACCAATCCCCCCTCCCCCCTCCCCTCTAAAACTCTGTTTGTTTCTCAGAGTCCATAGTCTCTCATGGTTCATCTCTCCTCCAATTCCCACCCCCCCCCGTTTTTCCCTTCCTTCTCCTAATGTCCTCCGTGCTATTCCTTATGTTCCACAAATAAGTGAAACCATATGATAATTGACTTTCTCTGCTTGACTTATTTCACTTAGCATAATCTCCTCCAGTCCCATCCATGTTGATGCAAAAGTTGGGTATTCATCCTTTCTCATGGCTGAGTACTATTCCATTGTATATATGGACCACATCTTCTTTATCCATTCATCTATTGAAGGGCATCTCAGCTCTTTCCACAGTTTGGCTATTGCAGACATTGCTGCTATGAACATTGGGGTGCATATGGAGTATTGGCTTTTTAAAAATAGATAAGCAGATTCTAACATTTATATGGAAAATATACAAAGAAAATTAACCAGAAAAAATTTTGAAAATCTCAAAGATATGTTAAATGAAAAGAATCAAGTGTGTACAACATGCTACCATTTGTGGCACAAAGTGAAGACTACAGATATGTATATGTTTGTGAATATAGAGTATCTCCAGAAGACACAAGAAACTGGTAACAGTGGTTGAATCCCAGAAAGAAAACAGTAGGCTGTGGGAACCAAGAGAGAGAAGTATTATGTGCTTTGAATTTTGAATCATTTTTAAAGAACTGAAAATGTTTTTTAGAACGAAAAGTATGGAATCCTGAGAGTGAGGACTGAAGACAGAAATGTGAGGGTAAGAGCTGAAGCCACAGAACTGAATGTAATTGGGCAGGAAGAACACCTGGACAAGAATAGAAGCTGTAACCTGGTACCCCTACCATGCAAAAAAGGCAGAGGAAGTTGGCCTGGAGATGAAGTTTAGCAGAAGCCTTTGGCAGGGGAAGAAGCAAGAGGGAAGGAGAGAGGGGAGGGGGGAGTGGAAGAGAAGGGAGGAGAGGAGAGAAATCTGGAGCCAAGGTGTCTGGCGAAGGAAGAGATGATCTGTAGGTTACATCAGAAAAGTCAGCAAACATGAGGACAGAATAGAGATTTGGCATTTAGGGAGTCACAAATGCCATTGGCGAGAGGAAGATTTATATGATGGTTGGACAGAAGCCAGATGTCAGACAGTGAAGAATGGTGATATGGGGGAAATGGAAACAAGAGGAGAGAACTCTTTCAAGAAGTTTAGTGGTGAAAGAAAGGAGAAATAGCAGAAGATGTAGAGGAGACCAGGGAGAAGAAAGGTTATTTTCATTGCTATCAATTTTGGTGATTGGTTGTTTTTAAGTTATGGGTAAGTGTGAGCATGTTTACATTCAAAGGAGGGGGAGAAATTTAAGCTCCTGGAGAGAATTAATGATTGAGGATGTGGGCTTTGAGTTGGTGATGTGATAAAGCCTCAAAACCCCAGATAGGGGGCGCCTGGGTGGCTCAGTCATTGGGCATCTGCCCTCAGCTCAGGTCATGATCCCAGGGTCCTGGGATCGAGCCCCACATCAGACTCCCTGCTCCGTGGGAAACCTGCTTCTCCCTCTCCCGCTCCCCCTGCTTGTGTTCCTTTTCTCACTGTCTCTCTCTCTGTCAAATAAATAAATAAAATCTTAAAAAAAAAAAAAAAGCCCAGATAGAAAAGTGATTCATGGAAAGACAGACAGTCAGGTATCCCTCTAAAACCAGTGAGACACTGCCAAAAGTGTTGCCATTGCAAAAATTTGAACAAGGAGAAGGGATAAGCAGAGGGAGTTCATCCCTCACAACCTTGATTTTCTTTGTGAAGAAGGAAGGAAAGTTATCTGTTGAGAGTAAAGTACAAAGGAGCAGAGTTGAGGAAAAAAAAAAAAAACTATAAAAGGAAGATATATCTGCCCTTGGTAACAGAACCAACTTGAAGACAAGCAAAAGGATGGCCAAGCAGTTGAAGACAGAAGTGGCAGAAAGCAGTTTAGAAAAAAGATACAGTCACTCACTCACTCTCTTTCAATCAAAAAATGTTTGGGAAACAAGGGTGTGATAGGCAGCCACCAAGGTGGTGCACAAGGTTCTCAACCTCCTGGAAATAACGTCCTCACATAGTCACCTTCTCTTGAGTGGGAGATGGACTTTTTGTCTCACTTCAAAGGAACATAAGATGGCAGAAGCAATGTACTATTACTCTTGAGATTAGATTATGAAAAGACTGATTTCTTTCTTGGGTATTTTTTCTCTCTCTTGCTCTCCTACTCCCTTGTTTACTCACTCTGAGGGAAGTCAGCTGCTCTAGGAGGAGCAGATGTAAGCTGCTTTATAGGGAGCCTCATGGGACAAGTAACTGAGAGAAGCCTCCAGCCAACAGCCAGTGAAAACTGAGGTCCTCAGTCCAACAATCTTGTTGGACTGAGCTTGGAAGTGGATATTCTTCCCCCAGTCAAGCCTTTAGATGGGAGCACAGCTCCAGTTTAACAAATTAACTTCAATTTCATGAAAAACACTGAGGCAGAGGCACCCAGCTAAGCCATGCCCAGATTCCCGATTCACAGGAACTGTAATATAATTAACGTTTATTGTTTTTAGCTGCTAAGTTTAGGGCAATTTGTTAAGCAGCAATAGATAAAAGAGCATAGAGTAATGAACAAGGTAGGCAGTATCCCTGCTATCATGAAGCCTACATTCTAGAAGAAAACAGAAAAGAAACAAGTAAAATATGTATATACAGATATGAAGATGGTAAAGTGTGACAATATGGTAGGAAGTAATGGTGGAAATGATAAGAGCCACTCAGGAAAGGCCTCTTTGAAGAGGTGACATTTGAGCTGACAATAATGGGTTGTCAGCTAAGATCTGAGGGAAGAGCATTCCAGTCTGAAGGAATAGTAAGTGTAAAGGCCCTGAGGCAGGGACAGCTTGGTGTCATTCTTGGAGACGAAAGGCAGCCAGAGTGCCTGGAGCACAGTGGCCGAAGTAGGAAAGTTGGGAGAGCCTCAAAGGCTATGATCAGGAGACTCGGGCACTTACTCTAAGGATGATGGGGGGGATATCATCTCACAAAGAAGAGTGGCTATAATCAGGACTTTTCTTAAAGTTCAAGACCCTCGCATCTCCCCCCACTGTTTCTGTTGGAGCCCAATTCCCTCCGGCTTCTGCACCTAGACCTCTAAGTCAACTCTCAGGCTGTAAACAGCCCCCATCCCAGTTCTGCCCTTACCCTTACATTGCCCATCTGTATTCTCTGCCAAAAGCCACCTACCTCTGAGCTTCTCTGGGAAAGTCTGGGGCTGCTGCCATAGGTTGGGTCCAAACAGGAAGCATAAGCCGTTCACATAGGTGTTCTCATTACAAGTTTGGTGCACAGTGGGGCCACAGGCCTGGGGAAGTTGCAGGTGGGAGGGGTTGTTCCTGCTTCCTGTTCTTTCACCCCAGCACCTCTACCCTCCCAGACCACAGCCCCAGCAGCCATGGGCCCCTAACACCTTCCCTCAGGACACTCCCATGACCAAGGACAACTCACCAGCAGTCGGAAAGGGCTGGTGGCAAATGCCAGAGACAGGCCCAGAGACATGTTCACCGCTTCCAGGGGGACTGAGGAGACATATATACATGGTCACCTTCATGGAGTAAAAGGGGTTCTGTGAAGGTGAACAGAGGTCACTTTGACCTGAGAGACATGGAGACCTGACAGGTCAAGGAGGAACCCAAGTCCTAGGAAAGGAACATGAACAGGGTATCTGAGGATGTCTGAGGTAGAGTCTGTATGCAGCACAGAGGCTGGGGAGCTGAATACCTGGGCCCCCAACCATACACCCCCCAAAAAAAAGGAATGCCTGGCAAGTACATACAGGTGGAAACCTAGCCCTGGGTCCCGGGGGGGGGCAGTGACTCACCCTGCAGGTGGATGGACTCACACTTGCCCGTGCTGTAGTCACACTGGTAGAGGCCACCTGTTTGGTTGGCAGCCTTTATCTCCTGGGGGGCTCCAACCACAAACCTGGGGGGGGTAAGGTAGGAACAAATCACCTCAGGGACAAGAGAAAACTCTGACATGTGGGGAGAGAAGGAGATCATAGAAGTTCAGCTACCCAGAGGAAAGTGAGGAGAGCCAACCCTCACATATACTTCCCAATTCCCAGAAAGGGAAGGAAGACTCAGCAAAGAAAAAAGTGGGAAAATTTTAAATCTTGGAAGGGGAAGGGCTCTCTAAGAATGACACAAAACCAAGAAGTCATTTAAAAGTTGTTGAATCCTATATTATACACCTGAAACTAATATAACACTGTATGTTAACTATACTAGAATTAAATTTTTTTTAAAATGAATAAATTCAACCACAGACCACAGTCATTTTAAATAAGTTTCTGTATGTGATATTGGGGAAATGCAAATCAAAACCCAATGGGGGGGGAGGAGCAAGATGGCAGAGGAGTAGGAGACCTGGATTTCGTCTGGTCCCAGGAATTCAGCTGGATAGGGATCAAACCATTCTGAACACCTACGAACTCAACAGGAGATCAAAGAAAAGAATAGCAGCAACTCTCTGAACAGAAAAGCAACCACTTTCTGGAAGGTAGGACGTGCGGAGAAGTGAATCCGAGGCAATATTTGGGAAGATAGACGACGGGGGAGGGTGCCTCCATCAGCCGCTACCAGCAAGTGATAGAGCAGCGGAGCACAAAATCGGAACTTTTAGAAGTCTGCTCCGCTGAGGGACGTCGCTCCAGTGGCTAAGCGGGTGTGGAACCCTCACGGGACAGTGTGGTCTCAGGACCCTCGGGGTCACAGAAAGACCGGGGGTGCCTGAGTGCGGCAGAGCTCCCAGGTATTGGAGCGGGGAAGCCGGCTGCAGAGACGGAGCCAAGGAGTAGGCTCTCAGCTCGGGGTGGCCATAAACCATGATCCGCGGCACAGTCGGACCACTGCTCTTCCAGCAGGGACCCAACAAGCGGCAGATCCGGGGAGACTCCCCTTCCTCCCCCAGGAGGAGGGGCTCGGGAGCGCACCGCAGGGATCTGCTGGGTTTGGAGACTCCACACCGAGTCAGGTGCCAGAGATAAAAATGCTCGGTCACAGGCCGGGTGAGCACGGAGTGCGGCCGGAGACCGGGGAGACAGGAGTGAGTGACTGCTTTTCTCTGGGGGCTCACCGAGGAGCAGGGCCCTGAGTTCTCGGCTCCTCCGGGGCAGAGATTGGGAGGCCGCCGTTTTCACTCTCGTCCTCCAAAGCTGTACAGAAAGCGTTCAGGGAACAAAAGCTCCCGAGAGCAAACCTGAGCAGATTACTTAGCCAGGACGAGCGAGGGCAGGGCAATTCTGCCTCGGGCAAAGACATTTGGGAACCATGGCAACAGGCCCCTCCCCCAGAAGATCAGCAAGAACAGCCAGCCAAGACCAAATTTACCAATCAATGAAAGTGGCAGAACTCCAGCACTAGGGGAATACTGCACATAGAATTCATGGCTTTTTTCCATGATTCTTTAGTCTTTCAAAGTTCATTTTTTTTAACTTTTTTGTTTGAATTTTTCTTTTTCCCTTTTTCAACCAACATCTTATCAATCCGTTTTTTAAAAAATCTTTTTTATTTTTCATTTTTAGAGTCATATTCTATCCCTTCATAGTAGTTACCCTTATTTTTGGTATATATATATATAATATATATATATATTATATATATATAATATAATATATAATTTTAAAGAGAGAACAACTTATATATATAAGTTGTTCTCTCTTTAAAATTTTGGGATACAGTTTCTTCTAACAGATCAAAACATACCCTAAATCTCTAGTGTATGGCTTTGTTCTAGTCTCCTGCCTGATCATATTCTCTCCCTTTTTTTTTTAAATCCTCTTCTTTCTTTTTTCAACCAACTTCTTATCAATCCCTTTTATAAAATCTTTTATAATTTTCATCTTTACAGTCATATTCCATCCCTTCGTCATATTAACCCTTATTTTTGTACATATATAAGTTGTTCTTTCTTTAAAATTTTGGGAGGCACTTTCTTCTAACAGACCAAAATATGCCCAAAATCTAGTGTGTGGCACTGATCTATGCACCAGCCTGATCATTTTTGACCATATTCTGTTTTTTTGTTTTGTTTTGGTTTGGTTTGGTTTGGTTTTATCTTTTTCTTTTTCTTTTCTTTTTTCTTTTCTCTTTCCCTTTCTTTTCCCCCAGTTTCAGGTCTTTCCTGATTTGTTTAGTGTATATTTTCTGGGGACATTGTTACCCTGCTAGCATTTTGTTCCTTCATTCATCTATTCTCCTCTGGACAAAATGACAAGATGGAAAAAATCACCTCAACAAAAAGAACAAGAGGCAGTACTGACTGCCAGGGACCTACTCCATATGGACATTAGTACCATGTTGGAACTAGAGTTCAGAATGATGATTTTAAAGATACTAGCTGGGCTTGAAAAAAGCATGGAAGTTATTAGAGAAACACTTTCTGGAGAAATAAAAGAACGAAATCTAACCAAGTTGAAATCAAAAAGGCTATTAATGAGGTGCAATCAAAAATGGGGGCTCTAACTGCTAGGACAAATGAGGCAGAAGAGAGAATTAGCAATATAGAAGACCAAATGATGGAAAATAAAGAAGCTAAGAAAAAGAGAGATAAACAACTACTGGATCACGAGGGCAGAATTCGAGAGATAAGCGATACCATAAGATGAAACAACATTAGAATAATTGGGATCCCAGAAGAAGATGAAAGAGAGAGGGGCAGAAGGTATATTGGAGCAAATTATAGCAGAGAACTTCCCTAATTTGGGGAAGGGAACAGGCATCAAAATCCAGGAGGCACAGAGAACCCCTCTCAAAATCAATAAAAATAGGTCAACACCCCGACATCTAATAGTAAAACTTAAAAGTCTCAGAGACAAAGAGAAAATCCTGAAAGCAGCTCGGGAGAAGAGATATGTAACCTACAAGGGTAGAAACATTAGATTGGCAACAGACCTATCCACAGAGACCTGGCAGGCCAGAAAGGACTGGCATGATATATTCAGAGCACTAAATGAGAAAAAAATGCAGCCAAGAATATTATATCCAGCTAGGCTGTCACTGAAAATAGAAGGAGAGATAAAAAGCTTCCAGGACAAACAAAAACTAAAGGTATTTGCAAACACAAAACCAGTCCTACAAGAAATATTGAAAGGGGTCCTCTAAGCAAAGAGAGAGCCTAAAAGCAACATAGACCAGAAAGGAACACAGACAACATACAGTAACAGTCACCTTACAGGCAATACAATGGCACTAAATTCCTATCTTTCAATAGTTTCCCTGAATGTAAATGGGCTAAATGCCCCAATCAAAAGACACAGGCTATCAGATTGGATAAAAAAACAAGACCCTTCGATATGCTGTCTGCAAGAGACTCATTTTAGACCCAAAGACACCCCCAGATTGAAAGTGAGGGGGTGGAAAACCATTTACCATGCTAATGCACAACAAAAGAAATCTGGGGTGGCAATCCTTATATCAGACAAATTAGATTTTAAACCAAAGACTGTAATAAGAGATGATGAGGTACACTATATCATTCTTAAAGGGTCTATCCAACCAGAAGATCTAACAATTGTAAATATCTATGCCCCTAACATGGGAGAAGCCAATTACAGAAGCCAATTAATAACAAAAGCAAAGAAACACATCAACAACAATATAATAATAGTAGGGGACTTTAACACCCCCCACACACCGTAATGGGCAGATCATCTACGCAAAAGATCAACAAGGAAATAAAGACGTTAAATGACACACTGGACCAAATGTACTTCACAGATATATTCAGAAAATTCCATCCCAAAGCAAGAAAATACACATTCTTCACTAGTGCCCATGGCACATTCTCCAGAAGAGATCACATCCTAGGTCACAAATCAGGTCTCAACCAGTACCAAAGGATTGGGATCATTCCCTGCATATTTTCAGACCCCAGTGCTTTGAAACTAGAACTCAATCACAAGAGGAAAGTCGGAAAGAACTCAAATACATGGAAGCTAATGAGCATCCTACTAAAGAATGAATGGGTCAACCAGGAAATTAAAGAAGAATTTTAAAAATTCATGGAAACCAATGAAAATGAAAACACAACTGTTCAAAATCTTTGGGATACAGCAAAGGCAGTCCTAAGAGGAAAGTATATAGCAATACAAGCCTTTCTCAAGAAACAAGAAAGGTCTCAAATACACAACCTACCCCTACACTTAAAGGAGCTGGAGAAAGAACAGCAAATAAAGCCTAAACCCAGCAGAAGAGAAATAAAAAAGATCAGAGCAGAAATCAATGAAATAGAAACCAAAAGAGCAGTAGAACAGATCAATGAAACTAGGAGCTAGTCCTTTGAAAGAATTGACAAGATTGATAAACCCCTAGCCAGACTTATCAAAAAGAAAAGAGAAATGACCCAAATCAACAAAATCATGAATGAAAGAGGAGATCACAACCAACACCAAAGAAATACAAACAATTATAAGAACATATTGTGAGCAACTATATGGCAGCAAATTAGATAACCTGGAAGAAATGGATGCATTCCTAGAGATGTATCAACTACCAAAACTGAACCAGGAAGAAATAGAAAACCTGAACAGACCTACAACCACTAAGGAAATTGAAGCAGTCATCAAAAATCTCTCAACAAACAAAAGCCCAGGGCCAGATGGCTTCCCAGGGGAATTCTACCAAACATTTAAAAAATTAATACCTATTCTTCTGAAACTGTTCCAAAATATAGAAATGGAAGGAAAACTTCCAAACTCGTTTTATGAGGCCACAATTAACTTGATCCCAAAACCAGACAAAGACCCCATCAAAAAGGAGAATTACAGACCAATATCCCCAATGAACATGGATGCAAAAATTCTCTCCAAATACTAGCCAATAGGATCCAACAGTACATTAAAATGATTATTCACCACGACCAAGTGGGATTTATCCCTGGGCTTCAAGGTTGGTTCAACATCCGCAAATCAATCAATGTGATACAATGCATTAATAAAAGAAAGAACAAGAACCATATGATCCTCTCAATAGATACAGAAAAAGCATTTGACAAAGTACAGCATCCTTTCTTGATCAAAACTCTTCAGAGTATAGAGATAGAGGGTACATACCTCAATATCATAAAAGCCATCTATGAAAAACCCACAGCGAATATCATTCTCAGTGGGGAAAAACTGAGGGCTTTCCCCCTAAGGTCAGGAACATGGCAGGGATGTCCACTATCACCACTGCTATTCAACATAGTATTAGAAGTCCTAGCCACAGCAATCAGACAACAGAAAGAAATAAAAGGCATCCAAATTGGCAAAGAAGAAGTCAAACTCTCACTCTTTGCAGATGATATGATACTTTATGTGGAAAACCCAAAAGACTCCACCCCAAAACTGCTAGAACTCATACAGGAATTCAGTCAAGTGGCAGGATATAAAATCAATGCACAGAAATCAGTGGCATTCTTATACACCAACAACAAGACAGAAAAAAGAGAAATTAAGGAGTCGATCCCATTTATAATTGCATCCAAAACCATAAGATACCTAGGAATAAATCTAACCAAAGAGGCAAAGAATCTGTACTCAGAATACTGTAAAATACTCATGAAAGAAATTGAGGAGGACACAAAGAAACGGAAAAACATCCCACGCTCATGGATTGGAAGAACAAATATTGTGAAGATGTCGATGCTACCTAGAGCAATCTACACATTCAATGCAATCCCTATCAAAATACCATCCACTTTTTTCAAAGAAATGGAACAAACAATCCTAAAATTTTTATGGAAACAGAAAAGACCCCGAATAGCCAGAAGAATGTTGAAAAAGAAAAGAAAAGCTGGTGGCATCACAATTCCGGACTTCAAGCTCTATTACGGAACTGTCATTGTCAAGACATTATGGTACTGGCACAAAAACAGACACATAGATCAATGGAACAGAATAGAGAGCCCAGAAATGGACCCTCAACTCTATGGTCAACTAATCTTCAACAAAGCAGGAAAGAATGTCCAAAAGAAAAAAGACAGTCTCTTCAACAAATGGTGTTGGCAAAATTGGACAGCCACATTACTAAGAATGAAACTGGACCATTTCCTTACACCACACACAAAAATAGACTCAAAATGGTTGAAAGACCTCAATGTGAGACAGGAGTCCATCAACATCCTAAAGGAGAACACAGGCAGCAACCTCTTCGAACTCAGCCACAGCAACTTCTTCCTAGAAACATCGCCAAAGGCTAGGGAAGCAAGGGAAAAAAATGAACTATTGAGACTGCATCAAGATACAAAGCTTTTGCACAGCAAAAGAAACAGTCAACAGAACCAAAAGACAGCCGACAGAATGGGAGAAGATATTTGCAAATGACATATCAGATAATGGGCTAGTATCCAAAATCTATAAAGAACTTCTTAAACTCAACACCCAAAGAACAAATGATCCAATCAAGAAATGGGCAGAAGACATGAACAGACATTTTCCCAAAGAAATGGAACATTTTTCCAAACAAATGGCCAACAGACATATGAAAAAGTGTTCAACATCTCTTGGCATCAGGGAAATCCAAATCAAAACCTCAGTGAGATATCACCTCACATCAGTCAGAATGGCTAAAATTAACAAGTCAGGAAACAACAGATGTTGGCGGGGATGTGGAGAAAGGGGAACCCTCCTACACTGTTGGTGGGACTGCAAGCTGGTGCAGCCACTCTGGAAAACACTATGGAGGTTCCTCAAAAAGTTGAAAATAGAGCTACCATATGATCCAGTAATTGCACTACTGGGTAGTTACCCCAAAGATACAAATGTAGTGATCTGAAGGGGTATGTGCACCCCGATGTTTATAGCAGCAATGTCCACAATAGCCAAACTATGGAAAAAGCCAAGATGTCCATCGACAGATGAATGGATAAAGAAGATGTGGTATATATATATATATATTCCATTGTATATGTATACCACATATACATATATGTATGTGGTATACATATACAAATGTATGTATGTATATCCATTGTGTGTGTGTGTGTATACACACACACACACACACACACACACACACAATGGAATATTATGCAGCCATCAAAAGGAATGAGATCTTGCCATTTGCAATGACGTGGATGGAACTGGAGGGTATTATGCTGAACGAAATAAGTCAATCAGAGAAAGACATGTATCATATGACCTCACTGATATAAGGAATTCTTAATCTCAGGAAATAAACTAAGGGTTGCTGGAGTGGTGGGGGGTGGGAGGGATGGGGTGGTGGGTGATAGACATTGGGGAGGGTATGTGCTATGGTGAGCGCTGTGAATTGTGTAAGACTGATGAATCACAGACCTGTACCTCTGAAACAAATAATACATTATGTGTTTAAAAAAAAAAAAAGAAAAGAAACAGATAGCAGGAAGGGAAAAATGAAGGGGGGAAATCGGAGGAGGGAACACTACATCAAAAACTAATGATGTAATGTATGGTGATTAACATAACATAATAATAAAAAAAATTTTTTTAAATAAAAGCATTGCTAAATCCAAAAAAAAAACCAAAAAAAACAATGAGATATACCTTACACCTGAAGCATGGCTAAAATAAAAAAAACACAAGAAACAACAGGTGTTGAAAGGATATGGAGAAAGGGGAATCCTCTTGCACTGTTGGTAGGGATGCAAACTGGTGCAGCCACTCTGGAAAACAGCATGGAGGTTCTTCAAAAAGTTAAAAAATAGAACTACCCTATATCCAGCAATTGCACTATTGGGTATTTGCCCAAGGAATACAAAAATACTAATTCAAAGGGATACATGCATCCCAATGTTTATACCAGCATTATCTACAATAGCCAAACTATGAAAAGAGCCCATATGTCCATCGATTGATGAATGGATAAAGAAGATGTGGTATATTGGGGTGCATGACTGGCTCAGTCAGTGGAGCATGTGCCTCTTGATATTGCGGTTGTGAGTTTGAGCCCGATATTGGGTGTAGAGATAACTTACAAATAAAGCCTTTAAAAAAAAAAAAAAGAAGTTATGGTATATACATACAATGGAATATTACTCAACCATAAGAATGAAATCTTGCCATTTGCAATGATATGGATGAGCTAGACAATATTATGCTAAGTGAAAGAAGTCAATCAGAGAAAGACAAATACCATATGATTTCACTCATATGTGGAATTTAAGAAGCCAAGCAAATGAGCAAAGGGACCAAAAAAAAAAAAAAAAGAGGCAAACCAAGAAAGAGACTCAACTACAGAGAACAAACTGATGGTGACTAGAAGGGAGAGGGGTGGGGGGATGGATTAAATAAGTGATGGGGATTAAGGAGTGCACTTCTGATGAGCACTAGGTGTTGTATGGAAGTGTTGAATCACTATATTGTACACCTGAAACTAATATAACACTGTATGTTAACCACCTGGAATTTAAATTAAAACCTTTTAAATTTTTTCTGTATGTGCAAGTGGCCAACAGACACATGAAAAAAGTGCTCTACATCACTGGGCATCAGTGAAATACAAATCAAAAACACAATGAGATACCACCTCACACCAGTCAGAATGGCTAAAATTAACAAGTCAGGAAACAACAAATGTTGGTGAGGATGTGGTGAAAAGGGAACCCTCTTACACTGTTGGTGGGAATGCAAATGGTACAGCCACTCTGGAAAACAGTATAGAAGTTCCTAAAGAAGTTAAAAATAGAGCTACCCTACAACCCAGCAATCGCACTACTAGGTATTTACCTCAAGATACAAACATAGTGATCTGAAGGGGTACCTGCACCCCAATGTCTATAGCAGCAATGTCCACAATAGCCAAACTATGGAAAAAGCCCAGATGTCCATCCACAGATGAATGGATAAAGAAGATGTGGTATACATATACAATGGAATATTACTCAGCCATCAAAAAGGATGAAATCTTACCATTTACATCAACGTGGATGGAACTGGAGGGTATTATGCTGAGCAAAATAAGCCAATCAGAGAAAGACAATTATCATACAGTTTCACTCATATGTGGAATATAAGAAATAGTGCAGAAGATCATAGAAGAAGGGAGGGAAAACTGAATGGGAAGAGGGGCACCTGGGTGGCTCAGTCGTTAAGCGTCTGCCTTTGGCTCAGGTCATGATCCCAGGGTCCTGGGATCGAGCTCTGCATCAGGCTCAGGAAGGCTGCTTCTCCCTCTCCCACTCCCCCTTTTGTGTTCCCTCTCTCGCTGTCTCTCTCTTTCTCTGTCAAATAAATAAATAAAATCTTTAAAAAAAAAAACTGAATGGGAAGAAATCAGAGAGGGAGACAAACAATGAGAGACTCTTAAGTATAGGAAACAAACTGAGGATTGCTGGAGGGGAAGTGGGTGGGGGATGGTGTAACTGGGTAACTGGCATTAAGGAGAGCACATGATGTGATGAGCACTGGGTATTATATGTAACTGATGAATTACTGAACTCTACATCTGAAACTAATGATGTACTATATGTTGGCTAATTGAATTTAAATTAAAACATTTCTGTACATGATAAACTACCACAAGCAAAGTCAAAAGACAAAAAATAAACTGGGCAGAGGGAGATTAGCAACTCGTGCCACAGACTACTTTCCTCAATATAGTTAAAGCTCCTACAAACCAATAAGGAAAAAAAAAAAGAAAAATGGGCAACAGATAAGAAAAAGGTGTTCACAGAAAAGGAAATACATCTCTCATTTAAAAATAAGTGCAGAAGAAGTCAAACTCTCTCTTTTCGCAGATGACATGATACTTTATGTGGAAAACCCAAAAGACTCCACCCCCAAATTACTAGAACTCATACAGCAATTCAGTAATGTGGCAGGATACAAAATCAATGCACAGAAATCAGTTGCTTTCTTATACACTAACAACGCAACTGTAGAAAGAGAAATTAGAGAAATGATTCCATTTACAATAGCACCAAAAACCATAAGATACGTCGGAATAAACCTAACCAAAGAGGTAAAGGATCGATACTCTAGGAACTACAGAACACTTATGAAAGAAATTGAAGAAGACACAAAAAGGTGAAAAAACATTCCATGCTCATGGATCAGAAGAATAAACATTGTTAAAATGTCTATGCTACCCAGGGCAATCTATACCTTCAATGCCATCCCGATCAAAAATCCAATCACATTTTTCAAAGTGCTGCAACAAACAATCCTAAAATTTGTATGGAATCAGAAAAGACCCCGAATCGCCAAGGAAATGTTGAAAAAAAAAAACAAAGCTGGAGGCATCACGTTGCCCGATTTCAAGCTATATTACAAAGCAGTGATCACCAAGACAGCATGGTACTGGCACAAAAACAGACATATAGACCAATGGAACAGAAGAGAGCACCCAGATATGGACCCTCAAGTCTATGGTCAAATAATCTTTGACAAAGCAGGAAAAAATATGCAATGGAAAAAAGACAGTCTCTTCAATAAATGGTGCTGGGAAAATTGGACAGCCACATGCAGAAGAATGAAACTCCATCATTCTCTAACACCATTCACAAAGTAAACTCAAAGTGGATGAAAGACCTCAATGTGAGACAGAATCCATCAAAATCCTAGAGGAGAACATAGGCAGTAACCTCTTTGACATCGGTCACAGCAACTTCTTTCAAGATACATCTCCAAAGGCTAGTGAAACAAAAGCAAAAATGAACTTCTGGGACTTCATCAAGATAAAAAGCTTCTGCACAGCAAAGGAAACAGTCAACAAAACAAAGAGGCAACCCACAGAATGGGAGAAGATATTTGTAATTAACACTACAGATAAAGGGCTGGTATCCAAGATCTATAAAGAACTTCTCAAACTCAACACCCAAAAAACAAATAATCAAGTCAAAAAGTGGGCAGAAGATATGAACAGACACTTCTCCAAAGAAAACATACAAATGGCTAACAGACACATGAAAAAATGTTCATCATCATTAGCCATCAGGGAAATTCAAATCAAAACCACATTGAGATATCACCTTACACCAGTTAGAATGGCAAAAATGGACAGGGAAAGAAACAA
>NC_058407.1:160215035-160336091 GCF_002201575.2 Neomonachus schauinslandi | reverse complement strand
CCATGAGAAAGGATGAATACCCAACTTTTACATCAACATGGATGGGACTGGAGGAGATTATGCTAAGTGAAATAAGTCAAGCAGAGAAAGTCAATTATCATATGGTTTCACTTATTTGTGGAACGTAAGGAATAGCATGAAGGACATTAGGAGAAGGAAGGGAAAAATGAAGTGGGGAAATCGGAAGGAGAGATGAACCATGAGATACTATGGACTCTGAGAAAAAATCTGAGGGTTTTAGAAGGGAGGGGTTGGGTGGATGGGTTTGCCCAGTGATGGGTATTAAGGAGGACAGGTACTGCATGGAGCACTGGGTGTTATACAAAAACAATGAATCGTGGATCACCACATTAAAAACTAATGATGTATTGTATGGTGACTAACATAACATAATAAAATTAAATTAAAAAGAAAAAAAGGAAAAGTTAGTTGTGGGGATGTAAGGTGGTGATGATTGCACAGCATCATGGGTATTGCTTACTGTATATGTACAAATGGTTAAGATGGCAAAGTTTATGTTATGTGTAGTTTGCCACAACTTAAACCTTTAAGTGTGCTTCTAGAATGTCTGGAACACTCTTAATCTGTGCTCTATGATAACTATTTGCTACGTCTTTTTCTTCATTGTGATAATCATTCCTCTGAACTTACCATAGAACTGAGATTCTGTGAGACCCAACTTCAGTGAAAGAATATTGAGTTTTATAAAAATATTAGATTTAAATTCACTCCTTAAAAAGATCTCTTTCTTCATCTAAAACTTTGAGGAAATACTGAGAAAGCTAGAATGATACAAGAGGGTTGCCCTAGGCTATTGGCCTGGTTCCCAGAAACTTGGTCATCAAGCCCTCTGAATGGCAAATCTGTACCAAGGAGCAGTATAGCCTCTGTATTTGAATTTGGAAAGGGACAAAACTCTTATAAAAGGTGAAGGAATTCAACACAAGAATACTTTCTTTAGTTTCTCTTGATACAGGAAATATGATTCCTACTCCTACCAACTGCTATGTAAAATACTTTATATTACATTAAGAATGTCCATATAGGGGTGCTTGGGTGGCTCAGTCATTAAGCATCTGCCTTCAGCTCAGGTCATGATCCCAGGGTCCTGGGATCAAGCTCCGCATAGGGCTCCCTGCTCCGCGGGAAGCCTGCTTCTCCCTCTCCCACTCCCCCTGCTTGTGTTCCCTCTCTTGCTGTGTCTCTCTCTGTCAAATAAATAAATAAAATCTTTAAAAAAAAAAAAAGATGTGGTCCATACATACAATGGAATATTACTCAGCCATCAGAAAGGATGAATACCCAACTTTTACATCAACATGGATGGGACTGGAGGAGATTATGCTAAGTGAAATAAGTCAAGCAGAGAAAGCCAATTATCATATGGTTTCACTTATTTGTGGAACATAAGGAATAGCATGGAGGACATTAGGAGAAGGAAGGGAAAAATGAAGGGGGGAAATTGGAGACGGAGACGAACCATGAGAGACTATGGACTCTGAGAAACAAACTGAGGGTTTTAGAGGGGAGGGGGATGGGTTAACCCAGTGATGGGTATTAAGGAGGACACATACTGCATGGAGCACTGGGTGTTATATGAAAACAATAAATCGTGGATCACCACATCAAAAACTAATGATGTATTGTATGGTGACTAATAAAAGATAATAAAATAAAATTTAAAAAAAAAATAAAGATCTCAGTAAAGGTGAATACATGCAATTATAAACACTAGTGTTATTGTAACAAGGTTGTGTTATGACTTTTTTGGTTTTCTATATGATTTAAGAGATTAATGCACTTTGTAAACTATTAGGCTAAAAACTAATATTACTATAGCTTTGGCTGTATGTCACATTTTGTTTTCTACATATTTTAAGAAACTAAATGCATATTTTTAAACAACTGTTAGCCTATGTTTTTGGTCACACAATGTATAAAGATGTAATTTTGTGATATAAGTAAGCAAAATGGCATGCTGATGGAGCTGTATGGGAGCAGAGTTAGTATAATATTGAAGCGGAAGCTATAAATTCAAATTAGAGTGTTATAACTTTAGGATGTTAAATGTAATCTCCATGGGAACCAAAAGAAACTAACTATACAATATTCACAAATGAAAATGAGAATGGAATTAAAATGTTTCACTGCAAAAAAAAAAAAAACGTAATGCAGAAAGTGAAGGGTATGAAAGTTTTAAGACCTAAAGAAAATAAATAGCAACATGTCAGAAGTAAGTCCCTCCTTATCAGTAATTACTTTGAATGTAAATGGATTACCCTCTCTACAAAAGACAAGGAATGGCAGAATGAATTTAAAAAACATAAGCCAACTATATGCTGTGTGCTTTCCATAAGAGACTCACTTTAAGTAGAAAGACACAAACCAATGGAAAGTAAGCTGATGGAGGGGCAACTGGGTGGCTCAGTCGTTAAGTGTCTGCCTTTGGCTCGGGTCATGATCCTGGGGTTCTGGGGTCAAGCCCCACATCGGGCTTCCTGCTCAGCAGGAAACCTGCTTCTCCCTCTCCCACTCCCCCTGCTTGTGTTCCCTCTCTCGCTGTGTCTCTCTCTGTCAAATAAATAAATAAAAACCTTAAAAAAAATAAGTAAGCAATTAAGTAAGCAGATGGAAAAAGATACTTGCAAATAGTAACCAGAAAAGAGCAAAGGTAGCTATATTACCATCAGACAAAATTTTTTTGAAGATTTTATTTATTTATTTGAGAGAGAGAGAGAGCATAAGCAGGGGAACAGAAGGCAGAGGTAGAGGGAGAAGTAGGCTTCCCGTTGAACAAAGAGCCTGATGTGGGGGCTCAAACCCAGGACACTGGGATAATGACCTGAGCCAAAAGCAGATGCTTAACTGACTGAGCCACTCAGGCACCCCCCCATCAGACAAAATTTTTTAAAAATTTTTGAGAGAGAGCACACATATGCACATTCATGAGCAGGGGGTGGGGAGAGGGAGAGAATCTTAAGCAGACTCCTCGGTGAGCACAGAGCCCAGCTAGGGGCTCAATCTCACAACCCTGAGATCATGACCTGAGCTGAAATCAAGAGTTGGACATTTAACCCAACTGAGCCACTCAGGTGCCCCAGACAAATTAAATTTTAAATCAAAAAGTTTACACAAGGGACAAAGATTATATATACACAAGGGACAATTATATATGAATAAAAGTTTCAATACAACAAGAAAATATAGCAATTATAAACATTTACACACCTAATAACAGGCCATCAGTATATATGAAACAAAAGTTGACAGAATTTAAGGGATAAATAGACCATCCTATAATAATAGTTGGAGACTTCAATACTCTATTCTCAATAATGGATAGAATAACCAGACAGAAGATAAGTAAGGACATAGAGGGCCTGAACAACACAATAAGCCAACTAGATCTAAGAGACATATACAGAACACATTACCCCACAATAACAGAATACACACTCTTCTCAAGTCCATATGGGATGTTCTCTAAGACAGAACTTATGTTAGGCAACAAATTAAGTCTCAATAGATTTTTTTTTTTAAGTAAGCTCTATGCCTAACGTGAGGCTTAAACTCACAATCTTGAGATCAATGGTTGAATGCTCTACTGACTGAGCCAGCCAGGTGCCCCAAGTCTCAGTACCTTTTTAAAAGATAGATGTTATACAAAGTATCTTTTCCAACCACAATAAAATAAAGTTAGAATCAACAATGGAAGGAAAACTGGAAAATTCACAGATTTGTGAAGATTAAGGAACATACTCTTTTTTTTTAAAGATTTGTTTATTTATTTGACAGAGAGAGAGGGAGAACAAGCAGGGGGAGCAGCAGAGGGAGAGGGAGAAGCAGGCTCTCCGCTGTGCAGGGAGCCCAATGTAGGGCTAGATCCGACAACCCTGGGATCATGACCTGAGCCAAAGGCAGACACTTAACCAACTGAACCACCCAGGCACCCCTAAGCAACATATTCTTAAAGAACTAATGGGCCAAAGAAGAAATTACAAGGGAAATTTTAAAATATTTAGAGACGAATGAAGCAAAACCACAACATATCAAAACTTAAAATGGGATGCAGTGAAAGCAGTGCTAAGGGAAAATTTACAGTCATAAACACATTAAAATAAAAGGAAGATCTCAAATCGGCATCCTAATTAACAATTTAAAAAACTAGAAATTCAGATGGATTTTCCATCCAGACTATGGATTTCTGTATCAATAACAGGTTCTGCTGCAGTAACAAACAATACCAAAATCTCAGTGCCTAATATAATAGAAGTTTATTTCTTATTTGTCCAAAATTTACTACAGGAAAGAGAAACTCTCCCAAGAAGTTATCTTCCATGTGTTATCTCAGAAATCTAGGCACGGAAGTGGAATTGTCTCCTGTACCTGAAAACAGAAGAAAAAATTAGTGATCAGTAGTGATGGCTATCATAGAATCCTATGAAATCTTCAAAACTTGAAATAATTTGAGTGAACCAGTGTTCTTAACACCAAATAATCCTAAATAGAAAATAAAACATATTGCTGGGGGATTCAAAAGTAAACATAACCACCATTTTTTTAAATTTTTACTGTTATGTTAATCACCATACATTACATCATTAGTTTTTGATGTAGTGTTCCATGATTCATTGTTTGTGCATAACACCCAGTGCTCCATGCAGAATGTGCCCTCTTTAATACCCATCACCAGGCTAACCAATCCTCCCACCCCCCTCCCCTCTAGAACCCTCAGTTTGTTTTTCAGAGTCCATCGTCTCTCATGGTTCATCTCCCCCACCGATTCCCCCCCTTCATTCTTCCCCTCCTGCTATCTTCTTTTTTTTTTTTCTTAACATATATTGCTCAAACATATATTTGTTTCAGAGGTACAGGTCTGTGATTCAACAGTCTTGCACACTTCACAGCGCTCACCATAGCACATACCCTCCCCAATGTCTATCACCCAGCCACCCCATCCCTCCCACCCCACCCCCCACTCCAGCAACCCTCAGTTTATTTCCTGAGATTAAGAATTCCTCATATCAATGAGGTCATATGATACATGTCTTTCTCTGATTGACTTATTTCGCTCAGCATAACACCCTCCAGTTCCATCCACATCGTTGCAAATGGCAAGATCTCATTCCTTTTGATGGCTGCATAATATTCCATTGTATATATATACCACATCTTCTTTATCCATTCATCTGTTGATGGACATCTTGGCTCTTTCCACAGTTTGGCTATTGTGGACATGGCTGCTATAAACATCAGGGTGCACGTACCCCTTCGGATCCCTACATTCATATCTTTGGGGTAATTACCAGTAGTGCAATTGCTGGATCATATGGTAGCTCTATTTTCAACTTTTTGAGGAACCTCCATACTGTTCTCCAGAGTGGTTGCACCAGTTTGCATTCCCACCAACAGTGTAGGAGGGTTCCCCTTTCTCCGCATCCCCGCCAACATCTGTCATTTCCTGACTTGTTAATTTTAGCCATTCTGACTGGTGTGAGGTGGTATCTCATTGAGGTTTTGATTTGGATTTCCCTGACGCCAAGCGATTAAACATAACCACCATTTGCCTAGCACTTTACAAGTCACTTTCACAGACATAATCTCTTCTGATACTCATGCTGAAACTACAAGTTAGATGCTATTATCAATTATAATAATTGGCATTTCTCTTGGGCAAGTGTTTTTATTTTTAATATGGATTATTATTACTAGCCTTTCCTGTGACTTAAGAAATCTCCAAAGTTAGAAAAAAACTTTTTCACTGATATATTCTCAAATATTTGTTTTACTTACATTATTTAATTTCTGACTTTCTGCAAAATTGTCTTAATTATTTTTTATTTTGGATGTATGTGGTGTGAAATAGGGAGTCCAATTTCATTTTTGTCCATATGAACAAATAAGTTCCCAGTTCCATTTATTGAAAAGATTTTTTTTAAAGATTTTATTTATTTGACAGAGAGAGACACAGGGAGAGAGGGAACACAAGCAGAGAGAGTGGGAGAGGGAGAAGCAGGCTTCCCACAGAGCAGGGAGCCTGATGCGGGGCTCAATCCCAGGACCCTGGGACCACGACCTGAGCTGAAGGCAGATGCTTAACGACTGAGCCACCCAGGCACCCCTATTGAAAAGGTTTTAAAATAAGCTTTTAGAAGTAAAATTTCCTTCTGTATTTGTCTGGGTTTTTTTCTTTATTTTTTTTAACCATTCATCTATTCTCTATCCAAGTCAATATAAAGCAAGATTCCAGTATTACATAGCACCACCAGTGCAATTATTTTCTCTTTGAGTTTGAGTTAATCTGGCACAGCTAGGAAACCGCTTCAAAGAATTGTTCTGATCATTTTGTTGACTTCCCAAGAGCAAAAATTATGGGCAGACAGTAACATCCAATCATAACTCTTTCCTGCACAAGGCATGTTCAATGGGCAAAAAGTCATTTGCAGAAAGTATGAAAATCCAAGACTGTTAACAATAACTTGTTAGAACTAATCTTATTCAGCAAGATGAACATATAAAAATCTAATCTATTCCTTATTCAGCTAAGGCTGACTAATCTTCTAATGAGAAAATATAAGAAAACACCATCCATAACATCAAAAAGCTGTAAAACATGTAAGCATAAATCTAACATGAAATATGTAAAAACTATATTTTTAAACTATTAGGCTTTCCTCAAGGACATCAAAGAATAGAAAGACAAGCCATATTCGTGGATGACAAGGCTTAACACTATAAATACGTCAGTTCTCCATCAGAATACTCAGTAATTCAGTGTAATCTCACCCAACAGCATTATTCTTGAATTTGACAAGCTGATTCTAAAATTCACCTGGAAGTGGGGCGCCTGGGTGGCTCAGCTGGTTAAGCATCTGCCTTCAGCTCAGGTCATGATCCCAAGGTCCTGGGATGGAGCCCCGCAATGGAGTCCTTGCTCAACAGGGAGTCTGCTTCTCCCTCTCCCTCTGCTGCTCCACCTGCTTGTGTGCTCTCTCTCTCTCTGCCAAATAAATAAAAAGATCTTTTTTAAAAATCATAATTATATAACACCACCCACATATATAGAGATATATCTAGAGAGAGAGAAAGAGAAAGAAATGTGAGAAGAAAGAAAAATGTAATAGTGGTATCTTCTGCTTGGTGGTTTTATAGTGTACAATGAAAAACAATTCCTTCTATTTTTCTGATTTTCAGAAATTTATATAATAAATGTGCATTGTTTTAAAATGAAATAAATAAATTTTAAAATAATAAAATAAAAGTAAAATTCACCTGGAAGAGAAAACACATAGAAATAGCTTAGAAAACTCTGAAATATACCTTATTGCATCATATCATTCTACAGCCAGAGGTGCCATATCAAAGTAAAACCCCAAAGCCATTGTAAGTTAAAATATGGTATTGGTTCTGGAATAAATGCATAAGGTCAATGAAAACAATACTGATTGGATACACAGAAATCTGGTATTTCCATCAGAAATAATTTCTTTTAATGAAAAAGCAAATACTTTCTTTGATTCCACTTCGCCCACCAGTGCTCCATTTTTTGCTTCCTTTTTGCAAAACAGTTTCTAAAACAGTTGTCTGCATTTGCTGTGCTCAGTTCTGCTCCTCCCACTGTCCTTTAAACCCATTCCAATCAAGCATTTGCCCCACCCCATTCCGCACTCCACCAAAACTGTTTTCATCAAGGTCACCAAGGATACATGGTTAACTCCAATAGTTGTTTCTCAATCTTCATCTTAAGTGATTCTCAGCAGCTTTTGACATTTGACCACTCCTTCCTGGAACTAATTTGTACATTGGTCTTGGGGACTCTCTACTCTCCTGGTTCTCCTTCATCCCAGTCCCTCCTCCTTGTTTCTTTTGTCAATCCCTTCCTTTCTCTCAAGCTCCTAAGGAGGATCCCAGAGCTCAGTCTTTGAGCCTTTTTTATTTGCACTCTGTTCTTCGATGGTCTCAGGGCTATAAATATCATCTATATGCTGACAATGCCAAAGTTTATATCTCCATCCCAGATGCCCCTCTTGAGCTCCAAACTCAGATATTCAACTGCCTGCTCAATGTCTAACAAGTACCTCAAAACAAGTATGTCTAAAACAGAATGCCTGGTGGCTCTCAATCTTGTTTCCCACAGCTTGCCCCATCTCAGCCTCAAGCAGACAATAAGGCTAGGTCAGGCCAAGGCCTGACTGATGGATCAGTAAAGATAACAATAAGCCACTTTTAGGTTAAGATGTTTATTACTTACCTAGATGGCAAAACTAAATTTCCACGTGGTTCTTATCCTGCAAATCAAAAAGGATGAATTGAAAAAAGGGAGGCAGGGGCACCTGGGTGGCTCAGTCAGTTAAGCGCCTGCCTTCAGTTCAGGTCATGATCCCGGGGGTCCTGGGATCAAGCCCTGCATTGGGCTCCCTGCTCAGTGAAGAGCCTGCTTCTCCCTCTCCCTCTGCCATTCCCTCTGCTTGTGCTCTCTGGCTCTCTCTGTCAAATAAATAAATAAAATCTTAAAAAAAAAGAAAAAAGAAAAAAGGGGAGGCAATATTCTAGACTAATAGATGAGGCAATTTTAGTCTATAGCTCTTGGGGATGGGGGTGGAGGGGCAAGAAAATTCTATACCTCTTCAGAACCTGGGAGACCACAGAAACTGATTCATGATGGCCTCCTAAGGGAAGAAAGGCAAGCAGAAAATGGCCCCAGTGCAGCTCTTCACAGGCCTCCCATATTCTCTGTTCTGGGAAGATCACAGGCATTCTGCCAAAACTCAGACAAGCTGTTGTTCAAGCCTTTGCCTGTGTGGTCTATGTGGCAGTGCCAGGTGGCCAGGGCACCATAGTGGAAATGTTCTTCCACATTCAGTCAATAGCAACAGTGCCCTGTGTGATCTGTCGACATGGGGCATATTGTCCCATTCTCCCACCCTTACCTCTCTGAGCTCATCTCCTTCTCTTTGACCCTTCACTCCTTCCACTCCTGCCATGCTGGCCTCCTTGCTGGTCCTCAGACATACCAGGCACACTTCCAGCACATTGGCTGTTCCCTCTAACTGGATTAGAGTTCCCCCCAGATATCTTCAAGACTTATTCTCTCACCTCCTTCAAATAAGTGGGGTATCACATGAGTCTCTATATTCAACTCCACAAATCCTCTTTACCATGTTTCTTCTCCCTAATTCTCTGCCTTTGCCCTCAAGAGAATGAGGAAGGTAGCAGGGTCTCCTTAATCTCCCATGCCCCACATGGCACCCAGGATGGTGGCTCCTCTCTTCCCAACACAATCTCCCAGACCCATTGCTCCAAATCTTTCCCCCACCCCCCACCTGCACAGAGAAGTTACCTCTGTCTAAACCTCTCCAATTTGCTTGATCCGCCACATTCAAAGGAACTGGCCACACAGGATCTACCCTTCTGAGAAGGTTCTGGGAAGTACAAATAATATTGTTTTTCCATTACACTTATTGCTGAGAAAAGTTCCACCTGAATGTCATTCTTAGCAATCTGATTAAGCCTTTAGTGTCTGAAGCCAGACTAATGGGGTTAAAATCCTATCTCTATACATGTTTGACCTTAATTAAGCAAGTTATTCTCTGGACCTCCTTGTCCTCATCTGGAAAATGATGGCAATAATAGTACTTACCTCTTGGAGTTGTTGTGATGATTAAATGAGATTAGTAGATGTCAAAGTGCGTGTAGTGAATATTCAGTCAACATTAGCTATAATTATTCTACCCACTGTAATTAACAATTAACAATTCTTCCTGTGTCTTGGGTTGACCAATGATATGGCTAGCACATCCCCAATGATACATAAAGGGTATACTGGCCTCAAAGCTGCCTGTTGCTCTCTCAGAAGCATTCTAGATGGTTGCACATGCTCCATCAGTTGTCCAAACAGAGATCCAAACTTCGGGCAGGAGAAAGAAACAGTCACATCATATGCTTTGTGGGAGTCTTAGGTATTCCTCCCCAAGATCACACTAAAACATGGTTGGCAGAGGTCACTTGCAGGGCAGAGACAAACATGCACTACCACTGCCCCTGAAATACTTCTTCCTGTTTCCCATCCTTGAAAGAAGAAGTGGTTCAGGACCTGACCTGAGCAGGACTGAGATAAGATTACTAATTTCTGGAATAGGACAGAAGGGAAGTGATACTTCCTTCACATGAAAAGAACAGAAGGAAAAGAACTACGAATTCTTTTATCTGATATTTTTGCTTCTAGAGGGAAGGGATAGACACAAATATCAAAGGGCTAAACCTCTCCCCATTTCTGGGGAGTAGGTCAGATATGTCCTAAGATATATGACTCTGTTCAGTCCCTGACAGTTGAGCCAAGCCTACAAAGCCACTGTATTTGTTTTTTTTTTTCCTCCTGATTGTATTAACATACAAAGAGTATTATGAAAATATTAAAGAAAACAAGAAAAAGCAACATGCAGTCCCACTTCCATCATATATCAGCTTTTCTGCACTCACTCCCAGCACAGATACAATTTACAAATTTGTCATGATAGGGTAGGTTTAATTCTGTATCATGGTTTTGTTATATAACATTTTAACACAAATATTTCATATTTATACCCATTTTAATGGGTATAAAGTATTCCACTGAGTTGAGAAATTTTAGTGATTTTAGGCAGTGCTGCATTAGAAAATTGTCTACATACAACTTTTTGCTTCTTTGGAATTCTTTTTTATGGATATAATTTTTAAGATGAAATGACTCAGGCAAATTAGATGCACACTCTGGGGCCTTTTAAATGACTCTCCAAATGGGTTGTACCACATGCATCCCATTTTGAGGCCAACATTTTACAGTGCTTTATAGTTTCAAAACATTTTATAAATTTTTTCTCAACCACGCTGGCAGGTTTATCTAAATTCCACCTCCTGGGGCAGATACTTTATAGTAGGTTAACTCCAACTCCCTCTCCCATGCCTCTCTCCAAGAGAAGGACTAGAAAAGCTGCTTACAGGATTCCCCAGCCTGCATTACAGCCAGGAGTGGCCATGTGAGCCCACTCTGACCAATGAGATGTAAGGGAAACCTTGATGGACAAAGAGGATGACATTTCCCCTCCCTGAACCTTCTTCCTGAAGTGTGGAAGTGATGACTGGAGCAAATTATGTTGTGAAGGAATAGAGGTCACAGGAAGGGAATGAAGTCTATTCACAGAGAGGAGCAGAGATACCATGAGGGAGCCACACAGCCCCTGAGAGAGAAATGGAGAGTGAGTCCTGGAGCAGCCTGGATTCTGTGGGTGCTTTCCAGTTTTAGTCCAGCTCCCACACATCCTCATACCTGTTCCCCATGTCTCCACACCAAGGCCCTATTTTCTTGTAGAAATTCAGGTAGGTGTCTATTCTTTGTAAACAGGTATTACAGCAGTTCTTACAATGTGTAGACCATGTTGGTGGACTCAAAAGATAGAGGCAATTAGGGGTTTTGTTCTTCCTGTGCCACACCAGAAGCCCGTTGATTGCTGTCTGAACTACTTGTATCCTGCTGAGCATTGCAGGATGAGGCAGACTGCAGATGATTTCAAATTTTTTTGTTCTCTTATCAAAATACACCCCCAATTTCTGGCTACCTAAAGCCTAGGATCAAGAGGGAGAAGGGTTAGCATTAGACTTATCTTTATACCCTATTTGAAGCAGCATCAGTCAGTAGAAAGTTAACCCCTCTATGGAGATTCAAACATAAATATACCTGGTCTGAGTTAGCCATTGGAAGCCACCCAGCATTATGGTTAAGAGCATGTCAGTTAATCTGGGTTCAGTCGCTAGCTCTGCTTTCTACTAGCTGTGTGACTTTGAGCAAGTTAACTTACCTCTCTGAGCTTCGTTTTCCTTATAATTGTTAAACCTTAAAAATAGAACAGTCAGTTATTTTACTAGCAAAAATAGGTTTATTCGAGAATAGCAGAGGATTGCAATTTGGGATATGGACACTATGATAAAACCACAGGCAAGTACAACAAACAAAGGATGTTATTTTATAAAACAGGAGAAGACTAGGAAGGATTGTTTTGAACAAAAGTCCATTGGAGAGAAACAGAGTTCCAGGCAATGACAGTTTCCCATTGGCTGAATTGCAGGGATGGTCGATTTCTTGTAGGGGATGCAGTATACATCTTTCCCTGTTGAGCCCTATAATTTATAGCTCTTTCCTGTTGAGGATTCTTCTGTTGGGGTCTGTAATTAACAATTCTTCCTGTAACTGAGGTTGAGTGGTATAGCTTCCTCTTCTAGCCTCCTACTCTAGCCTCCTGGCTCTGCTTTAGTGAGATCTCCCTTTATTAATTTTCACATAATTGGAAATCTTATTACTTACTCATAGTGGAAATTTTTGTTTTAGGCCACTCAATATCCATTCGTCCCTTGTTTTGCTAATAGCAGCCAATTTCCTTTTGATCAATTACCCCTCTACCGTTGTATACATTTCTTGGTGAGACAGTAAATCAAGGTAAGTTAAGGAGCCTTTCCCCACCCCCATCTTAACTAAATGAGTAGCCTCTTGACCAAAGTAAGACCAAATGGACTCTCTGCTTTATTTAAAGATTTATTTATTTATTTGAAAAAGAGAGAGAGAGCACATGGGAGCGGGGGGAGGGACAGAGGGAAAGAGAGAATCCCAAGCAGACTCCACACTGAGCACAGAGCCCAGTGCCGGGCTCCATCTCAGGACCCATGAGATCATGACCTGAGCCAAAATCACGAGTCGGACGCTTAACCAAGTAAGCCACCCAGGCGCCCCTGGACTCTCTACTTTATTATTTTTTTTAAGATTTTATTTATTTATTTGACAGAGACACAGCGAGAGAGGGAACACAAGCAGGGGGAGTGGGAGAGGGAGAAGCAGGATGAGGCAGACTGCAGATGATTTCAAATTTTTGAAATTTGAAATCCAGGCACCTCTGGACTCTACTTTTAATTTGAATTTTGAGCACAGTGATGCAAAGGCAGAAAATTAATATTTGGCTTCTTTCTCTCCTGTCAGGACTGCCAAAGTCACAGTTTCTGTCCTCTCTGAGTCTGCTTCCCTTCCATCCTATGAGCCACTATATTTCCTTCCAGTAAATTTCATTTTTTGCTTGTTAGCCAGAGTCTGTTTCTGTTGGTTTTGCCCAATAAGCCCTAGCTGATACACTACTTAACAACCAAAATAAATTGTAAAGATTAAATAATGTAGGGTGCCTGGGTGGCTTAGTCAGTTAAGCGTCTGCCTTCAGCTCAGGTCATGATCCCAGGGTCCTGGGATCTAGCCCCTCATCCAGGGTCCCTGCTCAGCAGGGAGTCTGTTTCTCCCTCTTCCTCTGCCCCTCCCCCACCACTCATGCTCGCTCTCTCTCTCTCTCTAAAAACAAGATTAAATAATGTATGTGAAAAGCTTAGCACAGCACATGGCATGTAGGATGTACCCAACAAATGGCAATTTGTATTGGTTGAGGCTGAGGTTTCACTGCTATAATAAGATGCAAAAATTACAAAACCTTAAACCAGACTGCCTTATTGACACTCCAGGGAGGTTAGACAAGTTCCACAGGATTAGAGAGCCAGGCTCCTTCTAGCAGGTTGCTCTGTTATCCCAAAGTATGTCTTCATCCACCTCATCACAGATAGCCTACCACCATGTGGAACTTCCCACTGGCAGGAAAAATAAAGAATATGCCTCTTTCCTTTAAGGGTGTAACCCAAAAGCTACACTTATTTCCCTTCCCATCTCATAGGCCAGAACTTAGTCTCACATAGCTGCAAAGGAGGTTGGAGTTTAAATTCTGGAAAAAATTTGGGGCACCTGGGTGGCTCAGTCGTTAAGCGTCTGCCTTCGGCTCAGGTCATGATCCCAGGGTCCTGGGATCGAGCCCCACATCGGGCTCCCTGCTCCGCAGGAAGCCTGCTTCTCCCTCTCCCACTCCCCCTGCTTGTGTTCCCTCTCTCGCTGTGTCTCTCTCTGTCAAATAAATAAATAAAATTAAAAAATAAATAAAAATAAAAATAAATTCTGGAAAAAATTAGAGTTTAATTTCTAAAGAAAATAGATACCAGGAGACAACTAGGTGTCTCTGCCACATTATCATTAACATTACATTAAACATCCTCTGGTTACAACATCTTGTACAGTTTGGCAAATAACCATGATCCTTGACCTGATCTTGTATCATTACTGTCACATTCAGCTTCAGGGTCTCCATTTTCAGGGTTTTACAGACCTAGGGGGTTGGGGGAAGGCTGCATGTATAAGAGCCTTCCTCCAGAAAAGCTCTGTGCAGCTTAAATAAGACCAAGAAACAGGGAGATGGAGACTTCATGGTTCCAAATGAAGAAACACATGTAGAGAATGGGTTAAGCCTAGAGAGGCCAAGTGAGTTGGGCATTTCCCCCTCCAAGGGACTCCTCAGCAGGGAAGGGGACCATGGTAAAGCTAAATATCACCCCCAAGAACACCTTGAACCTCAGATCCTGAAGATCATAAGAGATGGACCCAGTTTGCACCAGAGTGAGACTAGGGACACCTCTGACTACCCATAGGCAGCCAGGCACATGTTAGGAACCCTCTGCTATCTCTCCAATTCTTTCCTCCCAGTGTCTCACCCTGGAAGAGCTAGCTTTCAATTAGAAGACAAAAGAGGATCTTGGAAATCAGTGCTTTGTCTGTACTGTCATTTGCAAATATCTTCCCCATTCTGTGGGTTGCCTCTTTGTTTTGTTGACTGTTTCCTTTGCTGTGCAGAAGCTTTTTATCTTCATGAAGTCACAAAAGTTCATTTTCACTTTTGTTTCACTAGCCTTTGGAGATGTATCTTGAAAGAAGTTGCTGTGGCTGATGTCAAAGAGATTACTGCCTATGTTCTCCTGTAGGATTTTGATGGATTCCTGCCTCACATTGAGGTCTTTCATACATTTTGAGTTTATCTTTGTGTATGGTGTTAGAGAATGGTGGAGTTTCATTCTTCTGCATGTGGCTGTCCAATTTTCCCAGCAGCATTTATTGAAGAGACTGTCTTTTTTCCATGGCATTTTTTTCCTGCTTTGTCAAAGATTATTTGACCATAGAGTTGAGGGTCCCTATCTGGGCTCTCTATTCTGTTCCATTGGTCAAAGCACCGATTTCCAAGATCTATAAAGAACTTCTCAAACTCAACACCCAAAAAACAAAAATGAAGGGGGGAAAATCAGAGGGGGAGATGAACCATGAGAGACTATGGACTCTGAGAAACAAACTGAGGGTTCTAGAGGGGAAGAAGGTGGGGGGATGGGTTAGCCTGGTGATAGGTATTAAAGAGGGCACATACTGAATGGAGCACTGGGTGTTATACGCAAATAATAAATCATAGAACACTACATCAAAAACTAATGATGTAATGTATGGTGATTAACATAACATAATAAAAAAAATAATCAAGTCAAAAAATGGGCAGATGACATGAACAGACACTTCTCAAAAGAAGACATACAAATGGCTAAGAGACACACGAAAAAATGTTCATCATCATTAGCCATCAGGGAAATTCAAATCAAAACCACATTGAGATACCACCTTACACCAGTTAGAATGGCAAAAATGGACAGGAAAAGAAACAACAAATGTTGGAGAGGTTGTGCAGAAAGGGGAACCCTCTTACACTGTTGGTGGGAATGCAAGTTGGTACAGCCACTTTGGAAAACAGTGTGGAGGTTCCTCAAAAAATTAAAAATAGAGCTACGCTATGACCCAGCAATTGCACTTCTGGGTATTTACCCCAAAGACACAGATGTAGTGAAAAGAAGGGCCATATGCTCCCCAATGTTCATAGGAGCAATGTCTGCAATGGCCAAACTGTGGAAAGAGCCAAGATGCCCTTCAACAGATGAATGGATAAAGAAGATGTGGTCCATATATACAATGGAATATTACTCAGCCATCAGAAAGGATGAATACCCAATTTTTACATCAACATGGATGGGACTGGAGGAGATTATGCTAAGTGAAATAAGTCAAGCAGAGAAAGTCAATTATCATATGGTTTCACTTATTTGTGGAACATAAGGAATAGCATGGAGGACATTAGGAGAAGGAAGGGAAAAACGGGGGGGGGGAATCGGAGGGAGAGATGAACCATGAGAGACTATGGACTCTGAGAAACAGACTGAGGGTTTTAGAAGGGACGGGTTGAGGGGATGGGTTAGCCCACTGATGAGTATTAAGGAGGGCACGTACTGCACGGAGCACTGGGTATTATACGAAAACAATGAATCATGGATCACTACATCAAAAACTAATGATGTATTGTATGGTGACTAACATAACATAATAAAATAAAATAAAATTTTAAAAAATAAGACAAAAGAGGAAAAAAAGAAAAAAGAAAAAAGAGGGGTGAAAGAGCAGATCACACCCCTGTCACCTCAAAGTCTTTAGAGCTAGAAATAGACCTTATATGGTATGGTGAATTATGTATATATGTATCTTCCCCCAGACTATTCATTCAACAAATATTTACTATGTCTCACTTGAGAGCAGGGAATATGTCCTGTTCATGGCTCTATCCCAGGACCCAACACTATATTTGGCTGGGGCTTAGGAAATGTTGTTTAAAGATTTTTATTTATTTATTATTTATTTATTTATTTATTTATTTTAGAGAGAGAGCACAGGGGAAGGGACAGAGGAGAGAGAGAATCTCAAGTAGACTCTATGTGGAGCCCGACGCAGGGCTCAATCTCAGGATCCTGAGATCATGACCTGAGCTGAAACCAAGAGTCAGACACTTAACTGACTAAGACACTCAGGTGCCCCAGGAAATGTTGGTTAGATGAACCACATCAGAATTTTGATTTTGTGTTGGACACTTGTGGTTCCCTCCCCAGCATCCAACTTCCATCTTCCCAGCAGCTCTTTTGTTTGTTTGTTTGTTTTTATTTAGATTCCAGTTAGTTAACATGCAGTGTAATATTAGTTTCATGTGTACAATATAGTAATCCAACAATTCCACATCACCCAGTGCTCATCACAACAAGTGCACTCCTTAATCCCCATCATCTATTTAACCTTCCCAGCATCCAATTCCTTCTTCCCACAAACTCTTAATTTCTATTTGGAGAACTATGGGGTTTAAGGTTCACCACCAGCTCCAAGTGTAGAGCATATGAACTAAGTTAAGCCAATCCCAATCCATATATTCCATACCCCTGACTTCAGCAATTGGTTTAAGTGTGAACATGTGACCTAAGCCAGACCCATCGAAGTGGATCTGAGGACAAAGATGTTTTTTCTCTTTCCAGTGTAATGCAAAACCTGGAACCACTGCAGACATTTTTGCTACTGTGAAGAAAGTGCACCTGAGAATAAACCAACACAGCATAAAAGCAGAGCCAGATCCCTCTTACAAATGTGAAGCACTGGATCAAACCACACCTGAAATGCTCTCTACATCTGAACTCTGCAGTTGAATGAGTCAATAAATTCTTTTCATTGCTTAAGTCATTGTGGGTGGAATTTTTTATTTGCAACTAAAAGTATCCCAGCAGATACAGAGATATTAAGTTTTATACAGTGGAAGAAATCCAAGCTGACATATGATACAGACTAACAGTTTCCAAAAGTCAATCCAACACAAATAAAACAATGGGATGTATGTAAATATACATGAATTTTCAAACAGTCCAAAGAAAAAGCAGAGAATGTTGAGGACTTATTTAACTGTACTGGACAGCTTGCTGCCAAATTTGGATAAGAAGAAACAGTTCAACCCTCTAGGTGCCTTCTTTAAAATATTTCAGTATTTCCCTAACACCAACAATTAAAAGCCAAACTCTTTAGTCCCTGATAATTTAGTCCATAAATAACTTTCAGCCTCATTGCTAGCCATTTATAGTCCAAGCACACTACATCAGTTACACTTGGTATGCCCTATGTAATAGCCAGCATTCAAGATGGCCCCTTTGATCATCCTTTCTAAATATTCATTCACACCCCTTCCACACTGAGCCATGGCTGGACTGTGTGACCAATAGAATATAACAGAAGTGGAAGTGTGTGACTTCCAAGGCATTTCGGCTTCTGCCTTGCTCCCATGGATTACTCTCTCTGGAGTCTCAAGGAAGCCACCCACCATGCTGTTAAGGACATATAAAATACCCTGTGAAGAGGCCTTGATGGAAAAGAACTGAGGCCTCCCACCAACAGCCAAGACCAACTCACCCTCTGTGTAGTGAGCTACTTTGGAGATAAATCCTTCAACACTAGTCAAGCCTTTAAATGACTGCAGCCCTGGCTGACATCTGACCACAAGCTCTTTAGCTCACATTGAAAACTCCTTTCCTGGGTCATATGCCAATGAAGCCTAAGTAAGCTGTAGTGGGTGGTTCCATAGTGTCTTTTGCTTTCCAAAAGAATTAGTCTGCAGATGGAAAAGTGTAAGAGCTATTGCAACACAGAACTGAAGCAATAACGTGGCCAAAAGCTGAGTGCTTGCAACATGGTGGGGGGGGAGGGAAGGAGGTTAAATTTTGATAGCATTTAGAAAGAAGGAACATCTGGTTTCTGACACTTCCTGTTCACAGATAGAACAAGAAGTGTGTGTGGGGGGGGGTGTTAAGAATTTATTTATTTATTCATTCATTCATTCTTTTATTTATTTATTTTTAGAGAAAGAAAGAGAGCCAGCAGGAGGAGGGGCAAAGACAGAGGCAGAGAGACAGTCTCAAGCAGACTCCATGCTGAACGTGGAGCCTGACATGGGGCTTGATCTCATGACCCTGAGATCACAACCTAAACTGAAATCAAGAGTCAGATGGTTAACTGACTGAGCCATCCAGGTGCCCCAGAAGAAGTGTGGTTTAAGGGATCCACCAATAGTATTGCTGGAGGGGAGATGGGTAGGGAGATGTAATTGGGTGATGGGCATTAAGGAGGGCACTTGAGGTAATGAGCACTGGGTGTTATATGCAACTGATAAATCACTAAATTCTATCCCCTAAAACTAATAATACACTATATGTTAACTAAACTGAATTTAAATTTTAAAAATTTTAAATAAATAAATAAATAAATAAGGATCCACCAGTGATGCTAGAAAAGCCATAGCTTGGAGTCTTTTTCCAGAATCTTGATAATGAAAGTTATTTTGAGAAGAGAGAACAGGAAGTTCTTAGAGGTAAGGCATTGAGTCTAGAAACAAACTGAAATTTGACAAGTGGTTCGAATGATGTCCAATTAGAACCTGGGAGAGAAAGGTGGATCTTGGAAAGATTTAGAAAGTAGAAAAGGGAGGACAAGTTCAGATTTAGTTTAGATATGGGAATGAACTAATTGATCTGAACAACACAACTAGAAAGGCAGCCATTGTAGACATATGTGAAGATTAACTTTCAGAAATAAAATATAGTTTTTTTAAACACTGAAGCACGTTTTACAAGAACCATTCCAATTTTATGCCACAAAAGACAAGAAATGAGGCATGCCATACTCTCTGATCATGATACATTAAGGCAAAAAATAGAAAATATCAAAAATGGAACTAAAAATGCCAAATTTTGAAAATTGAACATTTTAAGAACATAGAACAAATAGTGAACACATAGTATGATAATATATTTTAAAATAATAATAATAGGGGCGCCTGGGTGGCACAGTCAATTAAGAGGCTGCCTCTTGATTTTGGCTCAGGTTGTGATCTCAGGGTCAAGGAAGGAACCCCACATCCAGCTCCATGCTCAGCACAGAGTCTACTTAAGATTCTCTCTCCCTTGAACGCTCTTACACTATTGATGGGAATGCAAACTGGTGCAGCCACTCTGGAAAACAGTATGGAGGTTCCTCAAAAAGTTAAAAATAGAGCTACTCTGGGGCACCTGAATGGCTCAGTTGTTGAGCATCTGCCTTCGGCTCAGGTCATGAACCCAGGGTCCTGGGATCAAGCTCCACATCAGGCTCCCTGTTCTGAGGGAGGCCTGCTTCCTCTCCCACTCCCCCGCTTGTGTTTCTTCTCTCACTGTGTATCTCTCTGTCAAATAAATAAATAAAATCTTTTAAAAAATATATAGCTACCTACAACCCAGCAAGTACATTACTCAGTATTTACCTGAAGGATACAAATATTGTGATTCAAAGGGGCACATGCACCCCTAAAGTTTATAGCAGCAATGTCCACAATAGCCAAAATATGGAAAATGCCCAGATGTCCAGTGACAGATGAATGGATCAAGAAAATGTGGTATATATACACAATGGAATATTACTCAGCCATCAAAAAGAATGAAATCTTGCCATTTGCAATGACACAGATAGAAGTAGGGGGATTATGCTAAGTGAAATAAGTCGGTCAGAGAAAGACAAATACCATATGATTTCACTTATATGTAGAATTTAAGAAGCAAAACAGATGAACATAGGGAAAGTGAAGGAAAAATAAAATAAGATGAAAATAGAGAGGGAGGGAAACCATAAGAGACATTGAACTCTAGGAAACAAACTGAGGGTTGCTCTAGGGGATGTTGGTGGGGGGATGTGGTAACTGGGTGATGGGCATTAAGGAGGGCACTTGATGTAATGAGCACTGGGTTATAAGTAGTTATAACAGTTATAAGCAACTGATGAAGTACTAAATTCTACCCGGTAACTAATAATACAGTATAAGTTAACTAAACTGAATTTAAATGAAGAATTTTAAAAAGAGAGAGACATTCTCTCTCCCTCTCCCTCTGTCCCTCCCCCACTCTCTTTCTCAAATAAATCTTTTTTAAAATAAAATAATAATACCAAAAAACTAATTACAACTGACATTGATTGAGCATTTACTCTGTGCCAGTTCTAAGTGTGTTAACTCTTCTGATCTTCATAGAAATCCTATGAAGAAGATATTATTACCCCCATTTTCAGATGCAGAAACTGAGGCACATAAAAGTTATATAATCATATACCAAGTTTTTACAATGGAGCTTATATCTGTTGGTATGCTTTGGGTTACAAATAATAAAGATCCTAATTCAAACAATAACCAGTATATCATGTCACAGATATGATCTTTCAGAGGTGGATTCCAGAGCTGGGCATTCAGCAGCTCAGTGGCATTATTAAAAAACTGAGTGGGGCGCCTGGGTGGCTCAGTTGGTTAAGCGACTGCCTTCAGCTCAGGTCATGATCCTGGAGTCCCGGGATCGAGTCCCGCATCGGGCTCCCTGCTCAGCGGGGGGTCTGCTTCTCCCTCTGATCCCCTTCCCTCTCGTGCTCTCTGTCTCTCATTCTCTCTCTCTCAAATAAATAAATAAAAATCTAAAAAAAAAAAAAAAAAACTGAGTGATTTCAGGGTGCCTGGCTGGCTCAGTTGACAGAAAATGTAACTCTTGATCTTAGGATCATGAGTTCAAGCCCCATATTGAGTGGGGGCTTTTATTATACAAAAAATAATAATAATAATAATAAAACTTAAAATCTTCCTCAACCCTATAAAAACTTTTAAAATAAAATAAAATTATAAAAACAACAACCCAGTGATTTCATGTCATTTTTTTTAATTCCATGATTATGTTAAACAAAATTGTTCTCAAGTTCCTCTTTACAAAGGTTCTCCTTGCTTCCTCTTTTCTATATGAAAATGAGACTCAGGGGCGCCTGGGTGGCTCAGTCGGTTAAGCGGCTGCCTTCGGCTCGGGTCATGATCCCAGGCTCCTGGCTCGAGCCCTGCATCAGGCTCCCTGCTCAGCAGAGAGCCTGCTTCTCCCTTTCCCTCTGCCTGCTGCTCTGCCTACTTGTGCTATCTCTCTGTCAAATGAATAAATTTTTTTAAAATCTTTTTTAAAAAATAATAATAAAAAAAAAGAAAATGAGGCTCATTTGCCTAAAATGTTTAGCTTTCACAATATCTAGTACTGCAGTTTGTTTAGCCTCTTGCTAGGCCCTTACAGCCGAATTCATGAATTCCTCATTTCTTCATTTTTTCATTAAAATTTGGTATTATGTATTAAGCAACTATTATGTGCCAGGCATTGGAGATCAGAAGTACGCAAAGCACAAAAAGTCCCTGCCCTCCTGGACCTTTCTACCATTGACCCTTGAACAATACACAGGCTGGGGCACTGAATGCCACACACTCAAAAATCTACATATAACTTTTCACTTCCCAGAAACTTAAATACTAATGTATATATATAAATACCAAGCCTTACTGACAATATAAACAGTCAAATAACACATTTTTGTGTTATATGTAGTATATACTGTATTCTTACACTACAGTAATCCAGAGAAAAGAAAATATAGGAAGAGGAAATACATTTACAGAAATATATATATATATATATATATATATATAGAAAAAAACTCTGGGTATAAGTGGACCCAGGCAGTTCAAACCTCTTGTTCAAGGGTCAGGTGTATTTGGGGAGTGTAGCAGATACTGTCAGCACCTTGCCCTCAAATCCCTCAGATCCTAACACCCTAGAACCTGCAGGACAACTTCCAGAGGACTGTTAGGCCTGCAACCCATTAAGCCAAAAACGCAAAAAAAAATTAATGCCCATCTCACCCCCAAAGCAGCTCTCAACCAATAACTTTCAGAAGTTGGAATATAAATACCCTAGCTCCCTCACAAATTAGGTGGGATAATTCTGAGATATATTTTTCATTGTTTCCCAGCATTTCCCCTCTGGATTAAGGTCCAGTCACCCACTGAGGTAGCTGACTTAACAATGCATTCTTTGTACAAAGTTTCAGTTATACAGGATGAATAAATTCTGGAAATTTCATGTACAGCATACTGACTATATTTAATAATACGATATTGTATACTTGACACCTGCTAAGAGAGTAAACCTTTAATGTTCTCACCACACACACACACACACACACACACACACACACACACATACAAAGAAGACGACTATGTGAGGGGTGCCTGGCTGGCTCAGTCAGAATACCGAGCAGCTCTTGATCTCAGGGTCATGGGTTTGAGTCCTGAGTTGTGTGTAGAGATTACTTAAATCAATAAACTTAAAGGAAAAAAGATGACTGTGTGAGATGATGGGTATGTTAATTAGCTTGATTGTGGTAATCATTTCACAATGTATACATATATGAAAACATCTGTACATTATAACTATATACAATTTTTATTTACCAATTATACCTCAATAAAGCTGGAGAAAATTTTTTAAATGTACCTTTTATTGGTTGCCTTTCCTCTCTGCCCCTCTGCCAGTGATCCCAACACCTCTCAAACAAACTCCTTGTACCCAAATCTTTGTCTCAGGGTCTACTTCTGGGAGAACACAACCCAAAGCGGATACAGATGATAAGCAAGAGAGAGGAAACTGCTTCAAGGAAGTCCAGTGCCCCAGCTGCGAAATGCAGCTTAGAGGTAAAAATGGAAAAAAAAAAAGTGCCCAACAGATTTAGCAACATAAACCTGACCCTGTAAAAGGTCATTGTAGAGGCATGGGGCATGTGGAAACCAGACTTCTGTGGCTTGAAGAATAAGTTTTAAAAAAAAGTAGATGTGGTCTCTACACCAGGAAGAGGAAGAGGTGATGGCCTTGGTGGCTGTGGCCACAGAAGACAGAGAGATAGATAAGATGCACAGATACCCCACTGTATGGAGCATCTAATATGCTTGGACATACTTAGGAGATTTAGACAACTGATAAGGAGGTTGGCAACTGAATTAGTGGTAACCACCAAGATAACTAAGGAAAAAAAAGACAATTATTAACTATAGAGAAAACAAAAAGTTACACAAGAGAGAAAAACTAATCAGAATATATTACATTGCTTGGCCATGAATAGCATTTACATAGTCATAATAATGTAAAGTCAGAACATCAATTTATTTTTTTTAAGATTTTATTTATTTATTTGAGAGAGAGAGAGCATGTGCACAAGCAGGGGAGAGGGGCAGGGAGCCCAATGTGGAACTCAGTCCCAGGACCCTGGGATGATGACCTGAGCTGAAGGCAGATGCTTAACCAACTGAGCTACCCAGGCACCCCAGAACATCAATTTAATCAAAAATAAAACTTTAATTGTATTGGGAGGATGGAAGAAGGGAGGAGTGGTAAAACAAGAGAAAGCCCACCTTCCATAGCAAGAAAGCCTGATAGATCATGCCTAAAAGTTGAGAAGTCACATTATATGTGTGTTGCTTACAGTTAGGAAAATAAATGCCAAAATTAGCAAAAGTGATAGCCTGGGGTAGGCAGAGAGGGGACCAAGGGACTGTAGGTTTTTGTACAAACTTTGTAGAATCATTTGGCTCTTTTTTTTTTTTTAAGATTTTATTTATTTATGAGAGAGACAGAGCACGCGCACAAGTCGGGGGTGGTTGGGTGGGCAAGGGAGAAGCAGGCTCCCTGCTGAGCAGGCTCAATCCCAGGACCCAGAGATCATGACCTAAGCTGAAAGCAGACCCTTAACTGACTCAGCCACCTAGGCACCGCCTAAGCATTTGGCTCTTAAACCAAGGTTCTTCAAACATTTCTGAATGTAACCACAGTTAAAAAAAAAAAAAAAAAAAAAAAAATTTTACTTTAAAACCCAGTCCATACATGTGAATATTAGAGGGTTTGTGAACTGGTGGGATCTCTAATACACTGCTGGTTAGTGTGAAAACTGAAAGAACTACTTCTGAAACACAGGTTCAAACACTGCATATCCTGCCCAACAAGTCTACTTTTACATATTTGTTAAAGTAAATTTAGCACATATGCACCAGGAGACACATGCAATAATATTCGTATTCACACTGTCCATAATGACTAAAAACTGGAAATAATCCAATGTCTGTGATAAGAGAACAAACAGACACAATACATAAATAGAATATTATACAGCCAAATGGAACACCATGGATGAATCCTAGCAACACAATGTTAAGTCAAATTAGCAGGTCCCTGGTATTGCATGCTAAAGAATAATGGTTGATTTTGTCAGGTGTGATGATAGTAATATGATTACATAAAAAAAAGTCAACAGTTTTTAGAAATGAGTACTGAAGTATGTATAAGTGACTGTACAAGTAAATTTTTAATTTATTTTTTTAATTCAAGTATAACTAACATACAGTGTTATATTAGTTTCAGGTATAAAATATAATGATTCAACAATTCTATACATTACTCAGTGCTCATCACAATAAGTGTACTCTTAATCTCCTTCACCTATTTCACCCATACCCCTACCCACAACAAGTACAGTTTTTGACAACTGAATTACAGCCTTTATTAAGATTATTTTTACAAATTTGTATCTCCTAATATGGAAAGGCCGGCTTTTTACTTTAACACGTGCTTTGCAAATTTACATCCCCAATAGGAAGGGCTTTGGTGAAATGATAAGATGTCAGATTTGCTTTAAAGTATTCCAGGGAGGTTGTGGTTCATATATACAATGGAATGTTACTCAGCCATCAGAAAGGATGAATACCCACCATTTGCATCAACATGGATGGGACTGGGGGAGATTATGCTAAGTGAAATAAGTCAAGTAAGGAAAAATAATTATCATATGGTTTCACTTATATGTGGAACATAAGGAATAGCATGGAGGATATTAGGAGAAGGAAGGGAAAAACGAAGGGGTGAAATCAGAGGGGGAGATGAACCATGAGAGACTATGGACTCCGGGAAACAAATTGAGGGTTTCAGAGGTGAGAGGAGTGGGGGGATGGGTTAGCCCAGTGACGGGTAGTAAGGAGGGCATGTATTGCAATGAGCACTGGGTGTTATACGCAAATAATGAATCATGGAACACTACATCAAAAACTAATGAAGTACTGTATGGTGACTAACATAACATAATAAATAAATAAATAAATAAACAAATTGCAACATGAAAAAATAAATGAATGAATGAATGAATGAATGAATGAATAAACAGTACGTAAGTAAGTATTCCAGGGAGGGGTCCCTGACTGGCTCAGTTGATAGAGCATGTGACTCTTGATCTTGGGGTTGTGAGTTCAAGCCCCACATTGTGTATATTTAAAATAAATAAATAAAGTATTCCAGGAAAAAAAGAAAGAAAACTGTGATAGGTGAAGCAAGAGTGGCAAAACCTTGTTAATTGTTGAAGCTGAGTGATGGGCATATTGAGGTTCATAATATTCCTCTTCTCTCTGTTTTGTGGGTTTGAAATTTTCACAATAAGAAAAATTTTAACAAACAAGCCAGTTCCCAGAAGATAGAATATTTTCATGCCACATTCATATAGTTCAAAAACAAGTAAAATGAAACTAACAATATGTGTGATAATTAAAAGAAGGAGCAGGAAAAATGAAAAAGTCAAATCCAGGTAAATGGTCACTTCTGGGGTTAGGGGAGAAGTCCATCCATGAGTAAGTTCTTTGAAATAATCTACTTGCTGGGTTAAATACTGAATTCATGGTTGCTCAGATTTTATAATAAATGGTAACAGAATACAAGAGGGGCATTCATAGGCCAATTAATGGTAGTGTACAAATGAAGCATTACACATAATTCAATTTTGCGCACTTGAAGTTTAACAAAAAAGCACAGTATATGGTTTCTCTACCAGGGATCTTACACTTCCAAAAGTGGGAGTAATATCTCAAAAAGATTTCTGAACCAGGAGTTGGGAAAGAGAGCTCCTGGCCTTTGTTCTGCCACTAACTTGCCACATTGGTTTGGGAAACTAAATTCTTGTGGCTAGCTCAGTTTCCTCACCTATAGAATGAGCAAGCAATTTGGCCATATCATTGCTGAAGTTCCTATTAAGACAGGAAGAATGAGGGGCACCTGGGGGCTCATTGTTAAGCGCCTGACTTCGGCTTAGGTCATGATCTTGGGGTCCTGGGATCAAGCCTCACAACAGCTTCTTCTCCCTCTCCTCATGTCCCTCCCCCTCCCCCACTCATTCTCTTTCTCCCTCTCTCTCTCTCAAATGAATAAAATCTTTAAAAAATAAAAATTAACAAAAAAATTAAAAAGACAAGAAGAATGTTGGATACTGGGCTGAGGGGCAAAACACAACAAGCATCTCTGGCATCAGCCTTCCAGCTCCTCCCCACAGCAGAGTTACCTCATGGCTCACAACCTCCACCAGGGCCTCACTTCTTGCTTCCAGGACCCTGGGTCTGGCCTTCATTCTTCCCTGGTTCCTCTCTCTTGTAGAACCAGTGCTGAGCCCATTTCCTGATATCCCCAAACCCAACATCTGCCCCTTCAACCTCCTCCCTCCTCCATGTGTGCTCCCCACCCAGAAACACAGACATCCTGGCCTAGCCCCTAATTATTCTTGGGAAATCCATTCTCCCTTTAGTACCTGAAGAAACAGTGCAAGGCCTGGTAGTTCGTGAAGCCACCTACACACTCCCTTCTCCAGGCCCAGAATGTTTGCTCCCTGACACGCAGGGGCAGGCAGGGCCAGAGAGTGTAACTAGGTCTTCACAACAGGGGTGACTCAGCCAAAACAGGAAACACCCAAGGGACTTGTTTTGCTACTGGGTTCCTCCTAGACCAGTTCCACGTGTCCTCCTGCTTCTCCTCTTCTGTCTTGCTCATATCCAGGAACTAAGCCCACATCCAGCGCTCTCACTGCCTCCATCTTTCTCAAGAAGACTGCAAGCATAGAGACTCTAAGCCAGTCAGAGTTGGAGGTGCCCAGGTCGCTCAGTCAGTTAAGTGTCCAACTCTTAATTTTGGCTCAAGTCATGATCTCAGTGTCATGAGATCAAGCCCCACTTGGGCTCCACACTCAGCGGGGAGTCTGCTTGAGATTCCCTCCCTTTCCCTCTGCCCCTCCCCCCCAATATGGTCACCACCATAGCTGCTTCTCCCAGCTTGAGGACTTTCTCCCAAGTCTCAGAAGGTGACTTGCCCTTGTGAAAAGCAGGCTACAAGTGCAGAGGAAATATCCTCCCTTGGGGTCACCCACTGCCAGGGGCAGATAGAAGTCAGTGTCTAAGTGCCCAGATTCTTTAACCTCATGTGGGGTGAGGGGAGTGCTTTTTGCTGTTTCTCAGTGGGAGGAAGTGCCATTCCCCACAATGTTAACCTGACTCATAATGCACCTTCCCTGGCTCCTTGGATTGCTTCCCCATAACCCATGGGTGTTTCTTGCACTTCATAAATAAGTCTGCTTTCACTGGGATCTTTGCCTTAAGGTCTGCTTCTGGGGAGAACACAAATGAAGACAGTAGTTCTCAGAGAAAACTTTAGGCCAGCCCCTTCCCACTACAGATGAGAATGAAACCTGGAGAGGAAAGATGACCTGTTCCCCCAACACCTGGTCATCACCACTGACCCCTCCACCCACATGGCCACCTCTACTTGAAAAAGAACCTGGCAAAATATCTCAAATCCTTTAAGTAGTGTTTCCAGACTTCATTTATTCACATACCGCCTTCACAATTTTGCCACAAGCCATATGCCCTGTTTTATTTGTCATTGCCAAATTACCACCTGTAGTATTTAATTAATACACTTTTAATTTACTTTTTTAATTCAAGTATAATTATCATATAGTGTTATATTTATATCAGGTTTGCAATATAATGATTCAACAATTCCATACATTACTCAGTGTTCATCATGATAAGTGTAAATTAATATACTTTAATGGACTCTTTTTTAATTAAATTTCCTTTTTCCATGTTAACTTCTGTTTTTAAAATAAAAATTATAGGGACACCTGGGTGGCTCAGTTGGTTAAGGGTCTGACTTCAGCTCAGGTCATGATCTTGGGGTCCTGGGCTCCCTGGTCAATGGGGAGTTTGCTTCCCCCTCTCCCTCTGCCCCTCCGCCCCACCAATCATGTGCATGCACTCTCTCTCTCTCAAATAAATAAACAAAATCTTAAAAAAATAATAATAAGGGGCACCTGGGTGGCTCAGTCATTAAGCGTCTGCCTTCAGCTCAGGTCATGATCCCGGGGTCCTGGGATCGAGCCCCGCATCGGGCTCCCTGCTTGGCGGGAGTCCTGCTTCTCCCTCTCCCCCTCCCCCTGCTTGTGTTCCCTCTCTCGCTGTGTTTCTCTCTGTCAAATAAATAAAAATAAAATCTTTTAAAATAATAATAATAAAAATAAAATAAAATTTATATTTTAATACATAATATATACATATGATTCAAGATTCAAAAGGTACAACAATGGATACAGTGAAAAGTTTCTCTCCTTGTCCTCCCAGAATCATTGTACCAGTTTCTCATATTTCTTTCTCAAGATAATCTAGGACTATACACGTGTTCATGTGTATGTTTTCTCTAATACATGTACCCTTTTTATTTTTATTTTTCTAAGATTTTTTTTTAAGTAGACCACTCCCAGCATGGATCCCAGTGCAGGGCTTGAACTCATGACCCTGAGATCAAGACCTGAGCTGAGATCAAGAGTTAGACACTTCAACCTACTGAGCCACCCAGGTGCCCCTAAAGATTTTTTTTTTAAAGATTTTATTTATTTATATGAGAGAGAGAGAACACATGAGAGGGGATAGGGTCAGAGGACGAAGCAGACTCCCTGCCGAGCAGGGAGCACGATGCGGGACTCGATCCCGGGACTCCAGGATCATGACCTGAGCCGAAGGCAGTCGCTTAACCAACTGAGCCACCCAGGCGCCCCAGATTTTTTTTTTTTGAAAGCATCTTTCTTTCTTTCTTTTTTTTAGTTTCAGAGGTAGAATTTAGTGATTCATCAGTTGCATATAACACCCAGTGCTCATCACCTAATTACCCCATCCTCCCACCCACCTCCCCTCCAGCAACCCTGAGTTTGTTTCCTCAAGTTCAGCATCTCTTGGGGTTTGCTGATTTCATCTTATTTTATTTTTCCCTTCCTTCCCCTATGTTCATCTGTTTGGTTTCTTAAATTCCACATAGGAGTGAAATCATATGGTATTTGTCTTTCTCTGACTAAGATACCCTCTACATAATACCCTCTACATCCATCCACATCATTGCAAATAGCAAGGTTTCATTCTTCTCAATGGCTGAGTAATATTCCATTGTGTGTGTGTGTATGTGTATACTACATCTTCTTTTTTTATTTTATTTTATTATGTTAGTTACCATACAATACATCATTAGTTTTTGATGTAGTGATCCATGATTCATTGTTTTCATATAACACCCAGTGTTCCATGCAGTATATGCCCTCCTTAATACCCATCACCGGCCTAACCCATCCCCCCATCCCCCTCACCTCTAAAACCCTCAGTTTATTTCTCAGAGTCCATAGTCTCTCATGGTTCATCTCTCCTTCCGATTTGCCCCCCTTCATTTTTCCCTTCCTTCTCCTAATGTCCTCCATGCTATTCCTTATGTTCCACAAATTAAGTGAAACCATATGATAATTGACTTTCTCTGCTTGACTTATTTCACTTAGCATAATCTCCTCCAGTCCCATCCATGTTGATGTAGAAGTTGGGTATTCATCCTTTCTGATGGCTGAGTAATATTCCATTGTATATATGGACCACATCTTCTTGGCTTTTTTTTTTTTTAAGGTTTTATTTATTTATTTGAGAGAGAGAGAATGAGAGCACGAGAGGGAAGAGGGTTAGAGGGAGAAGCAGACCCCCCGCTGAGCAGGGAGCCCGATGCGGGACTCGATCCTGGGACTCCAGGATCATGACCTGAGCCGAAGGCAGTCGCTTAACCAACTGAGCCACCCAGGCGCCCTGGACCACATCTTCTTTATCCATTCATCTGTCACTGGACATCTGGGCTCTTTCCATATTTTGGCTGTTGTAGACACTGCTGTTATAAACATTGGGGTGCATGTGCCCCTTTGAATCATGATGTTTGTATCCTTGGGTAAATACCAGGAGTGCAATTGCTGGGTTGTAGGATAGCTCTATTTTTAACTTGTTGAGGAACCTCCATACTCTTTTCCAGAGTAGCTATACCAGTTTGCATTCCCACCAACAGTGTAGGAGGGTTCCCCTTTCTCCACACCCTCACCAACGTCTGTTGTTTCCTGATTTGTTAATTTTAGCCATTCTGACTAGTGTGAGGTGGTATCTCATTGTACTTTTGATCTGTATTTCCCTGATGCCCAGTGATGTAGAGCATTTTTTCAGTCTCTGTTGGCCATTTGTATGTCTTATTTGGAAGAATGTCTCTTCATGTCTTCTGCATTTTTTTAGGGATTTTACTTATTTATTTGAGAGAGAGAGCACATGAGCACAAGTGGGGGGGGGAGGAGCAGAGGGAGAGGGAGAAGCAGACTCCCCACTGAGTAGGGAGCCTGCCATGGGGCTCAATCTTAGGACTCCAGGATCATGACCTGAGCCCAAGGCAAACACTCAACCAGCTGAGCCACCCAGGTGCCCCTGTTCTGCCCGTTTCTTGACTGGATTATTTGTTTTTTGGTGTTCAGTTTGATAAGTTCTTTATAGATTTTGGATATTAACCCTTTGGTTTTGTTGACTGTTTCCTTTGCTGTGCAAAAGATTTTTTATCTTGTTGAAGTCCCAATAGTTCATTTTTGATTTTGTTTGCCTTTGGAGATTTGTCTTGCAAGATGTTGCTGCAGCGAGGTCAAAGAGGTTGCTGATGTTCTCCTCTAGGATTTTGATGGATTCCTGTCTCACATTTAGGTCTTTCATCCGTTTTTTTTTTTTTTTTTTTTTTTTTTTTTTTAAAGATTTTATTTATTTATTTGAGAGAGAGAGACTGAGAGAGAGAGCACATGAGAGGGGGGAGGGTCAGAGGGAGAAGCAGACTCCCCGCTGAGCAGGGAGCCCGATGCGGGACTCGATCCAGAGACTCCAGGATCATGACCTGAGCCGAAGGCAGTCGCCTAACCAACTGAGCCACCCAGGCGCCCCTTTCATCCGTTTTGAGTTTATTTTTGTGTATGGTGTAAGAAAGTGGTCTGGTTTCATTCTTCTGCATGTGGCTGTCCAATTTTTTCAATACCATCTGTTGAAGAGACTGTTTTTTCCATTGAATATTCTTTCCTGTTTTGTCAGAAAAAAAATTTATTTTTAAGTAATCTTAAACTTACAACCCAAGATCAAGAGTCACATGCTCAACTGACTGAACCAGTCAGGTGCCCCTCTAATACATATATTTTAAAGGTTAATATGCCAAAACTATAATTAAAAAACCAGTAGCATTTGTTTCTGAATAGAAGGTAATGGCAAAACATAAATTAATAAATACAAAACAAAATTAATTCCTAGAAAACTTTGCTTATTAAAGGGTCTGAGCTGGAGATATGCTCTTTCTCTGTTACAAAAATGAGAAAGTGTCAGAGAGGTGCTAAGTCCCAAATGGAGACTTTCTCCTGAACTGAATCAGCAGAATTACGGAAGCACCAAAAAGAAAATAACATTCTCATGTGTCAGTCACTAATGAATGCCAAGTTTGTCCCAGTAAAACCAACTTAAAATTGGTAGAACATTCCTCCCAGAGACAGAACTTACTTCATGTCCTTTAGCTGTAAACTAGCTCTGAATTAGAATCAGCTTTGCCACTTCCTACCAATGAGTATCAGTATACTCAGTATTGGTTTGAAGAAAACAACAGGGATACCTGGGTGGCTCAGTCGGTTGAGTGGCCAACTCTTGATTTTGGCTCATATCATGATCCCAGCGTCCTGTGATAGAGACTCGTGTCAGGCATCACACTCAGTAGGGAATCTACTTAAGGATTCTGTCTCTCCCTCTCCCTCTGACCCTCCTCCCACTCTATCTTGCTCTTGCTCTCAAATAAATAAATAAAATCTTTATTTTAATTTAAATAAATAAATAAATAACTCGGGCACCTGGGTGGCTCAGTTGGTTGAGTGACTGCCTTTGGCTCAGGTCATGATCCTGGAGTCCCAGGATCAAGGCCTACATCAGACTCCTTGCTCAGGGGGGAGTCTGCTCCTCCCTCTGACCCTCTCCCCTCTCGTGCTCTCTCTCTCTCTCAAATAAATAAATAAAATATTTAAATAAATAACTAAATAACTCCATGATACTATATCTCATACTATTTGGTTCACAAAGTTTCATAATGATTTAAAGAAAAAGGAAATATATTTATATGATGGAGCTGTTTCTATCCAGCTAGGCTTTGGACAACTAAACAAGGGATGTTTCCTGAAACTGCTGGCTCCGACAGTCTTGCTAAATTCTCTACTTAGCGTCTCCTCTCAGGAAAAACCCAGAAAAACAATAGCAACAACTTAGAGTGTCTATGATTACCTTCCATTTTACTAACGCAGCATTCCTTCTGAGGATCTCAGAGTACCTGTCACATCCTCCTGGCAAATTCTTCAGAATTATTTTAAGATGGATATGAAATAGACACAGGCAGAGGAAGATGGCAGAGGAGTAGGAGACCTGGCTTTCCTCTGGTCTCAGGAATTCATCTGGATAGGGATCAAACCATTCTGAACACCTACAAACTCAACAGGAGATCGAAGAAGAGAATAGCAGCAACTCTCTGAACAGAAAAGCGACCACTTTCTGGAAGGTAGGATGTGCGGAGAAGTGAATCCCAGGCGATATTCAGGATAGATGGCGGGGGAGGGGGCCTCCCTCCTCCACTTCTGGCAAGTGATAGAGCCCCAGAGCACAAAATCGGAACGTTTAGAAGCTGCTCCACTGAGGGCCGTCGCTCCAGTGGCTAACCAGGGGGTGGAACCCTCACGGGAACAATGTGGTCTCAGGACCCTCAGGGTCACAGGAAGACCAGGGGTGCCTGAGTGTGGCAGAGCTCCCAGGGATCAGAGTGGGGAAGCTGGCTGCAGAGGCGGAGCCGAGGCGCGGGCTCTCAGCTCGGGGTTCGCAGCACAGTCGGGCCACTGCTCCTCCAGTAGGGACCCAACAAGCGGCAGATCTGGGGAGACTCTCCTTCCTCCCCTGGGAGGAGCAGCGCAGGAGCACACCACAGGGATCTGCTGGGTTTGGAGACTCCACACAGGGTCGGGTGCCAGAGATAGAAATGCTCCGTCACAGGCCAGGTGAGCATGGAGTGCAACCGGAAACCGGGGAGACGGGAGTGACTGACTGCTTTTCTCTGAGGGCACACTGAGGAGCACGGCCTGAGTTCTCGGCTCCTCCTGGGTGGAGATTGGGAGGCCGCAACTTTCACTCTCATCCTCCAAAGCTCTACCGAAAGCTTGCAGGGAACAAAAGCTCCCGAGAGCAAACCCGAGCAGATTACTTAGCCTGGACTGGCAAAGGCGGGGCAATTCCACCTCTGGCAAAGACATTTGGGAACCACGGCAACAGGCCCCTCCCCCAGAAGATCAGCAAGAACAGCCAGCCAAGACCAAGTTTACTGATCAATGAGAATGGCAGAACTCCAGCGCTAGGGGAATACTGCACATAGAATTCATGGCTTTTTTACCATGATTCTTTAGTCTTTCAAAGTTAACTTTTTTAACTATCTTTTTTTTTTAATTTTTCTTTTTCCCTTTTTCAACCAACATCTTATCAATCCCTTTTTTAAAAAACATTTTTATGTTTCATTTTTAGAGTCATATTCTATCCCTTCATACTAGTTACCCTTATTTTTGGCATAAATATATATATGGTATATATATATATATATATATATATATATATATATATATATATATACGTTGTTCTCTCTTTAAAATTTTGAGAGACAGTTTCTTCTAACAGATCAAAATATACCCTAAATCTCTAGTGTATGGCTTTGTTCTAGTCTCCTGCCTGATCACATTCTCTCCCTTTTTTTTCTTTTTTTTTTAAATCCTCTTCTTTCTTTTTTCAAACAACTTCTTATCAATTCCTATTATAAAATCTTTTATAATTGTCATCTTTACAGTCATATTCCATCCCTTCATCATATTAACCCTTATTTTTGTACAAATATAAGTTTTTCTTTCTTTAAAATTTTGGAAGGCACTTTCTTCTAACAGACCAAAATACACCCAAAATCTAGTATATGGAACCGATCTATGCACCAGCCTGATCATATTTGATCATATTCTGTTTTTTGTTTTGTTTTGTTCTGTTTTTGTTTTTAACTTTTTCTTTTTCTTTTTCTTTTTTCTTTATTTCCCTTTCTTTTCCCCTGGTTTCAGGGCTTTTCTGATTTGTTTAGAGTATATCTTCTGGGGACGTTGTTACCCTGCTAGCATTTTGTTCCTTCATTCATCTATTCTCCTCTGGACAAAATGACAAGATGGAAAAAATCACCTCAACAAAAAGAACAAGAGGCAGTACTGACTGCCAGGGACCTACTCCATATGGACATTAGTACAGTGTTGGAACTAGAGTTCAGAATGATGATTTTAAAGATACTAGCTGGGCTTGAAAAAAGCATGGAAGTTATTAGAGAAACACTTTCTGGAGAAATAAAAGAATGAAATCTAACCAAGTTGAAATCAAAAAGGCTATTAATGAGGTGCAATCAAAAATGGGGGCTCTAACTGCTAGGACAAATGAGGCAGAAGAGAGAATTAGCGATATAGAAGACCAAATGATGGAAAATAAAGAAGCTGAGAAAAAGAAAGATAAACAACTACTGGATCACGAGGGCAGAATTCGAGAGATAAGCGATACCATAAGATGAAACAACATTAGAATAATTGGGATCCCAGAAGAAGATGAAAGAGAGAGGGGCAGAAGGTATATTGGAGCAAATTATAGCAGAGAACTTCCCTAATTTGGGGAAGGGAACAGGCATCAAAATCCAGGAGGCACAGAGAACCCCTCTCAAAATCAATAAAAATAGGTCAACACCCTGACATCTAATAGTAAAACTTACGAGTCTCAGAGACAAAGAGAAAATCCTGAAAGCAGCTCGGGAGAAGAGATATGTAACCTACAAGGGTAGAAACATTAGATTGGCAACAGACCTATCCACAGAGACCTGGCAGGCCAGAAATGACTGGCATGATATATTCAGAGCACTAAATGAGAAAAAAATGCAGCCAAGAATGCTATATCCATCTAGGCTGTCATTGAAAATAGAAGGAGAGATAAAAAGCTTCCAGGACAAACAAAAGCTAAAGGAATTTGCAAACACAAAACCAGCCCTACAAGAAATATTGAAAGGGGTCCTCTAAGCAAAGAGAGAGCCTAAAAGCAACATAGACCAGAAAGGAACACACACAATATACAGTAACAGTCGCCTTACAGGCAATACAATGGCACTAAATTCCTATCTTTCAATAGTTACCCTGAAAGTAAATGGGCTAAATGCCCCAATCAAAAGACACAGGCTATCAGATTGGATTAAAAAACAAGACCTATTGATATGCTGTCTGCAAGAGACTCATTTTAGACCCAAAGACACCACCATATTGAAAGTGAAGGGGTGGAAAACCATTTACCATGCTATTGGACACCAAAAGAAAGCTGGGGTGGCAATCCTTATATCAGACAAATTAGATTTTAAACCAAAGACTGTAATAAGAGATGAGGAGGGACACTATATCCTACTTAAAGGGTCTATCCAACAAGAAGATCTAACACTTGTAAATATCTATGCCCCTAACATGGCAGCAGCCAATTATATAAGCCAATTAATAACAAAAGCAAAGAAACACATCAACAACAATACAATAATAGTGGGGGACTTTAACACCCCCCTCACTGAAATGAACAGATCATCTAAGCAAAAGATCAACAAGGAAATAAAGACTTTAAATGACACACTGGACCAAATGGACTTCACAGATATATTCAGAACATAGCATTCTAAAGCAAAAGAATACACATTTTTCTCTAGTGCCCATGGAACATTCTCCAGAAAGATCACATCCTAGGTCACAAATCAGGTCTCAACCAGTACCAAAAGATTGGGATCATTCCCTGCATATTTTCAGACCACAATGCTTTGAAACTAGAACTCAATCACAAGAGGAAAGTCGGAAAGAACTCAAATACATGGAGGCTAAAGAGCATCCTACTAAAGAATGAATGGGTCAACCAGAAAATTAAAGAATTTTAAAAATTCATGGAAACCAATGAAAATGAAAATACAACTGTTCAAAATCTTTGGGATACAGCAAAGGCAGTCCTAAGAGGAAAGTATATAGCAATACAAGCCTTTCTCAAGAAACAAGAAAGGTCTCAAATACACAACCTAACCCTACACCTAAAGGAGCTGGAGAGAGAACAGCAAATAAAGCCTAAGCCCAGCAGGAGAAGAGAAATAATAAAGATCAGAGCAGAAATCAATGAAATAGAAACCAAAAGAACAGTAGAACAGATCAACGAAACAAGGAGCTGGTTCTTTGAAAGAATTAACAAGATTGATAAACCCCTGGCCAGACTTATCAAAAAGAAAAGAGAAATGACCCAAATCAACAAAATCATGAATGAAAGAGGAGAGATCACAACCAACACCAAAGAAATACAAACAATTATAAGAACATATTGTGATGGGGCGCCTGGGTGGCTCAGTCATTAAGCGTCTGCCTTCGGCTCAGGTCATGATCCCAGGGTCCTGGGATCGAGTCCCACATCGGGCTCCCTGCTTGGCAAGAAGCCTGCTTCTCCCTCTCCCCCTCCCCCTGCTTGTGTTCCTGCTCTCGCTGTCTCTCTCTCTGTCAAATAAATAAATAAAATCTTTAAAAAAAAAAAAAAGAACATATTGTGAGCAACTATATGGCAGCAAATTAGATAATCTGGAAGAAATGGATGCATTCCTAGAGATGTATCAACTACCAAAACTGAACCAGGAAGAAATAGAAAACCTGAACAGACCTACAACCACTAAGGAAATTGAAGCAGTCATCAAAAGTCTCCCAACAAACAAAAGCCCAGGATCAGATGGCTTCCCAGGGGAATTCTACCAAACATTTCAAGAAGAATTAATACCTATTCTTCTGAAACTCTTCCAAAAAATAGAAATGGAAGGAAAACTTCCAAACTCATTTTATGAGTCCACATTACCTTGATCCCCAAACCACACAAAGACCCCATCAAAAAGGAGAATTACAGACCAATATCCTTGATGAACATGGATGCAAAAATTCTCACCAAAATACTAGCTAATAGGATCCAACAGCCTATTGGAATAAAAGGATTATTCACCATGACCAAGTGGGATTTATCCCTGGGCTACAACATCCACAAATTAGTGTGATACAATACATTAATAAAAGAAAGAACAAGAACCCTATGATCCCCTCAGTAGATGCAGAAAAAGCATTTGACAAAGTACAGCATCCTTTCTTGATCAAAACTCTTCAGAGTATAGAGATAGAGGGTACATACCTCAATATCATAAAAGCCATCTATGAAAAACCCACAGTGAATATCATTCTCAATGGGGAACAACTGAGAGCTTTCCCCCTAAGTCAGGAACACGGCAGGGATGTCCACTATCACCATTGCTATTCAACATAGTAGTAGAAGTTGTAGCCACAGCAATCAGACAACAAAAAGAAAGAAAAGGCATCCAAATTGGCAAAGAAGAAGTCAAACTCTCACTCTTTGCAGATGATATGATACTTTATGTGGAAAACCCAAAAGACTCAACCCCAAAACTGCTAGAACTCATACAGGAATTCAGTCAAGTAGCAGGATATAAAATCAATGCACAGAAATCAGTGGCATTCCTATACACCAACAACATGACAGAAGAAAGAGAAATTAAGAAGTCGATCCCATTTACAATTACAACCAAAACCATAAGATACCTAGGAATAAGTCTAACCAAAGAGGCAAAGAATCTGTACTCAGAAAACTGTAAAATACTCATGAAAGAAATTGAGGAAGACACAAAGAAATGGAAAAACTTTCCATGCTCATGGATTGGAAGAACAAATATGGTGAAGATGTCAATGCTACCTAGAGCAATCTACACATTCAATGCAATCCCCATCAAAATACCATCCACTTTCTTCAAAGAAATGGAACAAATAATCCTAAAATTTTTATGGAAACAGAAAAGACCCCGAATAGCCAGAAGAATGTTGAAAAAGAAAAGCAAAGCTGGCGGCATCACAATTCCAGACTTCAAGCTCTATTACAAAGCTGTCATCATCAAGACAGTATGGTATTGGCACAAAAACAGACACATAGATCAATGGAACAGAATAGAGAGCCCAGAAATGGACCCTCAACTCTATGGTCAACTAATCTTCGACAAAGCAGGAAAGAATGTCCAACAGAAAAAAGATAGTCTCTTCAACAAATGGTGTTGGGAATATTGGACAGCCACATGCAGAAGAATGAAACTGGACCATTTCCTTACACCACACACAAAAATAGACTCAAAATGGTTGAAAGACCTAAATGTGAGACAGGAGTCCATCAACATCCTAAAGGAGAACACAGGCAGCAACCTCTTTGACCTCAGCCGCAGCAACTTCTTCCTAGAAACATCGCCAAAGGCAAGGGAAGCAAGGGCAAAAATGAACTATTGGGACTTCATCAAGATAAAAAGCTTTTGCACAGCAAAAGAAACAGTCAACAAAACCAAAAGACAACCGACAGAAGGGGAGAAGATATTTGCAAATGACATATCAGATAATGGGCTATCCAAAATTTATAAAGAACTTTTTAAACTCAACACCCAAAGAACAAATGATCCAATCAAGAAATGGGCAGAAGACATGAACAGACATTTTTCCAAAGAAGACATCCAAATGGCCAACAGACACATGAAAAAGTGCTCAACATCGCTCGGCATCAGGGAAATCCAAATCAAAACCTCAATGAGATACCACCTCACACCAGTCAGAATGGCTAAAATTAACAAGTCAGGAAATGACAGATGTTGGTGGGGATGCGGAGAAAGGGGAACCCTCCTACACTGTTGGTAGGAATGCAAGCTGGTGCAGCCACTATGAAAAACAGTATGGAGGTTCTTCAAAAGTTGAAAATAAAGGTACCATATGATCCAGCAATTGCTCTACTGGGCAATTACCCCAAAGATACAAATGTAGGGATCTGAAGGTGTATGTGCACCCCGATGTTTATAGCAGCAATGTCCACAATAGCCAAACTGTGGAAAGAGCCAAGATGTCTATCGACAGATGAATGGATAAAGAAGATGTGGTATATATATACAATGGAATATTATGCAGCCAACAAAAGGAATGAAATCTTGCCATTTGCAACGACGTGGATAGAACTGGAGGGTATTATGCTGAGTGAAATAAGTCATCAGAGAAAGACATGTATCATATGACCTCACTGATATGAGGAATTCTTAATCTCAGGAAACAAACTGAGGGTTGCTGGAGTGGTGTGGGGTGGGAGAGATGGGGTGGCTGGGTGATAGACATTGGGGAGGATATGTGCTATGGTGAGCGCTGTGAAGTGTGCAAGACTGTTGAATCACAGACCTGTACCTCTGAAGCAAATAATACATTATATGTTTAAAAAAAAGAAGAAGAAAAAGAAGATAGGAAGAGGGGAAGAATGAGGGGGAGAAATCGGACGGGGAGATGAACCATGAGAGATGATGGACTCTGAAAAACAAACTGAGGGTTCTAGAGGGGAGGGGGGGTGGGAGGATGGGTTAGCCTGGTGATGGGTATTAAAGAGGGCACGTTCTGCATGGAGCCCTGGGTGTTATATGCAACAATGAATCATGAAACACTACATCAAAAACTAATGATGTAATGTCTGGTGATTAACATAACACAATAAAAAAAAGATGGATATGAAATAATGACTGTATGGGAGACCTTGCCAAAAGAGGCCACAGTTTGGGAGGAACAGACTTGGGCTCCAGGTCTGACAGCATGATTCAATTGCCATTAGGAACTACTGAGAACCTCAGTTTTCTCAAAATGGAGACATAATTCCAACCCTCCAAGAGGTTCAGATAATATATATTTGAAAGCACTCTGTAATTAAGTAAATAAATTTAATAAATTAAACATAAATTCTAATGAACTCCTTTTATAACAAAAATTAGGAATTAGGATGCTCTAAATAAGTTAAGTATCAAATTTCAAACTCCAGTTAGAAATATTTTAGGGACAGGAATTTTTCTACCAGACAGAACAGTAGTGGTATTACAAAGAGTGCATGCTTAGGATCCAGAAGTCCTGTCCTGCTAGAAGAACTCATAGTATAGAGAGAAGCGTGTGTCATCATTCAGGCACTTTGAGGACAAAAAAAAAATGCCCTGTTCAGATGACACTTAGGCCAGAGATTTTTAAACTCTTCCTCTAAAAACCACAAGAAAAAGAACTCCATAAAGTTAAAGGATAAGCTGTCAAATTAGGAAAAAATACTTGCTATAAATATCTGTAATAGAGGGCGCCTGGGTGGCTCAGTTGGTTAAGCGACTGCCTTCGGCTCAGGTCATGATCCTGGAGTCCCGGGATCGAGTCCCACATCGGGCTCCCTGCTCGGCAGGGAGTCTGCTTCTCCCTCTGACCCTCCTCCCTCTCATGCTCTCTGTCTCTCATTCTCTCTCTCTCAAATAAATAAATAAATAAAATATTAAAAAAAAAAAAAAAAAATATCTGTAATAGACAAAGGATAAGTATGCGGAATATATAAAGAGCCACTATAACTCATTAAGAAAAATGAGTAAGTGATATGAACAAGCATTTTTTTTTAAGATTTTATATATTTATTTGAGAGAGAGACAAAGAGAACACAAGCAGGGGGAGCGGCAGGCAGAGGAAGAAGCAGGCTCCCCACTGAGCAAGGAGCCCAACACAGGACTCAATCTCAGGACCCTGAGATCATGACCCAAGCCAAAGGCAGATGCTTAACTGACTGAGCCACCCAGGCATCCATGAAAAGGCAATTTTGTGAAGAGAAAATATAACTGGTCAATAAATAGATGCAATGAGAAACATGTAAATTAAAATAAAAGAACAATGGGATACTATTTATTTCTTTATTTCCCATCACATTGGCAAAAAGAAAAAAGAATTTGAGTTTGATAATATTGAGTGCTGGAGAAATTTTAGGGAAACTACATTCTCAAATGGTGCTGTTTGGACTGTAAATTGATAGAGTTTTTGTTTAAAGTCCCAAAGCTAAGGACAGCATGTGACTGAAACAATGCCCCACATTCTAAAAAATAAGCTGCAGACACACCTTTTGAGACTTCCTGGTGAGAGGCAGGTCCAGCCCAGCAAATTCCATCATCATCACGCACCTTAATGGAAGAGAGAGTCATGGTATTTCCCCAGCCTCAAAGCAAGTGAGAGTGTTGCTCCAAAAGAACCCCTCATGGATATTAGATGTAACTCTTCTTCCCTGGACTGCAAGAACTGAAGGCCCAGATGAAGCTTAGTGCGTTCTCAGGAGAACCTGACACATGTCCCAAAGAGTTTGGAGAGCTACAAGAGCATGGAGACTAGTCCTGGCTTCTCACCTGGAGGGTTCCAGAGGAAGAACAGAGTATACAAGAGCATTCCAAGATGGCCAGGCAAGGAGAGAGATAGAAATATGCCCTTGACTTATATGAGACACCCTAGGCCACGTGAATGCCACTAAGGTATTTGGGCCCAAACTGCTGTGATCGGCCCCTGCCTAAGACAGCCACCTGCCTTGGTGAAGGGACATGGCAGTAGTATAACTACTTCAATAGCATAATTGGGAGAGGGGGAGCTACAGAGCAGGAGCTGAGGGATTGTCACAAGAGATAAGCCCAAGAGTGTCTGCCTACATCATCTCTGGGGAACCCAACAACACCTCCCATGAAAGCAGCAGTATTGGGATGCCTGTCCTGTCATGACTGGGGTCCCAAATTATAGCCACACCAATCATGTGGTACTCTGCTTCTTTTCCTCTAAGTAACCTTACCTTGAGAAGCTAGCAAAGCAGAAGTGGAGAAGAAGAGTGATTGAGAGGAGAGTGAAAGATAGATTCCCCTCCCTTTTCCACTTCAGGTCACTTTAAAAGGGTGTGATGTTGAAATCTTGAATTATTCTGGACTGGACTTGTTTATATCTGAAAATGAGACTGTTCTTAAAGCTGAAAATGACCAAAAAGCTGTGTAATCCGCCAAAGCGTGGCTGAAACCAGTGGTAAAAGATAGTTTCCTGATGTAATCCTTCAAGTCCACCACTTTTTCAAGCCCACCACTTTTTCAAGCCCACAATTTAATGGAAAAACCTATTCAATTTTTTTATTATTAACATATAATGTATTATTTGTTTCAGGGGTACAGGTCTGTGATTCATCAATCTTACACTATACACAGCGCTCACCACAACACACACCCTCCCCAGTGTCCATCACCCAGCCACCCCATCCCTCCCAACCCCCTCCACTCCAGAGAGCCTCATTTTATTTACTGAAATTAATGGTTTGTCTCCCTCTCTGGTTTCATCTTGTTTCATTTATTCCTCTCTTCCCCTACAATCCTCTGCCTTGTATCTCAAATTCCACATATCAGTGAGATCATATGATAATTGCCTTTCTCTGATTGACTTATTTTACTTAGCATAATACTCTATAGTTCCATCTATGTCATTGCAAATGGCAAGATTTCATTTTCTGATGGCTGCACAATATTCCATTGTGTATATATATATCACATCTTCTTTATCCATTCATCTGTAAATGGAATCGTTTCTCTAATTTCTCTTTCTACAGTTGCGTTGTTAGTGTATAAGAAAGCAACTGATTTCTGTGCATCAATTTTGTATCCTGCCACATTACTGAATTGCTGTATGAGTTCTAGTAATTTGGGGTTGGAGTCTTTTGGGTTTTCCACATAAAGTATCATGTCATCTGCAAAAAAAAGTTTGACTTCTTTGCCAATTTGAATACATTTTCTTTTTGTTGTCTGATTGCTGTTGCTAGGACTTCTAGTACTATGTTGAACAGTGGTGGGGAGAGTGGGCATCCGTGACGTGTTCCTGATCTTAAGGGAAAGAGTCAGCTTTTCCCCACTGAGGATGATATTTGCTGTGGGTTTTTCATAGATGGATTTTATGAACTTGAGGAATGTTCCCTCTATCCCTATACTCTGAAGAGTTTTAATCAGGAAAGGATGTTGTATTTTGTCAAATGCTTTTTCTGCATCAATTGAGAGGACCATATGGTTCTTCTCTCTCCTCTTATTAATGTGTTCTATCACATTGATTGATTTGCGAATGTTGAACAACCCTTGCATCCCAGGGATAAATCCCACTTGGTCGTGGTGGATGTTCCTTTTAATGTATTGTTGGATCCTATTAGCTAGGATTTTGTTGAGGATTTTGGAATCCATACTCATCAGGGATATCTGTCTGAAATTCTCCTTTTTGATGGGTTATTTGCCTGGTTGGGGGATTTAGGTAATGCTGTCCTCATAGAATGAGTCTGGAAGTTTTCCTTCTGTTTCTATTTTTTGAAACAGCTTCAGCAGAATAGGTATTATTTCTTCTTTGAATGTTTGGTAGAATTCCCCAGGGAATCCATCAGGCCCTGGACTCTTGTTTTTTGGGAGGTTTTTGATCACTGCTTCAATCTCGTTACTGGTTATTGGCCTATTCAGGTTGTCAATTTCTTCCTGTTTCAGTCTTGGCAGCTTATAGGTTTCCAGGAAGGCATCCATTTCATCCAGATTGCTCAGTTTATTGGTATATAGTTGTAGATAATTTCTAATAATTGTTTCTATTTCCTGGCGATAGTCATGATCTCTCCCCCTTTCATTCATAATTCTATTAATTTGGGTCCTTTCTCTTTTCTTTTGGATAAGTCTGGTCAGTGGTTTATTGATCTTATTAATTCTTTCAAAGAACCAACTTCTAATTTTGTTGATCTGATCTACTGTGTTTCTGGTTTCTAATTCATTGATCTCTGCTCTAATCTTAATTATTTCTCTTCTAATGCGTGGCTAAGGTGTCATTTGTTGCTTTTCTCTAGTTCTTTAAGGTATAAAGTTAGTTGGTGAATTCAGGATTTTTCTATTTTTTTGAGTGATGTTTGGATGGCTATGTATTTCCCCCTTAGGAATGCCTTTGCAGTATCCCATAGGTTTTGGACCGATGTGTTTTCATTCTCCCTGGTTTCCATGAATTGTTAAAGTTCTTCCCTTTGATTTCCTGGTTGACCCAAACATTCTTGAGCAGAGTAGTCTTTAGCTTCCAAGTGCTTGAATTTCTACCAAAATTTTCTTGTGATTGAGTTCCAGTTTTAAAGCATTGTGCTCTGAGAATATGCAGGGAATAATCTCAATCTTTTGGTATTGGTTGAGACCTGATTTGTGACCCAGTATGTGGTCTATTCTGGAGAAAGTTCCATGTACACTCAAGAAGAATGAGTACTCTATTGTTTTAGGGTGGAATATTCTGTATATATCTATGAGGTCCATCTGGACCAGTGTGTCATTCAAAGCTTTTGTTTCTTTGTTGATTTTCTGCTTAGATGATCTGTCTATTGCTGAGAGTGGAGTACTGAGGTCTCCTACAATTAACATATTGTTATCAATATGACTCTTTATTTTGGTTAACAGTTGGCTTATGTAGATGGCTGCTCCCATGTTGGGGGCATAGATATTTACAATTGTTAGATCTTCTTGTTGGATAGACCCTTTAAGAATGATATAGTGTCCTTCTGTGTCTCTAACTACAGACTTTAGTTTAAAATCTAATTTGTCATCACCACATCAAAAACCAATGATGTATTGTATGGTGACTAACATAACATAATAAATTTAAAAATAAATAAATAAAATAAAATCTAATTTGTCTGATATAAGAATTGCTACCCCAGCTTTCTTTTGAGGTCCGCTGGCATGGAAGATGGATCTCCATCCCTTCACTTTCAGTCTGGATGTATCTTTAGGTTCAAAATGAGTCTCTTGTAGACAGCATATGGATGGGTCCTGTCTTTTTATCCAATCTGCAACCCTATGCCGTTTTATGGGAGCGTTTAGGCGGTTCACGTTGAGAGTGATTATTGAAAGCTTTGAATTAATTGTCATCATGTTGCCTGTGAAGACCTTGTTTTTATAGATTGTCCCTGTAAATTTCTGTTGTATATCACTCTTGGGGTCTTTCTCCTTTTATAGAACCCCCCTTAATATTTCTTGCAGGGCCAGCTTAGTGGTCACATATTCTTTCAGTTTCTGCTGGTCGTGGAAGCTCTGCATCTCTCCATCCATTCTAAATGACAGCCTTGCCAGATAAAGTATTCTTGGCTGCATGTTCTTCTCCTTTAGTACCCTGAATATGTCTTGCCAGGCCTTTCTGGCTTGCCAGGTCTCTGTGGATAGGTCTGATGTTATTCTGATGTTCCTCCCTCTGTACGTAAGGAATCTCTTCCCCTAACTGCCCTTAAGATGGTTTCTTTGGTTCTAAGATTTGCAAGTTTTACTATTACATGCCAGGGTGTTGGCCTGTTTTCCTTGATCTTGGGAGGGGTCCTCTCTGCCTCTAGGACGCAAATGTTTCTTTCATTCCCCAGATTAGGGAAGTTCTCAGCTACGATTTGCTCAAATACATCTTCTAGTCCTCTCTCTCTCTCCACTCCCTCCGGGATTCCAATAATTCTGACATTGGAATGCTTCATGGTGTCACTTATTTCTCTGATTCTATTTTCATGGATTCTGAGTTGTTTTCCCCCCAGCCTCCTCTTTTCCCTTTATATCTATTATATTGTCTTCCAGGTCACTTATTTGTTCTTTTGCCTTAGTTACCCTAGCTGTTATATTATGTAGATTAGATTGGATCTCACTGATAGCATTTTTAAGTTCTGCCAATTCAGCTTTCATTTCTGCCCTTACAGACTCTATGTTGCCATTTATTGATTTCTCCAGTCAAGCTATTGTCTTCACAATTGCTAGCCTGAATTCCATCTCCGACATCTTGGTTATATCTGCATCCATTTGTAAATCTGCAGCATAAGTCATAATGTCTGAGTCTTTCCTATTTTGGGGGTTCCTCCTCCTAGTCATTCTGTTGATGAGTGGTTGAGGGAATGTACAGAGTCCAAATTATTGACCAGAACCCAAGCAAGATGCACCTGTTTTGTAGGGACCTTAAGGTTGCTGACCGCTTGTTCTCCCAGACTGTCTTCTGGGGGAGGTGCCTGCCGTGCTGTTATTCAGGCAACCCTGTTTGGGCAGAGTTGCCCTGCCCCCCTGTGGTGGGGGATAGGCTCAGTGGGAACCAGTTTTTTGGGGCTTTTGTTCTCTGGCGCCTTTCCCTGGCAGGTTTCCACGTCTCTTCCAAGAGTCAGAACAGAAGAGACTGTTATCAACCCTCTGCCTCAGAGCATAGAGAGATCGTAGTCTGTTCTTCAGTGAACTCTCCAGGCCACACTATCTCCATTTCTGTCTGTGCTGCCATAAAATGCAGCATCCTAGGTTGTGTGCCCCTCTGCAGCACTCCCAGTCCTGCCTCCAGGTCGGGGCTCATCTCTGCTCTTTGTGCTTCTAAAACCGCCAGCTGCTCCCAGTTCGCACATGCGACCCTGCCACTCCGGTTTCCGCCAGGGAGCTGCCCTAAGTTCTTTCCCCACCGCTACCAATCTGCGAGTCTGTGCCCCGTCCCCAGCACGGGAGGCTATTGCTCACCTGCGGGAAGGATCCCCATGGCCAGGCTCCCTCCTGCTGCTGTTTATCCTCCAATATCTTCCCGAGGAATCACAGCTCCCTGTTTCACACCTCAAAACCAACCGCATGTGATGTTCTGTTGGTAGAGATCCAGATTTTCTTACATCTCAGGCTGATTTCGTGGGTGCTCAGAGTGGTCTCGTAGATATCCAGCTCAATCCCAGGGACCAGTTGGAATAGGGCCCCCTACTCCTCCGCCATCTTTTCCCCCCATCTCTATGTGGTTTTGATTTGAATTTCCCTGATGGCTATGATGATGAACATTTTTTCATATGTTTCTTAGCCATTTCTATCTCTTCTTTGGAGAAGTGTCTTCATGTCTTCTGCCCATTTTTTGACTTGATTATTTGTTTTTTGGGTGTTGAGTTTGAGAAGTTCTTTACAGATCTTGGACATCAGCCCTTTGTCTGTAGTGTCATTTGCAAATATCTTCTCCCATTCTGTGGGTTGCCTCTTTGTTTTGTTGACTGTTTCCTTTGCTGTGCAGAAGCTTTTTACCTTGAGGAAGTCTCAAAAGTTCATCTTTGCTTTTGTTTCACTAGCTTTTGGAGATGTATCTTGAAAGAAGTTACTGTGGCTGATGTCAAAGAGGTTACTACCTATGTTCTCCTCTAGGATTTTGATGGATTCCTGCCTCACATTGAGGTCTTTCATCCACTTTGAGTTTATCATTGTGAATGGTATTAGAGAATGGTTGAGTTTCATTCTTCTGCATGTGGCTGTCCAATTTTTCCAGCACCATTTATTGAAGAGACTGTCTTTTTTCCATTGCATGTTTTTTCCTGCTTTGTCAAAAATTATTTGACCATACAGTTGAGGGTCCATATCTGGGTTCTCTCTTCTGTTCCATTGGTCTATATGTCTGTTTTTGTGCCAATACCATGCTGCCTTGGTGATCATAGCTTTGTAATATAGCTTGAAATTGGGCAATGTGATGCCCCCAGCTTTGTTTTTCTTTTTCAACATTTCCTTGGCGATTTGGGGTCTTTTCTGATTCCATACAAATTTTAGGATTGTTTGTTCCAGCACTTTGAAAAATGTCATTGGAATTTTGATCAGGATGGCATTGAAGGCATAGATGGCTCTGGGTAGCATAGACATTTTAACAATGTTTATTCTTCCAATCCATGAGCATGGTATGTTTTTCCATCTTTTTGTGTCTTCTTCAATTTCTTTCATGAGTGTTCTGTAGTTCCTAGAGTATCAATCCTTTACCTCTTTGGTTAGGTTTATTCCGAGGTATCTTATGGGTTTTGGTGCTATTGTAAATGGAATCATTTCTCTAATTTCTCTTTCTACAGTTGCGTTGTTAGTGTATAAGAAAGCAACTGATTTCTGTGCATTGATTTTGTATCCTGCCACATTGCTGAATTGCTGTATGAGTTCTAGTAATTTGGGGGTGGAGTCTTTGGGTTTTCCACATAAAGTATCATGTCGTCTGTGAAAAGAGAGAGTTTGACTTCTTCTTTGCCAATTTGAATACCTTTTATTTCTTTCTTTTTTTTTTTTTTTGTCTGATTGCTGTTGCTAGGACTTCCTGTACTATGTTGAACAACAGTGGCGAGAGTGGGCATCCTTGACGTGTTCCTGATCTTAAGGGAAAGGCTCTCAGCTTTTCCCCATTGAGGATGATATTCGCTGTGGGTTTTTCATAGATGGATTTTATGAACTTGAGGAATGTTCTCTCTATCCCTATAATCTGAAGAGTTTTAATCAGGAAAGGATGTTGTATTTTGTCAAATGCTTTTTCTGCATCAATTGAGAGGACCATAGGGTTCTTCTCCCTCCTCTTATTAATGTGTTCTATCACATTGATTGATTTGCGAATGTTAAACCACCCTTGCATCCCAGGGATAAATCCCACTTGGTCGTGGTGGATGATCCTTTTAATGTATTGTTGGATCCTATTAGCTAGGATTTTGTTGAGGATTTTGGAATCCATATTCATCAGGGATATTGGTCTGAAATTTTCCTTTTTTGATGGGTTATTTGCCTGGTTTGGGGATCAAGTAATGCTGTCCTCATAGAATGAGTCTGGAAGTTTTCCTTCTGTTTCTATTTTTTGAAACAGCTTCAGCAGAATAGGTATTATTTCTTCTTTGAGTGTTTGGTAGAATTCCCCAGGGAATCCATCAGGCCCTGGACTCTTGTTTTTTGGGAGGTTTTTGGTCACTGCTTCAATCCCATTACTGGTTATTGGCCTATTCAGGTTTTCAATTTCTTCCTGTTTCAATCTTGGCAGCTTATAGGTTTCCAGGAAGGCATCCATTTCATCCAGATTGCTCAGTTTATTGGCATATAGTTGTTGGTAATAATTTCTAATAATTGTTTCTCTTTCCTTGGTGTTAGTCCTGATCTCTCCCCTTTCATTGATAATTTTATTAATTGGGTCCTTTCTCTTTTTTTTTTTTTGGATAAGTCTGGCCAGTGGTTTGTTGATCTTATTAGTTGACACTAATTTCTAATAATTGTTTCTATTTCCTTGGTTTCTTTTTCTTTTTCTATGAGGTCCATCTGGTCCAGTATATCATTCAAAGCTCTTGTTTCCTGTTGATTTTCTGCTGAGATGATCTGTCCATTGCTGAGAGTGGAGTATTGAGGTCTCCTACAATTAACATATTGTTATCAATATGACTCTTTGTTTTGGTTAACAGTTGGCTTATGTAGATGGCTGCTCCCATGTTGGGGGCATAGATATTTACAATTGTTATATCTTCTTGTTGGATAGACCCTTTAAGAATGATATAGTGTCCTTCTGTGTCTCTAACTACAGACTTTAGCTTAACATCTAATTTGTCTGATATAAGAATTGCTACCCCAGCTTTCTTTTGAGGCCTGCTGGCATGGAAGATGGATCTCCATCCCTTCACTTTCAGTCTGGATGTATCTTTAGGTCCAAAATGAGTCTCTTGTAGACAGCATATGGATGGGTCCTGTCTTTTTATCCAATCTGCTACCCTGTGCCGTTTTATGGGAGCATTTAGGCCATTCACGTTGAGAGTGATTATTGAAAGATATGAATTAATTGTCATCATGTTGCCTGTGAAGACCTTGTTTTTATAGATTGTCCCTGTAAATTTCTGTTGTATATCACTCTTGGGGTCTTTCTCCTTTTATAGAACCCCCCTTAATATTTCTTGCAGGGCCAGCTTAGTGGTCACATATTCTTTCAGTTTCTGCTGGTCGTGGAAGCTCTGCATCTCTCCATCCATTCTAAATGACAGCCTTGCCGGATAAAGTATTCTTGGCTGCATGTTCTTCTCCTTTAGTACCCTGAATATGTCTTGCCAGCCCTTTCTGGCTTGCCAGGTCTCTGTGGATAGGTCTGACGTTATTCTGATGTTCCTCCCTCTGTACGTAAGGAATCTCTTCCCCTAACTGCCCTTAAGATGATTTCCTTGGGGGCGCCTGGGTGGCTCAGATGGTTAAGCGTCTGCTTTCTGCTCAGGTCATGATCCCAGGGTCCTGGGATCGAGTTCCGCATCGGGCTCCCTACTCAGCAGGGAGTCTGCTTCTGCCTCTCTCTCTCTCTCTCTCTCCCTGTCTCTCATGAATAAATAAATAAATAAAAATCTAAAAAAAAAAAAAGATGGTTTCCTTGGTTCTAAGATTTGCAAGTTTTACTATTACATGCCGGGGTGTTGGCCTGTTTTCCTTGATCTTGGGAGGGGTCCTCTCTGCCTCTAGGACGCGAATGTTTGTTTCATTCCCCAGATTAGGGAAGTTCTCAGCTACGATTTGCTCAAATACATCTCCTAGTCTTCTCTCTCCACTCCCTCTGGAATTCCAATTATTCTGACATTGGAACGCTTCATGGTGTCACTTATTTCTCTGATTCTATTTTCATGGATTCTGAGTTGTTTTCCCTGGCCTCCTCTTTTCCCTTTTCATCTATTATACTGTCTTCCAGATCGCTTATTCTCTCTTCTGTCTCAGTTACCCTAGCTGTTAGATTATCTAGATTGGATTGGATATCATTGATAGCATTTTTAAGTTCTGCCAATTCAGCTTTCATTTCTTCCCTTAGAGACTCTATGTTGCCATTAATTGATTTCTACATTCTAGCCATTGTCTTCACAATTGCTAGCCTGAACTCCATCTCCGACATCTTGGTTATATCTGCATCCATTTGTAAATCTGCAGCATAAGTCATAATGTCTGAGTCTTTTCTATTTTGGGGGCTCCTCCTCCTAGTCATTCTGTTGATGGGTGTTTGAGGGAATGTATAGAGTCCAAATTATTGACCAGAACCCAAGCAAGATGCACCTGTTTTCTTGGGACCTTAGGGTTGCTGGCCTCTTGTTTTCCCAGTCTGTCTTCTGCAGGAGGGGCCTGACGCGCCGTTACTCAGGCAACCCTGTTTGGGCGGAGTTGCCCTGCCCCCTGTGGTGGGGGATGGGCTCAGCGGGAATCAGTCTTGGGGCTTTTGTTCTCTGGTGGCTTTCCCTGGCGGCTTTCTGCGTCTCTTCCGTGAGTCAGAGCACAAGAGACTGTTTCCAACCCTCTGCCTCAGAGCATAGAGAGATCTCAGTCTGTTCTTCAGTGAGCTCTCCAGGCCACACCATCTCCATTTCTGTCCGTGTGGCTATAAACTGCACTGTCCTGGGTTGTGCGCCCCTCCGCAGCGCTCCCAGTCCTGCCTCCAGGTCGGGGTTCGTCTCTGCCCTTTGTGCTTCTAAAACCACCAGCTGCTCCCAGTTCACCTGTGCAACCCCGCCACTCCAGGTTTCCACCCTGGGGGCTGCCCTAAAGTCCTTTCCCTGCCACTACCAGTCTGCAAGTCTGGGCCCCATCCCCAGAACGGGAGGCTGTCGCTCACCAGTGGTGTAGGATCCCCATGGCCAGACACCCTCCTGCTGCCATTTATCCTCTGATATCTGCCCATGGAATCACGGCTCCCCGCTTCGTACCTCAAAACCAACCGCCTGCAATATTCTGTTTGTAGAGATCCAGATCTTCTTACATCTCAGGCTGGTTTCGTGGGTGCTCAGAGTGGTCTGGTAGATATCCAGCTCAATTCCAGGGACCCCTTGAAATAGGGTCCCCTACTCCTCTGCCATCTTTTCCCCCAGTGTTGACACTAATTTCTAATAATTGTTTCTATTTCCTTGGTGTTAGTCATGATCTCTCCCCTTTCATTCATAATTTTATTAATTTGGGTCATTTCTCTCTTTTTTTGGATAAGTCTGGCCAGTGGTTTGTTGATCTTATTAATTCTTTCAAAGAACAAGCTTCTAGTTTTGTTGCTCTGACCTACTGTGTTTCTGGTGTCTAATTCATTGATCTCTGCTCTAATCTTAATTATTTCTCTTCTAATGTGTGGCTTAGTCATCGTTTGTTGCTTTTTCTCCAGTTCTTTAAGGTGTAAAGTTAGATGGTGAATTCGGGATTTTTCTATTTTTTTGAGTGAGGCTTGGATGGCTATGTATTTCCCCCTTAGGAATGCCTTTGCAGTATCCCATAGATTTTGGACTGATGTGTTTTCATTCTCATCAGTTTCCATGAATTAAGTTCTTTGATTTCCTGGTTGACCCAAACATTCTTGAGCAGAGTGGTCTTTAGCTTCCAAGTGTCTGAATTTCTGCCAAATCTTTTCTTGTGATTGAGTTGAATGAATATTCTGTTGTTTTAGGGTGGAATGTTCTGTATATATCTATGAGGTCCATCTGGTCCAGTGTGTCATTCAAAGCTCTTGTTTCTTTGTTGATTTTCTGCTAAGATGATCCGTCCATTGCTGAGAGTGGAGTATTGAGGTCTCCTACAATTACTGTATTGTTATCAATATGACTCTTTATTTTGGTTAACAGTTGGCTTATGTAGATGGCTGCTCCCATGTTGGGGCATAGATATTTACAATTGTTAGATCTTCTTGTTGGATAGACCCTTTAAGAATGATATAGTGTGAAGGGATGGAGATCCATCTTCCATGCCAACGGACCTCAAAAGAAAGCTGGGGTAGGAATTCTTATATCAGACAAATTAGATTTTAAGCTAAAGACTAGTTAGAGACCCAGAAGGAAGAGACTGTCTTTTTTCCATTGGATATTCTTTCCTGCTTTGTCAAAGATTAGTTGACCATAGAGTTGACGGTCCATTTCTGGGCTCTCTATTCTGTTCCATTAATCTATGTGTCTGTTTTTGTGCCAGTACCATACTCTCTTGATTACAGCTTTGTAATAGAGCTGGAAGTCTGGAATTGTGATGCCGCCAGCTTTGCGTTTCTTTTTCAACATTTCTCTGGCTATTTGGGATATTTTCTGGTTCCATACAAATTTTAGGATTGTTTGTTCCATTTCTGTGGGAAAAGTTGATAGTATTTTTATAGGGATTGCATTAAATGTGTAGATTGCTCTAGGTAGAATAGACATTTTAACAATATTTATTCTTCCAATCCGTGAGCATGTAACCCTTTTTCCATTTATTTGTGTCTTCCTCAATATCTTTCATAAGTATTCTATAGTTTTCTGAGTACAGATTCTTTGCCTCTTTAGTTAGATTTATTCCTAGGTATCTTATGGTTTTGGGTGCAATTATAAATGGGATTGACTCCTTAATTTCTCTTTCTTCTGTCTTGTTGTTGGTGTATAGAAATGCAACTGATTTCTGTGCATTGGTTTTATATTCTGCCACTTTACTGAATTCCTGTATGAGTTCTAGCAGTTTTGATGTGGAGTCTTTTGGGTTTTCCACATAAAGTATCATATCATCTGCAAAGAGTGAGAGTTTGACTTCTTTGTTGCTGATTCGGATACCTTTTATTTTTTTTTGTTGTCTGATTGCTGAGGCTATGACTTCTAGTACTATGTTGAACAACAGTGGTGATAGAGGACAACCCTGTGTGTTCCTGACCTTAGAGGGAAAGCTCTCAGTTTTTCCTTGTTGAGGATGATATTCACTGTGGGTTTTTCTTAGATGGATTTTATGATATTGAGGTATGTGCCTTCTATCCCTACCCTGTGAAGAGTTTTAATCAAGAAAGGATGCTATAGGGGCGCCTGGGTGGCTCAGTCGTTAAGCATCTGCCTTCAGCTCAGGTCATGATCCCAGGGTCCTGGGATTGAGCCCCGCATTGGGCTCCCTGCTCTGCGAGAAGCCTGCTTCTCCCCTTCCCACTCCCCCTGCTTGTGTTCCCTCTCTCACTATGTCTCTCTGTTAAATAAAATCTTTAAAAAAAAAAAAGAAAGAAAGAAAGAAAGAAAGAAAGCATGCTATACTTTGTCAAATGCTTTTTCTGCATCTATTGAGAGGATCATAGGGCTCTTGTTCTTTCTTTTATTAATGTAGTGTATCACATTGATTGATTTGCAGATGTTGAACCAACGTTGTAGCCCAGGAATAAATCCCACTTGGTCATGGTGAATAATCTTTTTAGTGTACTGTTGGATCTTATTGGCTAGTATTTTGGTGAGAATTTTTGCATCCATGTTCATCGGGGATATTGGTCTGTAGTTCTCCTTTTTGGTGGGATCTTCATCTGGTTTTGGGGTCAAGGTAATGTTGGCCTCATAAAACGAGTTTGGAAGTTTTCCTTCCATTTCTATTTTTTGGAACAGTTTCAGAAGAATAGGTATTCATTATTCTTGAAATGTTTGGTAGAATTCCCCAGGGAAGCCATCTGGCCCTGGGCTCTTGTTTGTTGGGAGATTTTTGATTACTGCTTCAATTTCCTTGCAGGTTATGGGTCTGTTCATGTTTTCTATTTCTTCCTAGTTCAATTTTGGTAGTTTATACATCTCTAGGAATGCATCCATTTCTTCCAGATTGTCTAATTTGTTGGCATATAGTTGCTCATAATATGTTCTTATAATTGTTTGATTTCTTTGGTGTTGGTTGTGATCTCTCCTCTTTCATTCATGATTTTATTTATTTGGGTCCTTTGTCTTTTCTTTTTGATAAGTCTGGCCAGGGGTTTATCAATCTTATTAATTCTTTCAAAAACTACCTCCTAGTTTCGTTGATCTGCTCTACTGTTCTTTTGGTTTCTATTTCATTGATTTCTGCTCTGATCTTTATTATTTCTCTTCTCCTGCTGGGCTTAGGCTTTATTTGCTGTTCTCCAGCTCCTTTAGGTACAGGGTTCGGTTGTGTATTTGAGACCTTTCTTGTTTCTTGAGAAAGACTTGTATTGCTATATACTTCCCTCTTAGGACCGCCTTTGCTGTATCCCAAAGATTTTGGACAGTTGCATATTCATTTCCATTTGTTTCCATGAATTTTTTAAATTCTTTAATTTCCTGGTTGACCCATTCATTCTTTAGTAGGATGCTCTTTAGCCTCCATGTATTTGAGTTCTTTCCGACTTTCCTCTTGTGACTGAGTTCTAGTTTCAAAGCATTGTGGTCTGAAAATATGCAGGGAATGATCCCAATCTTTTGGTACCGGTTGAGACCTGATTTGTGACCTAAGATGTGATCTATTCTGGAGTGTTCTATGGGCACTAGAGAAGAATGTGTATTCCGTTGCTTTGGGATGTAATTTTCTGAATATATCTGTGAAGTCCATTTGGTCCAGTGTGTCATTTAAAGCCTTTATTTCCTTGTTGATCTTATGCCTAGATAATTTGTCCATTTCAGTGAGGAGGCTGTTAAAGTTCCCTACTATTATTGTATTATTGCCAATATGTTTCTTTGATTTTGTTATTAACTGGCTTATATAATTGGCTGCTCCCATGGTAGGGGCATAGATATTTACAATTGTTAGATCTTCTTGTTGGATAGACCCTTTAAGTAGGATATAGTGTCCTTTCCCATCTCTTATTACAGTCTTTGGTTTAAAATCTAATTTGTCTGATATAAGAATTGCAACCCCAGCTTTCTTTTGGTGTCCATTAGCATGAAAAATAGTTATCCACCCCCTCACTTTCAATCTGGAGGTGTCTTTGGGTCTAAAATGAGTCTCTTGCAGACAGCATATCGAAGGGTCTTGCTTTTTTAATCCAATCTGATAGCCTGTGTCTTTTGATGGGGCATTTAGCCCATTTACATTCAGGGTAACTATTGAAAGATATGAATTTAGTACCATTGTATTGCCTGTAAGGTGACTATTACTGTATATTGTCTCTGTTCCTTTCTGGTCTATGTTACTTTTAGGCTCTCTCTTTGCTTAGATGACCCCTTTCAATATTTCTTATAGGGCTCCTTTGGTGATCACAAATTCTTTTAGTTTCTGTTTGTCCTCGAAGCTTTTTATCACTCTTTCTATTTTCAATAATATAGTATTCTTGGCTGCATATTTTTCTCATTTAGTACCCCACCTATTCAAATTTTAAAGGTATACATGCTAGGCCACAGTAACTCCACCACTCAGAATCTACCCTAGAGAAACCTTTGTGCATGTGTACACAGGGGCAGATACAAGGATGCTCATTGCAGCACTATTTGTAATTATAAAAAAATAGAAACAAATGCCAATTAATCAGGGAATGATTAAGTAAGCAATGGCACATTCATATAGTGGAATACTACACAGCAGTTAAAAAGAAGAAGGTACACTCTACATAGTGACATGGATAGATCTCCTAACTATATGACTAAGTGAAAAAATCATGTTGTAGAATATGTCATGTTCATGTAGAGTATGACATCATTTATATAGAAAGAAAAATATAATACTATGTATTTTCTGTGGAACATATATATGTACAGGAAGTCCTGGAAAACTACTCCCCAAACTGACAACAGACATTATTTCTGATGAAGAAAAAAGAGAAGATTAGGAATGGGTGGGGGAGGGAAACATGGTCAGAGAACTTTCCTCTTATCTGTAAGATATTATTAAGTATATTTGTGCCTTTTTAAATTTTTTTAAAGATTTTATTTATTTATTTATTTATTTATTTATTTATTTATTTATTTGACTGAGAGAGAGATACAGTGAGAGAGGGAACACAAGCTGGAGGTGGGAGAGGGAGAAGCAGGCTTTCCACTGAGCAGGGAGCCCAATGCAGGGCTTGATTCCAGGACCCTGGGATCATGACCTGAGCCAAAGGCAGATGCTTAACCACTGAGCCACCCAGGTGCCCCTCATTTTTTTTAATTTTTTTAAAATAATTTTAGGAATTCATATCCCTGAGGGTCTAGACGTCTAGATCCAAACAGCCAGTACAAATACAAAAGTTCGTGGACATCTCTTGTTTAATCTCAAAAATTCCTGTCAATTCTGTACTCCATAATATGTTTGTTTTAATATGAACATGTTTGCAATGTTTACTTACTGGTTAAATTATACAACTTTCTCACCACCACCATCAAGAATAATAATAATCCTCGTATAAATTTGATACTCTAAGATGCATCATGCACCTGTGGGTTCATGGCCATACCTCTCAGCAGCTGGTTGCTCTGGGTTCCCAGAGTCTCCATGAGGGGGAAGTACTAAAGGAGAAGATTCTGGTCTTTGGAGACACGGGTGCTGGAGGAACCCAGCTCTGTGCTTCCATTTCACCTTCCTACATCACCAGGAAGATTCTGGATGGGCCAGGTGGCCACCATCCAACAAGGAACACTCTGACTAGGCAAAAGTTTCCCACAAACTTGTCACATCATGACAGCCTTTGTCTCGGGGACCCCCTCTCTCAGTCAGCCATAGATAAGCAAGGTCACAGGGTCATTTCCCTCAGTGCACACAGCTCAAGCCAAGGTAACTTTATGTAGAAAGAACCTGCGGTGGCTGTGAAAAGACATTTTCCTGACAGAACTCCAACAAAGGGGAGCAAAGACTGAGGGCAGCAGCTGAAGAGCTGTGAAACCCATTTCTGCATCTGTGCCAAGCACAGCTCCAAAGCCAGCTCCCAGCAATGATGCAAACATAGCAGGGATGCAAAGGCAAGCCCATACTGGGGACACACAGGGCTCCCTGCACAGGCAACTTGTAGAGAAGTCCCCACAGCTATCAACGACACTTTCCCCCAACCTTTCCTCACTCTCTCCTTCACTCAGGGTCAGACTGGCATCATAATCTGACAGCCCCGTTTGCCCCTACACTGGCACCTTCCCTCATAAAACCCTTGCACATTTAATGCTGTCTTGGCATCTGTTTCTCAGAGCACCTAATTCTTCAGGAAGGGGCTTTGGGATCTTGGACATCGCCAGCCCGTGACAGGGGAGGGCACTGGAATGCACCTTGTAAAGACGAGCTGGGTCTGGAGAGGATAGAAAATAGTGGTGTTTCAGGGAATCCCTGTAGGATGAATGGGAAGCAAAAAAGCATTCCTAACAGAGAGTTATGTGATGTGGTGGTGCAAGGACCCCAAGAGGTCAGTAGGGCCAGAGAGTAGATGTGGCTGGAGAATAGCAGGGTATCTCAAATGCTGAGCCAAAGATCTAGGGCTTTCTCCTGCAGGCAACATGGAGTTGTTGAAAGTTTTGAGCAACTGGATCCTACCACCACATTTGTGTTTTTGGAAAGATGAGATGGGTCAAGACTGAAAGCCAGGTGGACAATAGGAGTTTACTAAGCCTAACAATAGGTCACTTGTCCCTTCGCACAGATTTAATGGGGAAGGAGTCTGAATATAATCGTCTCTATTAATGCTGCTGAATTTTACAACCAAATAACCCTTTTACTTTACTTTCTAGCATGAAACAGCTTCTCAAATTAATCCCCTCTTCGGTGTCTGAGAGCTATTCCTCTGGGAGACACAGCCAGGAATGCGGGATGCCCCCCAGCCAGATCTTGAGGCCTCTCTTACCCTACCCACACCTTCCTTTTGCTTTATCCCCCAAGAAAATTCCCATATTGGCACCTGTTTCCAGGAGTTCCCAGGCCCTTTCACACATCAGCAGCAGCATCCCGACACAGAGAACAAATGGCCCCACACCATCATCTTCTCTCAAGACAGGAGGGGCAATCCCACCTGCCTGAGTCCCCAAAGGCCTTTCCCTCTAAGGAAGAAGAACTCTCACTCTGGGCCTCAGTGGTTAATTCCAGAGCCCAAGAAATGGGCCATTGAGCTAAAACCAAAGAAGGTGTGAACCAGTGAGTAAGCAGCGGGGGGCCAATCCAGGAGAAGGGGGGGGGGGGGGGGGGGGGGGAGCCTTCTATTCTCCACAAGCAGCAGGGCCCAGGCTGGGATTGGTATCAGGCTCTTTCTCTTGGTTGGCAACTTGAGAGATTTCTTCAGTGTCCAAGACACTCAGTAAACATACTCCAGAGGCAAAAGGGAAATAGTTGGGGGGTCAGTTTATTCACTTAGCGTGGGCTCTGGCAGTTTTTCAATGACTGTTGAATCGCCAGAGGAATACAGTTTGTGTTTTCTACTCCTGAGAGCTGATAGCTATCTGATAACTGATTCTGTGTAATGGAGAGTTTACTGAACAGACCAGTGTCTAAGTCCGGGGTTCTCCAGGTGATCCCACTTATAACCTGCAGGAACAGCATAGCCCCGGGGAACTTGTTAGAAAAGCAAAATTTTGTCCTGCCCCCAGACCTAGTGAACCAGAAACTGCTTTAACAAGTCACTGTTACATGCTTTGAAAAAGTGGTTTTGATGCACGCCCAAGTTGGAGAACCATGAAGGGAAAGACCTTTCTGTATGGTGGGTCTGGACCCCTTGCCCCAAGGCCCCAAGGCCACCAAGAAGGAGGGGAACGTGAGGCTGAAGGAGCTCCTTGCTCTACAGAGTTCTTCAGATCCCCCCACTCCAGACACCTGACCCTTTTCACTCCTTCCCTCAACTTCAATTTCTTCCTGGAAATTTTGGGCTTCCTGGTTCCCAAACTGGGATTTCCTTACTGACCTAACTTTAGATCTCCCTTCCCCCCAGCCACTCCAACCCCTAAAACTTCCAACTTCTCAGAACTCTTAGAGTCTCCCGTCCCCAACCCCCACCCCCACCCCACCGTGGCCCTGCCTTCAGTCCTGACAACCCCTGCGCGCCCAGTCTCCTTCCAGGCCTGCAGGACCCTGGCCCCCTCCCCAACCCACTGGGCGGCTCAGGCCTCCTCGCCATCAGCCCCTACGAGCAGCAGCGGCTGAGCGTTTTTGCCCTTGTCATGCCAGCACACGTCGAAGAAGGGGTACACGGGCCCGGGCAGGCGCTCGTGGAAGGCAAAGAGCAGCTCGAGGGCGTCGGCGTCGCTGGCATCATAAAAGGAGAGGACTCCGTCGCCGAAGCTTAGGTAGATCCCAATGCGCCACGGCCGCCTCTCCGGGGTGCGCAGTGAGCGCGGCTCCTTGGCTTCGACGTGCGCCTCCAGGATCTTGCCGTCTCGCAGCCCGATCAGCCAGAGGCCTTGCGAGGGCACGGCGTGCAGGCGGCCGCGGCGGCTGGCCTGGGCCGCGATCACGCCGAGGGCCCAGCGCGGCTTATCGCCCACCTCCACCTCCCAGTAGTGCTCGCCGTCGGACAGCAGCTGGTGCGCCACCACCGCCACAGCCTTGTCGAACTGGCACGGGTCCTCTCCGGCCGGCGGCGCCTTCTGCTCCGAGCACTCCACGCGGCGGCCGGAGGGAGACAGCACCAGGCTCGGGTGGGCCGTGCTCGGGTCAAAGGTCAGGTCCTTCATAACTGCCAAGGTCAGAGCGGTCAGGCCCTGCGTGTCTGCCTCCCGCAAGCTTCTCCCAACCAACTTAGGGGCCAGCCGGTCTGCTCTAATCCCCCCAACATCTTTGGGAGGTGAGTCCCTCTCTGCTTCCTGGCTTGGGCCAAAGACTGGACCTGTCTGAGCTTCAGTCTGCTCGGCTGGAAAACGAGGCCATAACTGCCTCTTTCCAAGGTAGGGAGGATCCCATGGATACAAGGCATGTAAGTCAGTAGCTGAGGCCCAGGTCCCAAAGCAGGAGACAGTCAAGAAGCTGGGTCGTAGGCCGGCCCCCGCCTCACCCAGCTGTGTGATTTCAGTCAGTCTCGAGCCCGTCTCTGGGCCTTACTTAGTCTTGCCTTGGATAAAACAGCATCTCCCCCCACCCCTCCTCCCGCAAGGTGGTCAGGGCTATTCCAGCCATGTGTGCATGTCCTGGAGTTCTGTAACCTATGGCACCTATGTGACCGAGCTCTCAGGGACAGGAGGCAGAACCCTTAGGGGCCTCCCCAGCCACAGGCCACCAGAGTCAGTGTCTGGCCTAGGCCCATCCCCAGGGTGTCTGTTCTGCACACCCTCAGCCTCCAACTGGCAGCCATGATCATCTCCGCCGGCCAGAGGGGGCAGGAACTGACCCAGGATCACACAGGGCTTACCAACGGTAAGCAGGGTCCTCCCCACGTCAGCCCCCCACCCGTAAACCCCATGCCCCCAAAGGTCCTTCTCTGAGCACAGGTTACAAGGGTGCAAGGCAAACCCCAGAGGTAAAGGGGCAATGGGCACCTTCTTCGATGACCTCCCAGCTGGGACTGAGAGGACTCTCTTGCGTAGCCAGGACCTCCCCTCAACCACACAGTTACAAACACAAACCCGGAGACAGCCCCTCCCCAGTACCTGGCATCAGAGCCCGGAACATCTTCCTCCACACCTGGAATTTGAAGTCATCTGAGATGACAGGCAGCTGGATGTCCAGACGGGCAGGCGGCGGTGATTCTGCCAGGATCTTCTGTAGCCTGGGGGCGGGGAGGTGGGGGCAGCTGTGTGTGGAGGGACTTCCTGGAGGAGGCATGGAGCAGGGGCAGGGCCTGAGGCATTACCCCAAAGAGAGGAGGACAGGGGCTGTGGTGGAGTTCCAGGATCTCTCCTGCATCACACCTGGGCTTTTATTAAAACTCTCAGAGTTTCTGTTTGGAAGGATGAAAAAGTTCTGGAGAGAGGGGCGCCTGGGTGGCTCAGTTGGTTAAGCGACTGCCTTCGGCTCAGGTCATGATCCTAGAGTCCCGGGATCAAGTCCCGCATCGGGCTCCCTGCTCGGCAGGGAGCCTGCTTCTCCCTCTGACCCTCCCCCCCTCTCATGTGCTCTCTCATTCTCTCTCTCAAATAAATAAATAAAATCTTTAAAAAAAAAAAAAAGTTCTGGAGGGAGATGGTGCTGGATGGTGGTGGCACAACACGAATGTACTTAATGTCACTGAACTTAAAATGTGTACGTCAAAAAATGGTTAAAATGGCAAAGTTTACATCATGTATATTTTATCACAATTTTTTTGTTTATTTACTTACTTAGGTAATCTCTACACCCAACGTGGGGCTCAAACTCACGACCCCGAGATCAGGAGTCGCAGGTTCCACCGACTGAGCCAGCCAGGCACCCCCACAAAAAAAAAAAAAAAAAAAAAAATTTTTTTTTTTTTTTTAAGAAGAACCTTCTGTTGGGATAAGGGCCAAGCTCCTCAGCCTTCCAGTTTGCCCTCACCTACCACAGCGGCTTCATCTTCTCTCCCTCTTACCAGTCTTGGCCCGCCTCTTCCCCCAGCTCTTCACCTCCCCACTCCTGGCATTCCTCCAGCGCCCCCTCTGCGAAGCCTGCCGCCGGCACCCCCTTCCCGCCACTGCAGCACTGAGCCCCTACGGATGCCTGTGTCCCCGCCCAGGTCCGTCCCCAGCACCAGTTTGGGAGGTCCCTGAGGAGAAAGACCAGGTCAGGGTCAGGGTCATTTCTGTGCTCAACACAAATGCAGGAAGATGGCGGTGGACAGAATGGGGTGTACAGGCTTGCTGTGATTAGACGGTGAGCCAGCCAGTGTCCCTGAAGACTAGGGCAAGTTGGGAAAAGGGGCAGGGCCAAGTTGATCTCACCTGCTGGTCACCAGGCAATATTTCTGGAAAGAGAGATAAAGAGATGGAGGTGAGACAGGCAGGGGAGACGCTGGGGACTTCTGAGGATGGATGGACCACCGGGAATGCTAAGTGTGGGGTCAGGAAGAAACAGGAAAGCCAAAAGAAACCCAGAATTTAAAGCCAACCCTAGCCCTTTACCTCTGTGTGAGCTATAAAAACGTACTCCCTTTCCTCAAGAGACCAATTCCACTGGGTAGAAGATTATCTAAATAAACATACAAACCTACAATGTCTATGATATGAATGGTGCCCACTTAAATTCAGTGTCTTTGTGCAGTGTCCAACCTAAACAACCATAACAGCAGTCCTGCCCCCCTCCCCCGATATGTGACCTGGCCTTGTCCTGTCCCTTTCTGGACCTCAAAGTCCATGTCTGACAATGGGATGAGGTCTCTAGGCCCCGAACCCTGGCTGAGAAGCAGAGAGGGAAGGACATCCAGTGCTCACCATGAGGAACTCAGTCTGGGGCTTGTCGGCCACCTCCTCCAGGACCTTCTCCATCTGCCGTAGCTGCTCCAGGTAAGAGTTCAGGCTTCCCAGCTCCCGCCGCAAGGCGACCCCTGCCTCACCCCGCACTCGCTCGGCCTCACGGTCCAAGGAGCCCTCCAGTGCCGCCAGGAACACCCGCATCTTGCCCAGCTGCTCCCCGACAGCCCCCCGGAACTGACGCACCGTCTCCTGGGGGAGCAAACAGGCAAAAGCACTGGGCTGGGAGCCCCAGGCCGATGCCCAGTCCCCCGGCCCTGCTGTGCTGAGCCTCTCACCTCCACCTCCATCAGCTGATGTTCCAGCACAGCCACACTCTTCTCCTTGCGCATGCACGCCTCCTGCAGCTGCAGCTTCTGCTGCGGCAGTTGCGTCTGAGGGGGTGAGGCATAAAGAAGTTGAGGGGCTGCCCCCGCCCCCCACGTGCCGCCCTAAACCTGCGCTCTCTGGCTCAGCGTCAGTGCCGGCTCCTCCTCCAGTCAGGTGGGCATCTCACCATTCCCTGAACTCGTGTGCAGATCTCTAGGCCCTCGCCGGCCCGGTCCTGATGTCGAGAACGCCTTACCCTCCCACTGCCTAGTTAGGGAAATCCTCCCTGGCCTCCCTCCCCTGAGCCCACACCCTGGGCCTTTAGCACCCCTAGCATAGGTCTTTGTGAGGGTGACAAACAGAGGGGCACAGCGCTGACACAGCCCGCCTCTCGGGGTGAGTGTAGGATGTATGAAGAAGAAGTTCAACCTCCTCCTCTCTCTGGGCTTTACCCCATCCTTAAAAGCAGAACAATAACAAAACACCCCAATCAGCCTTCCTGCCCCCCGCCAAGGGCTGTGGGGGCAGGCAATTTAATAAAAATGTCTGCTGTGGGGTGCCTGGGTGGCTCAGTTGGTTAAACGACTGCCTTCGGCTCAGGTCATGATCCTGGAGTCCTGGGATCGAGTCCCGCATCGGGCTCCCTGCTTGGCGGGGAGTCTGCTTCTCCCTCTGACCTTCACACCTCTTATGGTTTCTCTCTCATTCTGTCTCTCAAATAAATAAAATCTTTAAAAAAAAAATGTCTGCTGTGTTGGGGCACCTGGCTGCTTCAGTGGGTACAGCATGTGACTCTAGATCTCCTGGTGGGGGGAAGCTTACTTTAAAAAAATATATTATCTGCTGCGTCTACCAAACAGATTTGTGGGCGGGATCCTCCCCTCGGCCTGCCAGTTTGTGAGTCCTGAAAGGCAGGTGTAGGGAAACTCCTAAGAGCCCCTGCCAAAGTCACTTTTTGCCTGGAAAGTGTATGGCCCTGGAATCAGACGGTCCCAGTCCCTCCTCCATGGCTTCCAACCTCAGTTTCCTCTTTTGCAGAATGGGAACAGTCTTCCTCACTTCACCCGGGGTTGTGACAGATCTGTGGCTTCCTCCCCACTCCGCCGAAGGGAAGCTGAGAGACCTTCTAGGCTCTGGCTGCGGATGAGTCCCCGTCTTAGCGGAAGCCCCAGGATTAGCCCATGGCCCCCCTGGCCAGCCTCAGGTCATGCTCTGGCCTGCTGCAAGACAGGGCAGACCTGGTGGCTCTTAGCATGGAGTCGTCAGAGGTTCAGTGGCGACAGGGCTAAGCCATGAGGAAGAAGCGTGACGCCACCCTGGATGCGTGGGGAATACTTGACCACGGATGAGCTCAAGAAGTTCAAACTGAAGCTGGGGGCGGAGCTGCTGCGCCGAGGCTTCCAGAACAGCCCGCGGGGCCTCTCCGGCAGCTAGACGCTCCACAAGCTGGTTGCCTTCTGCGGTGAGCGCTTCGGCTGCGAGCCCAAGGCAGTCAGGCTGCACGACATTGGCATGCAGGAGGAGGCAGCTCGGTTTCAAGGGGTCGCATCAGTCTCCCGCTCCCAGCAGATCCCATTCGACCACTCTTGAGTCCTGGTACATGGTCTCTGGACACAGCCCCTCTTCGTCGCCAAGGACCCAGGCATCCAGCCGCGCGCCCCAGCCTTCCTGTCTCCCTCCTCCGTCAGACCCTTCTTGGGTCCCTTCTTCAGAATTCCTGCCAGCCCCTCTCTGTGGCTTGGGGCTGGGCTGATGCGGATCCTGGCAGAATGTATCCCGCCCCATCTGTCCCCTCCAGGCTCCTGGGTCCCCTGGTGCTCTGTTTATGTCGGGGACTCTATTCCCTCTTGGCAGGTCTCTCTCTTCGGCCCAGATTGGGAGTTCTGGGGTTACCAGCAAAGGTGAGCCTGGGTTGGGAAGACTCCCGGGAAGAAGCTCCTGCGCTGGTCTAGAAGACCACCAGTCGGCACTGGGCAGAACTGGGCAAGGCAGGAGGGGGAGGGACGGTGAGGCTGGGTCCCTGGGGGAGTCTGGGGGCCTCGAATACCCGCCTGAGGACGGTGGTCTACTCTCTTTAGAAGTCTGGGGGCCAAGCAGAAGTGCAGTGGAAACGCTGATGTTTGTGGGCAAAGATAACCCGCAGAAGCTCACCGCGCTCATCATTCGCAAGAAGACGATGGCAGCTTCGCTGCCGGGGCTAAGGACCGCTCCCTGACTCCAGAACCCGCCTCGTCCCCCTCCCGCATCTGTCGTTTATTCTTCCACAGCCCAGCAAATGCTTCATGGCAGACCTTCCTGGGCCTGTGTAGACACATACTCTCCTGTCACTACATGCGTGTGATTTGCCACACGTCTGACACGGACGAGCCAGTGTGTGTATGTGTGTGTGCGCGCGTCTCTATTTGCTAATGTCTTGGTATCTTTTCTGGGCACCCGTGGGAATCGCAAACCTTGGGGTGCGCACAACTGTGTGTGGGCTCAGTACACAAGCGTTCAAGACTTCCAGCTCCATCGAGAAAAACAGCCCGGATTTAGGTCTCGGTGCCAACCCGGGCCTGCGCACAGAGGTGGGTTTCCCAGGCCTGCCTTGTCCTCGCCGCCGGATGTAGTGACCCTCGGGCCCGCACAAGTTCTGCAGCTCGGGGGAGAACGTGGGCCTCCACGAAGCAGGCCCGCGGCCCCGGCCAACACCGCCCCCCGGCTAACACCGCCCCCCGGCCGCCCGCCCCCCAAGCCCCGCCCCCAAGCCCCGCCCCGCTAGTCCTATCTGCCCCGCCTACGCCCGCGGAAGGGGCGGTGCTCGCGGGCCGCAGACACGTGTTCTCCTCCCTGCTCAGCCAAGTCCGCCGTGTGGCGGCTGCCCCTGCATCTCTGGGCGCGCTCCAGCCGCTAAGCCCGGGAAATCTAGGTTTCGGGCCGCAGCCGTTCCCCAGGGCCCGCCCCTGAGTGCCTCTTCCAGGCTCCCTTCTCCGCCTGCAGCTCGTCAGTCCCCATTCCCTAGCGGCCTCGCTCCGCCACGCGTCCCCCGCCACTCCAGGCGCCCCCGGCCCCGAAGCTCAGAATCCAGGTCAATGCGGCGACCTCCAGATCGGCCAGACCCCGCTCCAGCCAACAACCCCGTCCCACCCCGGCCCCCCCGCCGCCGAAGGCCGCCCGATCCCCGCACCTTGAGGCGCGCATGAGCTTCGGCGGCGGGCAGCAAGCGGTGGCCGCGGTGCGAACCGAGCGAGGCGCACACGCCGCACACGAGCGCTCGGTCCTGCTCGCAGTAGATGCTGAGCGGGTCGAGGTGCTCCTGGCAGTGGCCCTGCGGCACCTGCGCCAGCCCCTCCACCAGGCGCGCCAGCTGCAGGTTGGTGCTGAGCGCCTGCGGCCGCGTGAGTGCCTGGCAGCTCGGGCAGGGCACCGTGCCGTCCGCCGCCGGCTCCCCAGCCACGCGGCTCAGGCAGGCGCGGCAGAAGCTGTGGCCGCACTCGGCGGTCACGGGCGCGTCGAACAGCTGCAGGCAGAGCGGGCAGGACAGCTCCTGGTGCAGGAGGCCCGGCGCAGCCGACATGACGGACCTGGGGAGAGGAGGGCTCAGTCAGGGAGGCTCAGCGGAGCCGCGAACCAGGCCGGCCCCAGACCCAGACAGGGAGGATCCCCAGCCTATAAAGACCTCACGTCTCCTACAGAAAAGGACTCTGGTTCTGGCCAACGGGGAAGGGGGACTCGGTTTTGAGCCCCAAAGCAGTCTCAGTTGCATTTCTCAGCCCCAGCCCCCAAAACAGCCCCTAACAGGGACCTTGTCTCAATCCCAGGTCCTAAACAGGAGTCCAGGTTGCAGTCCTTCCCCTGTCTTAGGCCCAGGCCTCAGCCCCTGCCCCAAATTCCGCAGAGCCCCCACCCCCTACCGTCCTACCTCTCCGGGATCCCCAGGCCTCCCCTCCCCCATATCTCCAGGCCCACAAGACCCACAGGACTCACAGGTCTGGATGGAGATCTTGGGCGAAAAGAGACTCCCAGGAGGCCCACTCAAGGTCAGGCCTAACCTTAGGTGGGTGTCAGAGCTGTGTCTGGAGACAGGCAAAGGGCAAGCAGCAAGCTCAGAGCAAGGACAGGGCACCCACAGGCACAGCTGGGAGCCGACACCACGGGTGAGGGCACACAGTGAATCGCAGACAGACCCTCCCAGACTGAGTCTTGGCCCCAGGACTATATTTAGTTGTCCTGCCCACCCCCTTCCATCACTTCTGGAAACCGTTCTAAAAGTGAGGACTGAGTTGTCAGCGGGCAAGCATCACATGTCAAGGCCACCTGTCCTGGTCCATCCACTGGCCCCTCCCTGGCTCAGCCTGAAGCCAGAAATTACAAAAGCAGGGAGACGGGGCCCCTCATACCACAGAAAAGACAGAAACACGTTTGGGAGGAGTCTCTCCTTTCTCCCCCACCCACCCCCCGCCATTCCACACTCTCCAGCCTCCCCTGTCCCTGACTGTGGCCCTCCCCAGTTTGTCACCCACTTATTCCCCAAGTTTATGGCTCTCCAAGATCACAGTGACCGTATTAGCTCCATCTGCAGGAGGACAGGACCTCAGACTACCCTGAAAGGTTTTCTTCCTCCAGAGTCGAGGGGAAGGTCTTTTCCCTGCTGGTCTCTCCAGTGCCCAGCACAGGCCCTGGGGCAAAGTGGGCCTCCCTAAGTGCTTGGAAAATGACTGATAGAGGGACAGTTGAATAAATGAAGGAACTGAATCCACAGCCTGCAGCCCAGAAGTTGATTCTGCCCTGAGAGCTTTGGGCTTTTACATGCTTAGCCTTCAAAACTCAGTTTAAATTGCATTCAGAATGAAAACCAAAGTCCTCACTCTGGCCTACAAAGCCCTACTGAAGCTGACCTCATTCTCCTCTCACCCCTCCCCACCTGCTCACTCCAGCCTTGGTCTTTGGGCTTGCTGGCCCCTCGGCCTGGAACACTCTTTCGGACATGGTTTCCATCCTACTCTCAGTGCGGCTTTTCCTAATTCCCCGATTTTAAATCTCATATCTCCCCTCCCACTTCTCTGTTTTTCCCTATAACATTTATTACCATCTGACAAGCAATATTTTACTTATTGGTTTTTTTGACTGATCCCTCCTACCAGAATATAAATTTTGTACCCTGCTTGTCTCCAATTTAGAATAAAGCGTGTGCACACTGCAGATGCTCAGTAAATATCAGTGAATGAATAAACACACAAATTCACTGGATCCTTCTCTTTTGGCCTCTCAGCCACACTTTCTCTCAGCCTTTCCCTGGATTTGTCTGGTCTTAATCTGAGTTTCTGCTTACATTTCAGTTTTATCTCACCCTTTGGACTCTCTTTTTGCCTCTCTCTTGGATTTTTAATGTTCATTTTTATTAATTTTATCCCAAATGTGCACATGAGGTGTTCTAGATCAGAGACAGACTCATTAAATCTCTCCCAGGAAATAGTAAATGTCTGGCTCCCTGTGTCCTAGGATGATGGGATGAGAGCCAAGTTAACTGGCCCATGACAGTAGCCAGACACCCTAGAGAGGAGCAACAAGGAAGAATTCCTTTCCCTGATTATCAAGGAGGAGAAAGCAACTGCCCCTCACCCCTGCTTAAAGATCTTCTTACTCCAACTCCTCGGCAAGTAAATAAATCTCCCCAGGAGCCAGATAGCTCCTTACACATCTCAGCTCAAGTCTTTGGTTTTATTGTTTTTATTTTTTTTTAATTTCACAAATATATTTTATTTAACCAAGTGTAGCCAAAGTATTATCATTTGACATGTAACCAATATGAAAATTATTAATGTGGGGCATCTGACTGGCTCAGTCGGTAGACCATGCAACTCTTGATCTCGGGGTCATGAATTCAAGCCCCATGTTGGGCGTAGAGCTTACTTAAATTATTAACAAAATATTTTACATTCTTCCTTTCATACTAAGTCTTTGAAAGCAGGTGTGTATATTACACTGAGGGCACATCTCATTTCAGACACCTCATTTCAAGTGCTCAAGAGCCACGTGTTTATAGTAGCTATCAAATGGGACAGCACAGCTCTATAATCTCCATGATCTTATAACAGATTACCATTAAAGATTGTCATATTAAGCCTTGTTGATTAAATATAGATTTGCTCTCATGTGCTTGATCAAAATCCTAGGAAAATGCAGAATTTGGGGGGGTGGAAGAACTCCGTTATTTTAAGCAGAGTATTCTTGTATTTATATACAAAAGTTATATTTAGGAGCTGAACCTCCCATTCTTTTTTTTTTTTTTTTTTTTTCTGGTACCTTCTCCAACCCTCCCTCCCAACCCATGCTTGCTTTTTGTTTTGGTTTGGTTTGGTTTGGTTTGGTTTTTTGTTGTTGTTGTTGTTGTTAACATATAATGTATTGTTTCAGGGGTACAGGTCTGTGATTCATCAGTCTTACACAATTCACAGCACTCACCACAACACATACCCTCCCCATGTCCATCACCCAGCCACCCCATCCCTCCCACCCCCTCCCATTCCTTTTAATAATTTGTTAAATCCCAAAGCAGTATCTAGATAAACAATGACTTGCATCTCAAAAACGTAAGTAAACCCTAAATATTACAAATCTTTAGACTTGTCTCCAAGTTCTGTGGCTCATTTCTTCTAAAACACTTGAAGCTCTTCCATGTTGCATGCTGGCCCACTTAGGAAGCTACCCCAGGCTTCCTGGCACCTTTGGGCTTAACCTAGGAACTTTGTACAGGCTATCATCATTTACGCCTCTCAGGAAGAGATAAGTTTTATTATTCTTTTGGATCAGAGCAATTGACTACACAAATAACTACAGTATTGAAAAGTCTCAGGAAGGGGTGCCTGGGTGGCTCAGTCGTTAAGCGTCTGCCTTCGGCTCAGGTCATGATCCCAGGGTCCTGGGATCGAGCCCCACATCGGGCTCCCTGCTCCGCGGGAAGCCTGCTTCTCCCTCCCACTCCCCCTGCTTGTGTTCCCTCTCTTGCTGTGTCTCTCTCTGTCAAATAAATAAAATCTTTAAAAAAAAAAAAAGAAAGAAAAGTCTCAGGAAGCTACTAAGGCTTTTTACCAGAACCCTGAGAAATCCAGGGAAGTTTGATTTCCCCAAAGAGGAGGGGGTGAGGATGAGAGCATATCTGGAGCTGGTCTCTGAAACCACAAACCACTTTACTTCCACTCAAAAAGTCGACATCCTGAATGTCGATCTCACCTGGAGTTTCCATCACTGCCAGGCTGAGGCTGAAGATTTTGGTCAATAGGAGTGGGTGCACAGGACAAGGAGGTGACAGTCAACTCAATCTCTCTCTGTGGATGGGCCAGATCTGACCTCTGACCCATGAGAGGGACATTGATTGTCTACAGCAGGTTGGAGGGAACATATCTGGAGGAGGAAGTAAGGACTTGTGATGCTAACCCTACAATACGATGGAGCTCTGTGAAGTCCCTGCAGCCAGAGCTCAGAGGGAGCAGATTCCGGCTTGTCCTAAGGGAGAGCTTCCCAATGGCTGAAGTCATAAATGCCATGGAAGGTGAGAGCTCTTGTATTGGATAAATGCAGAAAGAAGGCAGAAATCCTCCAATCAGGGCCACAGCAAAAGCAGGTCCTGAATGCTGATGTCACAGACTCGTGTTGGGTACGCCCAGGAAGATCACCTACCTCTCTGGACTCCAGCATCTTCAGCTACAACATGAGGATAAGTAGGATAACAATACCATCCCTGTCAGGTTGATATGAGGATTAAACTAGATATTATAGTAAATAAACACCAGGGACAGTGTGTTGGCACCCAGGGGCTTAGGAGGCAGTGACTGCCACCACCAGGCTCAAATCTTGACTCTGCTCTTTCCTCATGTGACTTTGGGCAAGTCACTTAACCTGATTTTCTTATTTGTAAAATGGGAATCATGTAAGGATTTTTATTAAGACTCTAGATTGGGGGGCGCCTGGGTGGCTCAGTTGGTTAAGGGTCTGCCTTCAGCTCAGGTCATGATCCCAGCGTCCTGGGATCGAGCCCTGCATTAAGGTCCTTGCTCAGTGGGGAGCCTGCTTCTCCCTCTCCCTCTGCCTGCCACTCCCCCTGCTTGTGCTCTCTCTGTCAAATAAATAAATAAAATATTAAAAAGAAAAAAAAAGACTCTTGGATTGGGGCACCTTTGTGGCTCAGTTGGTTGAGCGTTCAACTCTTGGTTTCAGCTCAGGTCATGATCTCGGGGTCATGAAACCAAGCCCCGCATCGGGCTGTGCTCTCAGGGAGGAGTCTGCTGAAGATTCTCTCTCCATCTCCTTCTGCCCCTCCACAAACCCCAGCCCCCGCTCACTCACTCACTCTCTCTCAAATAAATAAATAAATCTTAAAAAAAAAAAAAACAGATTCTTGGATTGTTATGAAGATTCAACAAGCTAATTCATATAAAACTCTTAGAACAATGCCAAGCCCATAGGAAATGTTCAATAAATGTTGGCTATTGATATTATTACAATTATTATTACTAAGTATTCCAAGGAATCCTCCCTATAACCCTGTAAAGTCAATAACATCATCCCTACTTCAGAGACTGGGAAACTAAGGCTCAGAAACTTTAACAATGACAAAATCACCCACAATATGCCAGGCCTGTTCCAAGCATTTCACCATTCTTAATCCATTTATAACCTTATAACCTCATAACCTCATTTATAACCTTGTAACAACCCAACATTGTCCCTATTTTACAAGGAGGCCACGAGGAATGAGATTAAGTGGCTTGCCCAATGTTCTGACAATCTATGGTCTTGGCTGCAGAAGAAGCAATCTGGTTCCAGTGATCAAGGGTTACTTTGGTTGGGTGGGGAGAATCACATCCAGGAGGCATCTTACCACCACCAGTAGCTCTGGCTCTAGTCCAGGGGCAAAGGTGGGCCTGAGGTAAGACCTGAAGGTTCTTTCCTTGCCAGGGATCAAAGTTAGGAGCTCTGAGCACTCCCCCCAGAAAAGGAGGTGTTGAGGGAGAAGGGATTATCATGACTTCCCGGAGAGCTGCCCAAGGCTCCTATTCCCCACCTCCCCAGATGGAAATCACCCTGGCAGTGTCCAGGAACAAGTAGGTTCTGCCTCTACCTCCCTGGGGACTTTGGCCAAGTCATTGCCCTTCTCGGGGTTCTGATTCCCTACAGGCTGATGAGGTGAGCACATTCATATTACAGAATGCAGACCCCAGGGAGGGGCTGTGACCTCCCTAAGTCACACAGCTAAGAGGATCTGGGAATCGAATCTGAGTGGGTCTGACACTACTCATCTCCTGCTTTTCCCACTATTCCACAATCTTCTGAATGCAAGTTCTAGAGCTTTCTGCAAAGAGGAGGAAGTTAGCGTTAACATTACTACTATCGTAACATCTAGCTTCCTAAGATGTTTGTGGACAGTCTGGAGGAGGCATAAATTTCCATATACATAATCTCTTCAAGCCATTTGTCAATTTTTAAGGAAAGTAGGACATTTAGGATGGTGGTTGGAATTTGGGCCTAGGGGTCAGATGGTTCAATCTGTGTTTCCTCATTTACTACCATTATTGGCTTCCAGAGTAATTTCTGAAAGCCTCAGGTTTCTCCTCTGTAAGGTGGGATAAATACACACACTCACAGGGATATCGAGAGGTTTAAATGAGATTATGCATGTTAACTGCTTAGCACAGTGCCTAGAACATAGTAAATTTTGGAGAATGGAAGCTGTTATTACTACTATTACTGTCTCCCACCAGCACTTATCATGTGGGCGGGCGTCTAGTAGATCCTTAATACATCTATTTAGAATAAAATAGGGGCGCCTGGGTGGCTCAGTCCATTAAGCCTCTGACTCTTGATTTCGGCTCAGGCCATGATCTCAGGATGGTGAGATCGAGCCCCGTGTCAGGCTCCACGATGGGCATGGAGCCTGCTTAAGATTCTTTCTCTCCGGGGGCGCCTAGATGGCTCAGTGATTAAACATCTGCCTTCGGCTCAGTCATGATCCCAGGGTCCTGGGATTGAGCCCCACATCGCATTGGGCTCCCTGCTCGGCAGGAAGCCTGCTTCTCCCTCTCCCACTCCCCCTGCTTGTGTTCCCTCTCTCACTCTGTCTCTCTCTGTCAAATAAAATCTTTAAAAAAAAAAAAAACTCTCTCTCTCCCTCTCATTCTGTCCCTCTCCCAACCTCACTCACATGCTCTCTCTCTCTAAAAAATTAACTTTAAAAAAATAGAATAAAATAGATTCTCCAAAACCTATGTTCCCTTCTGAGTTCAGAGTCTACAATATGCTCATAGAGCACATCCACCTGCCAAAAAGTGTCACTTGTTCTGAGGTGAATCCTAAAACCACCGGCTGGTGAGGCTTCCGGTTCCATGAAAGGAATAGCTGTTCTCCCGTCCCTTGTCCCTTGCCTCCCTATGACATCACACCAAAGGGCCAGCACGTGCTCTGAGGTGTCGTATGAAAATCACAGCCTGGATCTTCCATGTCCCGGTCTGAATATGTGTGAGCAGAAATGTGACTGGGGTTGGATGCCAGGGACAAGCTGGGCCCAGAAGGGTCCTGGGTGGTGACATGCAGGAACAAGGGAAGGGCACATGACCCTTGTGCCATGTCACAAATCTTCAGCCCCACTGCCCCCAGGAAGCCAGCTGGAAGGAGAAGCCCACCTTCTCCTCCTAGGGATGACACACATTCTCCCAGGGACAATTTCCCACAGTCCCATGGGTTCCATTGAAATATGTTACATTGAGTTTACTTAAAGCCAAGGCCATCCCATCCAAACAAGGGCTCAAGAGATACAGAAATATGGCCATGTGGCTAGGGGTCCCTGCTCTATGTGGGGGTTGAGTCAGGCAATCATTTTTAAAATTCCATGACTCAAAAACCCAAAGCATTGGGGCACCTGGGTGGCTCAGTCGGTTAAGCATCTAATTCTTGGTTTCGGCTCAGCTCATGATCTCAGGATCATGGATGGAGCACCACATGAGCTTGAGTCTGCTTGAGATTCTTTCCCCCGTCTCTCCCTCTGCTCCTCCCCTCACCCCTGCTCATGCACACTCACTCTCTCCCTCTAAAATAAATAATTTTTTTAAAAGATTTTATGTATTTATTTGACAGAGAGACACAGCGAAAGAGGGAACACAAGCAGGGGGAGTGGGAGAGGGAGAAGCGGGCTTCCCGTGGAGCAAGGAGCCTGATGTGGGGCTTGATCCTAGGACTCTGGGATCATGACCTGAGCCGAAGGCAGACACCCAACAACTGAGCCACCCAGGTGCCCCTAAAATCTTTTTTTTTTTTAAAAAAGCATGTAAGACTCTACCAATGTGAAAAGAGCAGGTTATGATTCTAGATTCTAGGATTCTTTTGTCATTCCATAAAGGCTTATAATGGCTGGAGTTATGCCAAGCCCTGTGGTGGGTGCTGTGGATCACAGAGGGTCCTCAAGGAGCTCTCAGTCTGGTGGGAAAACAGAGTGAACGGACACACTGTATGATAAAGGCATCGTAAAGGCATCCTGCAGACGTGTGAAGGAATAATTCATTTTGCACAGAGGACAGAAAAGTCAACAGGGAAGAGTAGACAGAAGACAAATTCAGAATCCAGACAGACAAGCTATATGATCCCCTCAGCTATAGGACCTTCGGCAAGTCCCTCAACCTCTCTGAGCCTCAGTCTTCTCGTTGGTGAAATAGGGCTACTAGACCCTGTCCCCCAGGGATTGTTGTCAGGCTTTGAAATAATGCATATAAAAGATCACAGCCTAAAGAGGGGGCTCAAATTTTTATTATTTCTTTGAAAAAGTGACTCCTGATGGATGTTGGGACAAGCACTAACTCATCAAGGCAACCAGAAGGGACTTTAAAGAGGCCAAGCAGAGAAAAGGTGCCACTTGTGGAGAGAAGTCCAGAGGCCAACACTGTCGAAGGTGTAGCTGAGGAGGTTGGCAAGGATCTTGAAGACCAAGCCAAGGAGCTTGGACTTGACTCTGAGGGCACTGGAGAGTCCTAGGTTTCTGAGCAGGGAAGGCGTAAGATCAATGTGTGCACTAGGAAGCGGTAGCCTCTTGGCCACAGTGTACAAAATGAGTCGGAGATTGTGAAAGGATAAAGACCAGGGAAGAGGCACAATAATAAACAGCCATAAGCCAAGGAACACTGGTTATTGGACCACAGGTGCCACCCATGGTGGGGATGTTGGCACATAATATACCTAGACCACATGAGGCAACATGCACAAGGATGGGGAGTGAGCCCCGCTACTACCCTTGCTGGAAGCTCTTGAATACAACATGCTGCAGGTAACACGGCCTCATTTATTCCTTCATTTACCAAATCTTCACTGAGCACCTCCTAGGGATCAAGCACGGTCTTGATGCTGGGGATTCAGCAATGAACAAGACACACAAGGTCCCTGCCTTCACTGAGCTCACAGCTGGGTGATGGATGTTCAACAGATGAATAAATAAATGTGTATGTCAGGATCACATCAGTAAAAGCAATGGTGATTGTTACAACCCAGCTGAAATGGAAAAATGAAGGATTCCCAATAACCATCTAGGAAGGAGAGCCCAGATTCAAACTAGACACTGGACAGCTTCAAGCCCACAGTCTTCCAGCTCCTGGCAGCTGCCTCTGGTATCCTCCATTGAACCACAGGATGCCTTCGTTGTTGTTGTTGTTTTTAATTTAGATTCTAGTTAGTTGACATATAGTTCAATATTGGTTTCAGGAGTAGAGTTCAGTGGTTCATCATTTACATATAATGCCCAGTGCTCATCATATGCCCTCCTTAATACCCATCTCCCTCCATCAACCCTCAGTTTGTTCTCTATAGTTAAGAGTCGCTCATGATTCGTTTCCCACAAGGCCCCTTCATTCATTACTGGTTCCACAAAGATTTCTTGAACCACCACCATAGGCCAAGCACTGTTCTGGATGCTGTGGATGCAACAAGGATCTGGACAGGCATGACTTAAAGACCGGCAGGGAAGACTGATGCTAAACAAATCCATATAGTTACAATTCAGTCACAATTGCTATGAAAGCAGGTGTTATGAACTAGTCTGGGAGGGATTCTAAACCTGGTTGGCCAGAGGAAGTGACATTTAAACTGGAAACCTAAAGTCTCAAGAATTTACCAGGCAAAGAGTGAGGGAAGAAATTTCCAGATCAAGGGAACACGTTGAAAGGTTAGAGAGGGGCGCCTGCGTGGCTCAGTCGGTTAAGCGTCTACCTTCGGCTGGGGTCATGACCCCAGGGTCTTGGGATTGAGTCCCATAGCAGGCTCCCTGCTCAGCAGGGAGTCTGCTTCTCCCTCTGCCTGTCCCCCACTCATGCTCTCTCTCTCTCTGAAATAAAACCTTTAAAAAACAAAACCAAAAAAAAGCCTTGGAGAAGCAAAGGAGTGTGGCACATTTGAGGAACTGAGAGGCCAGTGTGGTTGAAACTCAGAGACAGAGGGAGAACAGGGTGTGGCACAAGACAAAGCTGGTGAGGTCCACGGGGGCCAGACCAGCAGGGCCTTCCCAGACACGTTAAAGACAAGTTAAGGATTCTGGGCACAGCTTGGGCTCCAATGCCTACTCATGCCACCTTTCACTTGCTCTTCTAGATCAAGCCCCCTGGGCCCAGGGTGACTCTGCACCCATGACTTTCCCTCCATCGAGAAGTTTCTCAACTGTTCATTACAAGTGTCTCATCATCACTTCCCCAGAAATTCAGCTCCTGGGACCAAATCCTGGCTGTCCCAGGAAGTATCTGGCAAGGTTTCAGAGGCCATCATGTAGCCCATGTTACGCTGGAATATTTACTAAGTGGGTAAGTGTTATGATCTCATTTTACAGATAAGTTAACAGGCACAGAGAAAGTACACAACTTTTTTTTTTTTTAAGGTTTTGAGAGAGAGAGCATGAGCAGGAGTGAGGAGCGGAGGGAGAGGGATAAGCAGATTCCTTGCTGAGCAGGGAGCCTGATGCGGGGCTCGATCCCAGGACCCTGGGATCATGACCTGAGCTGAAGGCAGACCCTTAACCAACTGAGCCACCCAGTGCCCCTCTACCCTTTTTTTACATCTTTTCTTCTCTGTGCATGCAATTTGGTAAGCTACATGGCTCTGGTTGTTAGGATTCTAAGATTCTAAGAGTCTATGACACGTGAGAGCGGACGCTAAGATTCAGGGAAATGTGGACATTTTAGTGTTCTAGAATTTCAAGATTCTAAACCTTGGCACTTCCAATAAACCACGTTCTGGTCTGTGCTAGTTACTGCAAGCCTGGAGATGGAGGCACTACCCCATGAGCCCCTCTGCCATCTCCCGGGTCCCACCTCACACATCAGCTGGAGGACGCAATCCCGGCGCCCCCTGATGGCCAGGTTAGTAAGCCTGGAGACCTTGGTGGGTGGGAACCAATGGGGTAGTCGGGGCACCCTATGCCACCCGGCAATGAGCTGGGGCGAAGGCGGGAATCGGGAGAAGGCGGGGAGTTCCAGGTCCCGCCCCGGAGCAGACTTCCTGGTCTGCAGACATCCCGGGTGAGCACCAGCGGCAGAGCCATGGGGCGCACTCGCGACGCCATCCTGGACGCGCTGGAGAACCTGACTGCAGACGAGTTCAAGAAGTTCAAGCTGAAGCTACTTTCAGTGCCGCTGCGCGAAGGCTATGGGCGCATCCCGCGGGGGACACTGATGTCCATGGATGCCATGGACCTCACAGACAAGCTCGTCTCTTTCTATCTGGAAGAGTACAGCGCAGAGCTCACCGCGGTCGTGCTGCGTGAGATTGGCATGCAGGAAACAGCGGAGCAGCTGCAGGAGATGGTGCGCAAAGGTGAGCACACCCGCTCCACACTCTGCAAGGGCCCAGATTGTTGGGCCTCCTATGTCCCCTCACCACACCAGCCCCACCCCAACGTTTGCCCCTTGGGCTCTTTTGCTTTCAGTTCCTCCTACCCTCTAAAATTACAAATGCTCCTCCTGCTGGGAAGGGTGTCCTGTGCTTGGCCCTGAACTTGGCTTCCGGACCAAGGGGCCCCTGCCCCAGAGAGACTGGAGATATGGTAATGGAAGGGAAGGGGACCACTTGACTCATTTCTTTATAGGCCCCGCTCCAGGGCCTGCTGGGATCCAGGATCACCAGACTGCAATCAAGCCAGGTGAGGCCTTCACTCCCAACCTCTCTGGCCACATCCCAGCATAGCCTGGAGCTGTGTCCCCCAGCCAGCAACACTGGGAAAGCAAGAGTGGGCCTACCCTTCCTACCCACCCACACACCACTTGGGCCACACCTGAGGGGCACCTGCTGAGATCCAGGTTTCTTAAGAGATGGCAGCCAAGCCAAGTGAGGCCTTCACTGCCAACCTCTCAGCCACACCCCACGACATGCCTGCACAGCCTGGAGCTGTGTCCCACAGCCAGGAACAAAGGGAGCAAGGTTGGGCCTATCCTTCCCACCCACACACGTACCCCTTGGGGCACACCTGGTTGGGGGGCGGGGGGGCTGGTGGGAGAGAGAGAGAAACAAAGTTATACTCATCCCACCCTATCTGTAGTGTGGGTGGGCTGCCCACCTTGAGCCCCACCCCTTAGGGTTACAGAGCAATTTCTGAAGAAAGCAGAGCTCAGGGGGAACAGACCCCAGTATCCACCTTGGGAACTGGCTCAGCTGCTCGCCTCCATTCTGCCCGCAGCACCGCACTTTGTGGACCAGCACCGGGCAGCCCTCATCACGCGTGTCACAGACGTGGATGGGTTGCTGGACGCCCTGTATGGTACGGTCCTGTCAGAGGAGCAGTACGGGGCAGTGCGGGCCGAGTCCACCAACCCAATGAAGATGAGGAAGCTCCTCAGCTTTGCTCCAGCCTGGAATAAGACCTGCAAAGATCTGCTCCTTCAGGCCCTGAAGATCACCCACCCCTACCTGGTGGTCGACCTGGAGAAAAGCTGAGGTGTCTTCCCCAGCAGCAGTCCCACAAAGAATCCCTGGCAGTTCCAGCCAACTAACCCCAAATCTGAATCTCTTTTTATACTCAATATATGAAAAGCCAACTTGTACTTGTGTGTTTTTCCTACTTCCAGCCTAGAAGCACATGCAGAGCTAAACTACAGATGTAAATGCCGCAGAGGCCAAATAAAGCTCTACTTTACTGCCTGGTCCTAGAGCAGCAGGCTCCCCGCTTTATCCTTTCTGCCTCACAGTCAGAGTGGAATATCCCCTCTCATTTACCATTTGGTAACTCCTCCAGTGCTACCCATGGTTAGCCCTGTGGCCAAGGTCGAAAACAGACGTATGTACAAAAGGTCTGGAACTGTAATGGGTCAGCTCAGAGGCATGTGACAACAGACGAGTCTACATAGCTTCTCTTTCACTTTTCCTTAGGGAAAAAAATGTAAAATTAGAGCACTCTTCAAGGGGAGAGACAGAGTATCCTCTAAACACAGAAGAGCACAAGCAATCAAGCAGAATTCTAGGGTTCCTTCTGGCACCAGCCCAGACTTCAGCAGGCTTCATTGCTCCCTCTGCTCCCTGCCGCCCCCTACAGGAAGGGGTTATAGGTTATACTTTGCCCAGAAAACAGGCCGACGACAAAACCAAAACTTTGGGAATGAGTTCTAGGAGCCATTTCTTCTCTTGATTGAATTTTTGCCTCCAGAGGTATTATTAATATAAGTATTCTTCACCAGGAAACAGCACTTAAGGAGTGCTGTTTGCAAAGGCTGTTGGGGAACCAGGATGCTAGGATTACATCCTGCATACCCTTTGCACCCAAATTCTTTCTGGCTTTGAAGCAAGACAGGGGTAGGCAGGCAAAGCAACAAGCAGGCACAGCAGCCCAGCGTCCCACTCCACTCGTAAGGGACAGATCATCAGACGCAGGGGGTCCGGGTATGCAGGTACCTGAGTGGTTCTGTGCCACTCGGTGATACACTAGTTCACAATGAGCAAAAGCTCTGTGGACTTCACTTTGAATCCCTCACCTAGAGGACACAAACTAGAAATGTAGTCTTTATGCCTCCCACACACTTCCTTAGGGGTATGCGCACAGTATTCTGACAGTCTGTATAAAATGTCCCTATCCTGATCTACTGGACCACCATAGAAACAGGAGAAAACAGGTAGTTTACTACAAGAGGAAGCACCAAGGTAAGATATGGCCACCGTCAAGGCCACCCACTCATCACATGGGACTAAAGGCTCCGAATGCTAGGTGGGACTCCAGGAGGAATGCAGAACTTTCCAAATGCAGCCATCAGCCCTACCAGCTTCCTGTAGGCTCTTTTTTTTTTTTTTTTTTAAGATTTGAGAGCGAGCAAGCACGTGCGGGAGGGGCAGAGGGAGAGGAAAAAGCAGACTCCCCAGGTCCCCATCAGAGGGACCTGATGTGGGACTCGATCCCAGGACCCCGAGATCATAACCCCAGCCGAAGGCAGACGCTTAACTCACTGAGCCACCCAGGCACCACAGGCTCATCGTTCCTTAGCCAGCCATCCCATAAAAAAAATGATGCTGATCCCCATTCCATACTCAATCCTGACATGTTAATATGTTCTTATATGTCACTTACATGCTCCGCAAGGACCTTGCCATATCCAAAACTGGTCTTCCTTTCATCATCCCTGTATCTTGACATAAAATGGTATCACCTTAACTAGAAAACAGTAAACGCTAACATGTTCCAACAAAGCACAAATTTAGTCAGTCTTGTGGACGCTAGCTCTTCCAACTAACTTCCAAGAATAACATCAAGGGTGCCTGGCTAGCTCAATCCGTGGAGCATGCGACTCCTGATCTCAGGGTTGTTGAGTTCAAACCCCATGTTGGGCGTGGAGCCTACTTAAAAAGAAAAAAAAGACTAACATTCAAGACTAATGCTGCCTATGCGTCAACCTCACTGCTGCCACCTGGCTTATGCCTAATGTCTCACCTTCAACAGGTTCTCTACCTCTAGTCTACCTTTAAGGGCTAGAGTGATCAAAACTGATCATGGAAAAGACAGCCTCACTTCTAACATTAGGACACCTAAACTCTTTCACCCTGACCTTTAAGGACTCCAACCAACCTCTGTCTTCCTTTCACATATCCCATGATCCCAGCAATATCTGCTCACACCCCATTCCCTAGAACATGCTGGTCCCCTTAACTCTGGACACCTTGCAATCTGTCCTAGAGCACCCACAGGCATGCCTTTATCTGGGCTCCAGTGGTATTTCCCAGGGTCGCATGGTAAAGCAAACCTTTTTTATTTTTAGTCTTTTACATAGGACTGAGCCCTCATAAAAAGGCAACCTTTCAACCTCTCAAGTGCCTTGCATGCAAAAAGTACTAAATGGTAACTCCTGTGAATCTCCAGTGTCCTAACAATTTTTTTAAAAAACTCCACGAGGGGCGCCTGGGTGGCTCAGTTGGTTAAGTGACTGCCTTCAGCTCAGGTCATGATCCTGGAGTCCCGGGATCGAGTCCCACATCGGGCTCCCTGCTTGGCAGAGTCTGCTTCTCCCTCTGACCCTCCTCCCTCTCATGCTGTCTCTCATTCTCGCTCTCAAATAAATAAAATCTTTTTAAAAAATTAAATAAAAAACTCCACATGAAGGGGCACCTGGGTGATTCAGTCAGTTAAGCGTCTGCCTTCAGCTCAGGTAGCCCCGCTTCAGACTCCCTACTTGGGGGGGGGGGGGCAGCTTCTCCTCCCTCTGCCCTCTCCCCTGCTATTCTAATAAAATCTTAAAAAAAAACAAAAAAAACTCCACATAAAACGGATTCTCAGATGATGGTGCCATAGCTAACACTTTCTTGCACAACGGTTATCCTTAAAAAGAGCAGTTACAGGGACACCTGGGTGGCTCAGTCGGTTAAGCGTCTGCCTTCAGCTCGGATCATGATCCCAGGACCCTGGGATTGGAGTCCCACATTGGGCTCCTTGCTCAGTGGGGAGCCTGATTCTCCCTCTGCCTGCCACTCCCCCTACTTATTCTGACAAATCTTCTTCAAAAAAAAAAAAAAAAAAAAAGTTACAAAAACCAATGCAGGCCTGAAGCAAAAGAAATGGTTCTAAGAAACTGCTCCCTAGGTTAAAATTTCTTAGGGCCTTTTCTTCTTGGGGAGATTGGGGGCAGGGGAGAAGCACAGGAGAACTGAATTTTTTTGTAGTATTTTATTTAGAGAGCACAAGCAGGGGGAGGGACAGAGGGAGAGTGAGAAAGAGAACCTCAAGCAGACTCCACACTGAGCACAAAGCCGGACACAGGGTTCAGCAGGGGGCTCAATCCCAGAACACAACCTGAGCAGAAAGCAAGAGTCAGATGCTTAACCTACTGCACCACCCAAGGTACCCTGGGACAACTGAACTCTGCCTGAAGTCTTTAAGCACAGCACAACATAGTGGTCAAAGATGGAAGTTCTACAGCCAAAGGATATGAACTCCAATCCCTGCTCCGCTCCACATCAGTTTTGAGTCTTAAGGCCAGTTTGTGCGTCAGCATCCCAACTATAAAGTAGGGATAACAGTAACTGGTCCATAGCTAGTACACATTAGTGTTAGCAAATACCTCCACTAGGATTTCGTTCCTGAGCTCCCTGATGACTTAACATAAATAACACCTGGGGGGTCCTGGGGGGGCTCAGTCGGTTGAGCATCTGCCCTCAGCTCAGGTCATGACCCCAGGGCCCTGGGATTGAGCCCCGCATCGGGCTCCCTGCTCAACGAGAGCCTGCTTCTCCCTCTCCCTCTGCCTGTTGCTCTCCCTACTTGTGTTCTGTGTCTGTCAAATAAATAAAAAATCTTAAAAAAATAAATAAAAAGCCGTAAGTAATACCTGAATCAACTTTTGCTCTAATCTCCAAGCATCACAAGACTGAAAAAAGAACAAGTAACAGGAATGCCTGGCTGGCTCAGTTGGTGGAACCTCTTGATCTCACGGCTTTAAGTTTGAGCTCCACGTCGGGTGTAATTACTTAAAAAATAAGATCTTTTAAAAAACGGGGGGGGGGGGGCACCTGGGTGGCTCAGTTGGTTAAGCGACTGCCTTCGGCTCAGGTCATGATCCTGGAGTCCCTGGATGGAGTCCCACATCGGGCTCCCTGCTCGGCAGGGCGTCTGCTTCTCCCTCTGACCCTCCCCCCCTCTCATGTGCTCTCTCTCATTCTCTCTCAAATAAATAAATAAAATCTTTAAAAAAAAAAAACGGGGGGGGGGGTACGCCTGGGTGGCTCAGTTGGTTAAGCGTCTGCCGGGGTCCTGGGATCAGGCTCCCTGCTGAGCAGGAAAACCACTTCTCCCTCTGCCTGCCACTCCCCCTGCTTATGCCTCCCACTCTGACAAATACAATCTTTTTTAAGATTTTGAGAACAAGCAGTGGGGAGGGGCAGGAGAGAGCGAGCGAGCAGCAGACCCCCTGCAGAGCAGGAAGCCCAACGCATGGCTCAATCCTAGGACCCAGAGATCAGGACCTGAGCCGGAGGCAGACGCTTAACCCACTGAGCCACCCAGGAGCTCCATAAATAAAATCTTTTAAAAACATAATGAGGAAAAAGGGAAAAAAAGAGAACAACAACAAAAGCTAGTGTTGGCTAGGCCTGTGCTAATTAGAAAAATCTATGAAGCAGGATCCAACCTTCCATAAAGTGACATTTAGCTTATTAGCTCCTAGCTAGCACCACTTATACAGAAAGTTTTACAGTCAAGTTCCCCTTCACAGGAAATGTAGAGGGAAATAGCAGAAAAGGAATCTCTGCAAAACTTAGAAAGTATGGATCTACGTGTGCAGTTGCACCAGCAACATCAACATTGCCAGAGAACGTGTGTCGCACCTGACCTACACAGGGAATTAGAATCCACATGCTAACAAAATTCCCCAATGATTCGTGTGTTCAACTTAGACACACTGCTAGAGAGGATCCAACTCCACCATCTCAGTCTGAGGTTTGCAGAGGCCTTCCTGTACCAGGATGTAGATGTGCTTTTTTACTCATGGAAACAGTACACAGACTAGGCCAGCCTTCTCTCAAACTCTGGAAAAATAAAAATAAAAGCCCTGTCAGTCTAGACCTGACAGACAGGTCCTCACTCCCTAAAGGGGCTGCAGTTGGACCCTAAGGACCCCGCGGTGAGCAAGCTCCAGGGCATCGATGTGGCTGTGCAACACTGCTACCCTGAGGGGCGGGTGCAGGGTGCCACCTGGGACGCTTGGCTCCTGTTCCCTCAACATGTCTTTCCATACCCACCCCACTCACCCTCCTTGGGACTTCTCCACTTCAAGCCACCTAATTTGGTTCCCACTGCAGACAGAGAATCCCAAATCCTTAACCTAAGGATAGTCCGAGCTCCTCTCCTGTCCCACTCCCCGCACTAGTGGCTCTCAACTGTTCTGTTAAAGGAGCCCTTCTCTCTTGGGCCCCTACGTGGCTGTCAGTTGGGCATCAGCGTCAAATTCTTGATTTTGGCTGAGGTCTCCATCTCAAGGTCATGGCCTCCAATGCTCTGAGCGGTCTGCATGAGATTCTCTCTCCCTCTGCCCCTCCCCCCAAACTTGCACACGCTCTAAAAATAATCTTAAAAAAAAAAAAGCCCTTCTGGCACTACAATCCCAAAATTTAGGACAAAAGCCACTGTCCAAAGAGCAAAGACAGCACCATCCATCAGCAGGGAGCACTATTTCCAGACCCAAACTCCTGCTCATAAGTACTTTGTCTATTCCTACTTCAATACCAGGAATTTTAGACTGAACTCCCTCCAAAAGCTTCTTTTCTAACTACGAACACCAGGGGTTGAGTGGCCCAATAATTTCTACAAGCCCTAAAGTGAAGTGTGCTGGCAAGATCCACTTGACTTTACTTTTTTTTTAAGATTTTGAGAGAGAGAACAAGCAAGGGGAGAGGCAGGCAGAGGGAGAGTGAGAAGCAGGCTCCCCACAGAGCAGGGAGCCCAATGCGGGGCTCGATCCCAGAACCCTGGGATCATGACCTGAGTTGAAGGCAGACACTTAATGACTGAGCCACCCAGGTCCCCTTGACTTTCTTTGGCTCTTCTGTGTCAGCATCATGAAGACTGTATTTCGTAGAGAGGTGAATGAGACAATTTTTAATAAATTTAATTAACAGAGCGCCTGGGTGGCTCAGTTGATTAAGCGACGGCCTTCAGCTCAGGTCATGATTCTGGAGTCCCGGGATTGAGTCCTGTTTGAGGTTCCCTGCTCAACATGGAGTCTGCCTCTCCCTCTGACCCTCCCCTCTCCCCCCAGCCATGCTCTCTCTCCCCCAAATAAATAAAATCTTTAAAAATAAGGGACGCCTGGGGGCGCCTGGGTGGCTCAGATGGTTAAGCATCTGCCTTCGGCTCAGGTCATGATCCTGGAGTCCCAGGATCGAGTCCCACATCGGGCTCCCGGCTCAGCGGGGAGCCTGCTTCTCCCTCTGACCCTCTCCCCTCTCATGCTGTTTCTCGCTCGCTCGCTCTCTAAAAAATAAATAAAATCTTAAAAAAAATAAAATAAGGGACGCCTGGATGGCTCAGTCTTTAAGCATCTGCCTTCGGCTCAGCTCATGATCGCAGGGTCCTGGGATCGAGCCCCACATCGGGCTCCCTGCTTGGCAGGAGGCCTGCTTCTCCCTCTCCCCCTGCTTGTGTTCCCTCTCTCTCTCTGTGTCTCTCTCCATCAAATAAATAAAATCTTTAAAGATAATAAAATGAGTAAGTAATTCTTCAAAGTCTAAAATTATTTCAAAATAAAAAGCTAGAGATGAGAAGCGCACCTGGCTGGCTCAGTCAAAAGAGCATGTGACTCCTGATGCATGGGGACTCAAGGCCCCACATTGGGTACAGAGATTACTTAAAAATAAAACTTTAAAATAATAAAGATGAGAGGAAAGAGGCTAAGTACTGAAGGCTCAAAGGAAGGAAACAATCTGAGTTCTGGGAAAACTGGGCAGGAATAGTTAGTGCTGGCCAGGTTATTACAAGGGAATGCAACAAAGAACAGAGAGGGTCCAAATTCCAAAACCCCGTGGGTCTCATGTTTTCTCACCAATGCACTTGCGACCAGAACAAACTGCTCGGAACCAAACCAACCAATTCCCTCTGCTGGTATTTCCATCTTCATCTGCTGTCCTGGAAAAGCCCCCAAACTGGATCCACCCACTAGCTGGACACCTGAGACCCTATTTCCTTTCCCTATTCCCCACTCTGGGGGAATCTGCTGGCCTCCCTCTCCCTCTGCCCTCCCCCACTCCCCTTGTGCTCTTGGCTCTCCTGGAGCTCTCAAAATCTTAAAAAAAAAAAAAAAAAGAGCAAGGCCAATCACTAAGCCCTTTTAAGGATGTAAGATTGTAATACTAACAGTCCCAAGTCAGTAATCAAGCTCACAAGGAGCTCCAACCTCCTTCACCCCTTGCAGCAGGGATCCAGGAGCCAGAACTGAACCCTAACACTGGAACTCTATTAGGTGAAGCAAAAACAAACTTCTCAGAGACATGGATCAGGTTATTAAGCCAATCATTTAAGCGAACAGATCAAAGAAATATAAAGGCAGCTTGATCACACCACTGCCACAGCCTCGGTTCTAAAAGAGCCTTCTCACATGTACCAAACTCAACAGCCAAACCAAAGGATTGCCTGGGAGAACCTCAGCCATTCTCAACTATTCTTGGTTACTGAGCACCCCCACACAGTAGGGAGAGTAAAGCAACTACTTCTTTTGACAAGGCAAAACCTGCCTCATAACCAGATTTGATTAAGCATCCTTCTCTAAAGAACACCCTTCAACATACTTGACAACTTTCAACAGAGAGGAGTCCCAGGAACTCCACAAGCTATGCTTCTGACAGCAAAATACTTTTGCTGTTAGCTCTGATTTTTAGTTCCGTGTTAACTAAAATTCATGCTCAACAACTTATTGGCAGGTAAAGCAAGTCTTCTGAACTCAGACTTGAGAGCTGGGGAAGGGGAAAAAAAAAAGTTTTGGGGGTCAGGAAACGCATATGGTGAAGTAGAGGAGAAATGACTAACGTTTTAACTCATTGGCCCTACCCTTTCTCTATCTCCCAACACCCTCCTTTGAAAATGGAGGGCTATCCACCACCAATTAAGGCTCCGGCCTAAAATCTCAAAATACCATGACCTCAGCCCCGAGTCAAGGCAGGATATGAAAATGACACACTGTCTCCTTATAGCACCTATCTACCCAAGCCCCACCTTCAGGAAAACAGGCGGAGGGGCACTCACTTTGAAATAGAAGGAGCTACCTCTACCTTCCTTTCCCAGCAAACTTTCCCTCTTCTTACCATCAACTCATTCCCAACCCTCTTCCCTCAAACTTAGCACCCTCGTTAAGACCTAAGCAAACGAAGGTTTTGGGATAGAAGTTTGTCCCCTTAAGAACAATGATTTCAGGGACGCCTGGGTGGCTCAGTCGTTAGCAGCTGCCTTCCGCTCAGGTCATGATCCCAGGGTCCTGGGATCAAGCCCTGCATCGGGCTCCCTGCTCGGCGGGAAGCCTGCTTCTCCCTCTCCCACTCCCCCTGCTTGTTTTCCCTCTCTCGCAGTCTCTCTGTCAAATAAATAAATAAAATCTTAAAAAAAAAAAAAAAACTGATTTCAGAATGAAAATGCTAAGAAATGAAAATTAAGTCCTAAGACTAGGCAGGCCTCAATCTTGGCTCTACCATTTTCTGATTCTGAGAGCCAAATAACCCATGCACTCCATCTTCTGCCTTTAAAGTGAATGAGTGAGGCCAAAGAACCTCTGCCATGAAATAGGTACACACTCCTTCCTAAAGGTCCCAAAGACCTGCTTTGGCTAGCTATGTGCTGGCCAATCTGAAAACTGCCCCAAAACCCAGTCTAATTTATTTGAGCCCCACCCTTAGAGAAGTGTCAAGAGAGCCAAGAATCTTAAAAAGGATAAAACTGACAGAATAATAATAAACTAAGACCAGCATGTAAATAAACGTGGTAAAAAACAAACTCGCACATAGTTGAACATATTTGGGGCCACCGTCATGACACCACATGTTCTTCACTTACCCCATTCATACATCCAATTTTTGCCATGACAGAAAAGTTTTAATCTCTACTTTCAAAGATGCCACTTCACTTTTTCTCCCCTGGACCAAGTATCAAACACTTTATTCCAGTTCCTGCTAAGCAGGAACACATTATTCCAGTTCCTGCTAGGCAGGATGATCTGAAAGAAAAAAACTCCCCACATTCCTGACCCAGATATCAATCCTCCAGTGGAGTGAAGAGGGGGAAGAGGAAAAAAATTTACCTAAAACGATGGTTTTTAATGGGAACCAGAGGTATGGTTACAATTACATAGTCCGACACAAAAAACCCGTGGGTGATCAGGAGTTGAAAGGTTACAAAATAATGAGGGTAACACTGGGTACAAGAAGAAAAGCTGCTGCAGAACCTCAGGAGCCAAGCTAGTACGGCCTCTCCCTGCGATCCTGTCTGTGCTCACCCCTGCAAAAGAGAGGATCTATTAGGTCTGAGTTGCCAACCTCTCCGCCCACCCAACCCCCAAAATCCTATCTTCCCCTGCTAACCCAACCCCAAGAAAGGTCTCATCTTCATAAGGATAGAATGTAAATGTGGATCTACAGATTAGTTCTCCAAGATAATCCTGCCACCCTCCTTCCATACCCCACACTATGGTTATAATCTCAGCTTTCCAATCAAGCCCTCAAAATGTATTTCAATTTAAGACTCTTACCTGGAGTCCATCTTGCCAGGGCCAAAGCCACCTCTGTCCCCACCACCCCGGCCCCCTCGGAAGCCCCCACGGTCCCCGCCTCGGCCTCGGTAGCCGCCCCGATCATAGCCTCCTCTGCCACCACGACGATCATCTCCATAGTTACCCCCTAGGGCAAAAGAAATATGATAGATCATATACCCCCCAAATCCCTACCTTCCCTCTAACCTCCCTGCTTAAAATTAAGGGCTTTCTGGGGCACCTGGGTGGCTCAGTCAGTTAAAGCATCTGATTCTTGGTTTCGGCTCAGGTCAGGTAGGGTTGTGAGATGGAGCCCTGCTTCGAGCTCCACACTCATCATGGACACCAAGTGTGGAGTCAGCTTGTCCCTGCCCCTTCCTCCCTCCCCCACCTATAATAAATAAGTAAAATACTAAAAGGGGGGGCTTTGTGATCCCAACTCCTTATTATCAGCTCTGTCCCTTCTTACCCATATGAGAACCTCCTGGTCCCCCTCCTGGGCCATCTGGTTTAGGGGCCTTACACTGGTTGCATTCATTCCTCCAAGAGAAATTCATGTTCTCACATATACTAAGAAAAAGAAAGAAAATTAGTTTGGAAGGGTGGGCGTAAACAAGACCAAGAAGTAGGAAAAGATTTCAGCGACCTTAAAGGTAACAGTGAGGAAACAGGGGCCTCAGAAAGGCAAGAAGAGGCTTCTCAGGAGCAGAACCAGGAACAAAAACTACAGATTATTGAACCCAGTCTAATATCTTTCCCACTATAACAACCTTAATCAGGTAAGCCCTCAGCCAAATCTGTCCCCATCAGTGTGACCTTGACATCTGTCTAGAAAACCTCCCAACTCTGCCATTGTATCAAACGGCACACATTTAGAGGACTAAAGAAAAAGTTTCACTCACGGATTAGGACACTTCCAGTCACCAGCTCGCTGCTGGCCGCCACCACCACCTCCTCCACTGGGGAATCCTCCCCGGCCACCGCCACCACTGCCACCACCTCCATAGCCTCCACGGCCCATGGGTCCTAGTGAAGACAGAAATATGGGTCTGCTCCCCTTACAAGTGTGATCAGCCTAACCTAACCTTTTCCTACACAAGCCTTTACCATCCTCTCCCTGTCCTTACTCTACCCATCACCTCTTTATACCAGCAGCAGGAAGTAGCTCCTCACCTCCTCGCCCTCGGCCTCCACGACCATTGCCACCGCCCCTATTGAAGTCTGCTCGCCGAGTAGCAAATGAGACCTTGATGGGATTCCCAGAAAATTCTTTACCTAATGCAATAAAGAAGATATAAAGAGACCTTTTATTAAGAGTTGTGGATCCAAAAACAAGTTTGGTACGATCAAGAAAAGACTCTACACCTTCCTGAAAAAGTTTGTAATCAGAAGACATACAAGCCAAAGACAACAGTTTACCCTTGAACACAGGTTAGAACTTACATGCAGATTTTTTCAATACAGCACAGTACATTAAATGAATTTTCTTAAAAATGTCTTAATAACATTGTCTTAATAACATTCAATATACAAAATATGTGTTTATCGACTTATCAGTAAGGCTTCCAGTCAAAAGTAGGCAAATGACTTTTGGGGAAGTCAAGTTATATGCAGATTTGTAACTGCACAGGGGTCGGGCAGCCCTAAACCCCCGTGTTGTTAAATGGTCAAGTGTATACACTAAAGTAGCAGATAAAAAGTGTTGGAAGACGTAGAAGGAACCTTCAAAATGTAACCTGTTTCCCAAGGCTAGTTGCCCTATCCCACCCACCCCACACCAGCCTCCTCATACGTACCATCAAACCAGTCAATAGCTGCTTTAGCAGAAGGTGGGTCATCAAACGACACTGTTGCCTCTCCCTTCAGCTTGCCCGTTTCCCTGTCTGTGTACAGATTAATCATGGGCTGTCCTGTTTTCTTATTTGTCTGAAAAAAGCAACACAAGATAACGTGAGTCTTACAAGATAGCACTACCCACCTTCCACCTTCCTTCTCAAAAACCTGAGGTTTGCCATAACCATATTTCAGCTCCTCTCTTCCCAATTACTGTTTCCTATCTCACGTATAACTTGAATTAAAATCATTACAATGATCTCTCACTTCAATGTTGACCCATAAAACTAAAGAATTTAAAGCTACAAATTCAAAAGCTTAGGACACTCCCTTCCTTATCAACTGTGCCTTTCTGTGTGAAGATGTGCTTTCCTTTAGAAAATAGCAACATCTAATGTTCTTTCCTCAACAGGTTAAGCTGACAACCATTTTATTTTTACTAATGTATGAAATCCAAAGGCCTGCAGCACTGACACAAAAGGAAGCACCCACTATGTTCCACAGTACCTTAATAATACCAATCTGCTTGAAGTAATCAGCCACAGACTCAATTGTAACATTTTCGCCCAAGCCTTGCACGAAGATGGTGTTGTTGTCTGAATTATCCTGTTCTGCTTGAACAACAAAAAAGTGAATTTGAAGAAAACCAGCAAAGGTAAAACAATACTGGATGTTAAACTTTCAAAGAAAAAATCCCTTTGAAATGTGTTACTATCCATAAAAGAAACCAGGGCTCAGGAGTTCACTGCCGAAGATCACAGTACACCAGTGTGTGTCAATTTTCAACTGAAGACCCAAGGTAAGAAACCTTTTTTACACTCAAACCCAACACACAACCAAGAGAGACTAAATCCTTCCCTTTAGGGTCTCTTACGTTTACTAATTTGGTCATGATCCCCATCTTTAAAATCCACTGCTTTAAATCAGCAGTACCAGAACATGTCTACACAGAAATATATCACCATCTCCTCAGATTTGTTAGAAATGCAGCTTATCAGAATGCTCCCAGACCTACTAAGTTGCTGGGTAAAAAAACCACTGAGGAGATAATTTACAGATCATTGCTAATTATAACTACACCTAAACTCCCTTCCCTTCATTTTCCTTCTTCTCTACCCTTGCTTTTTTTTTTTCTTTAAGATTTTATTTATTCACTCTGACAGAAAAAGAGCACAAGCAAGGGGAGCAGCACACAGAGGGCAAGGGAGAAGCAGACTCCCTGCTGAGCAGCTTGATGCTGGGCTCCATCCCAGGACCCCAGGATCATGACCTGACCCGAAGGCAGACGCTTAACCGACTGAGTCACCCAGGTGCCCCTTTTTTTTTTTTTAAAGACTGTATTTGTTTGATAGAGAGAGCGCGCGCGCGTGCGCACAGATGCCAAAACACAGAAATGGGGAGCGAAGCAGGCTTCCCCCGGAGCAGGGAGCTCAATGCAGGGCTGACTCCAGGACCTGAAATCATGACCTGAGCAAAAGGCAGACGTTTAACAACTGAGTCACCCAGGCGCCCCTCTACCCCTACTCTTTTTCAGATCCCTGAAGTGTCAAAGAACAGCCAAGAAAAATCCCAATACCACATTAGCCGTTCTTTCATGCCAGCTGTGGACTCACCAGAGTCATGACGTGATCCCTGGTCCCGAGGGCCTTAAGTGACATGAAAAAAAAAAAAAAACAAACAAGGAAAGAGAAGCTGTTAGTCAACAGGGAGAGACAAACAAGGAAAAAATTTAACACCAATCCAAACTCTTGCAAAATTATCAGGTAAGTGCTCACAGCCTCATCCAAACCCTGTCCTGGGTTGCCTGCCCAGAGTAAATCCTAGACAGGGCTGGGGAAGACACAGGCCCCTTTTCTTAAGATCTGTATGTAACCTGAGTCCCCACAGGGACAACTCCACACTTCAGAAAATTCTGCCGCCCCCAGCTCAGGCTGGGAAATGTCCTCAGCACAGATTGGGGGGGGGGGGTCAGGAGGGAGACCCATTGCAGTTAACAAAACCAACTCATAGCTTGGCCCTATTCTCTCACCCCAGAGAGAAATGGGCTCACCACCAGCAATGTGATATGCATCCATCCAGTTTCTCCAAACTTTAACACCAAAGACACTTATCCCTTGTGGAACAATTTTTAATTTCATCTTTACAAACCATTCTTAAAACCATGTTGTTTCCCCAACCACATAAAAATAAAAAAACATACATAATAACTATTGTTATTTTTAAAGCATGTCCCAGGGAACAGACCAGAAATCTTATTTCCATAATGTAGCCTCTATTTTTTTTCCAGAGACCATCTGTGACCAAAGTTTATCTGAATTCACCATATATATTGTACCCACACTCAATGACACCTAAATCATGAACCCGAACCTTTGGCTTTAAATGTTGAGACAAATCAAGAAACCTTTTTGTTAGTTAACCAAACCAGAAAAGTTCCAGCTTACTGGGAGACTTCTCAAATTTGCCATTTTTCCATGAATTCAGTTTGTGCTGTTAAGACCTGGTTATTTCCCATGAGCCACACATGCTCCAACCTTTCTTGTAGTAGTCCACACCTTCCTTCCCAGAGCTAGTTTCTATTTGCCCATCTGAGTTGAGTTTAAGTACGTAGATGTAGAATTGCATTGACACCATTCAGCATTTAATATATAAATATATACCAACTTCACCATCCTCAGGGCAGGGCAGCATTTCACATCCCCCTTCCAGAATTAAAACATTTGGAGGTTGTTACACACACACACACACACTAGCCTTGGACACAATGATCAAAAGGATCCTAAAGCCAAGTTGGCACCATGTGTTCCAGCACACACTCTCCAGTTTCTCACAATGGTCATCACTAAGTGCCAGGGGTGGCAACACTCCTGTCAGAGGCCTGCTGAACACCTCTTATTAACCTGGGTCAAACCAATTTGGCACCAGACGACTGCTGAGTCTTACCCCGCCTGCCTCCAGGTTAGCACACATCTGGCAGCAGGTGGAATTCTACCCCAGCCCTTTCTGGAGGTGGTTCTGGACACTTCAAAACCTTTGACACTTAAAACACGCTAAGACATCTGCAAATGAACAATCAGACAAAGCATTGCTGGGAGTTGGGAATTTTGGAAACTCTGTTCACTTACCACCAAATTTATTGAAGCCACCACGGTCACTTCCGCTGGAGAAGACAAGTTAGAAGAAAGGACATGAAGCTTCCAACGGCTACAAAAGGGCGTTTTTTGATTTTGTTTAACATTCCCCAAACATGGGTAGGTGTTTTGGGAAAAAGATACAAGTGGCTACTAAAATACATTCCCCTTCCTGACCACCCCTTGTCTGACCTTTGAGCGTGTCACACACACGTGTGCAATTTCTCAGACACAGTTTTTAAGGATTTTGCTTTTAAGAGGTTATATATCTATTTCCTCTGGAAAAAAAAAATGACCCATTTTCCTTGGTCGTTCTTCCGATGTAGCAGGTGTTTTTTCCTCTTGTTGCGAGTGGTTGACAACCCAGTAGTTGGTTTAAAAACCCTACCCCGAATTCACCCAGAAGACATTTCACACCAGGCTGGGGTAGCCCTGAACACATTTTTGTGATTTTTGCTTTGAAAGCAGCAAGCAGACCCAACCCCATTCCATAAAAAGTCAAAACCAAAGGCAATTTCCCCTTAAAGCAAGACAAACTTAGCTAAGCCCTATCCTAACTACTGAGCTGTTTTTGATCTCCCTCCACCCCCGGGGTCACCCCTTCTACACTGCGAGAAGAGCGGAGTATTTTGCAATGTCACCTTTCATACCTGTGGCACATAAAATGCAGAGCAAGTTAACAGTCACATAACAGTTGTTTTTCTTTTTAAAGTTTTGCATTAAACACACGCACACAACAGAGTTTTCCTTATTTTTGTACAGATTTTGAGATTGCCCCCACCCACCTCTGAATACTTACCATACACAAACTCTCATTTAAAAAACCTACTTTTTCCCAAAAAGGAGTAACACACTGACATTCCTCCCCTTTTCAAAGGGAGACAGAGGAGGGTCCTTCAAATCCTATTTACCAACAGATTTGACCAATGCTTTAACATCAAATCTAAGGTTTTACTTCAAATCAACTACAGCGGGAAGGGGAAGAAAGAGAAGGTCCAGCTGGACAAGTAACCAGGGGAGGGGGACAGTGGAGCAAATAGATCGGATACCACTGTCAAGCGTATCTTGTCCAAAAGGTCTGCACACTTCAGACAGCCCCATAAACCAAGTCACACACAAAATCATTACTGCCAGTCAAATTACTGCAAATCAAACTCATGGATTCAAATGACTACAGAATACGGGAAGAGCAGACAACTCCTGGAAGCTGAAGTCATCAGGTTAAGCATTAACAACTCCTTTAGAGGACACATGGGAATACATGTAACAAGTTTCCCTATTACCAGGAGTGGGATCATCGGTTTTCCTTGCACAGAAAGAAGACTTTACTTCCATGTTTCTTGCCTAGGATATCAATGACTCCCAGTCCATATACACCTATGTATTTTTTCCTTTTTCTTTGGAAATACAAGTGTCAGTACTCAAATCTCTATTCAGAGGTGTGGGTGAGAGTTCAGGCTCCCAAATTCTCACAAAAAAAATGGGGATGTACAAAGAAACCATCAATACCCCCAACTCCAAGCCCTCCTAGAACTAACCATGCACTAAGAAACTGAGCTTCAAGGGAAATTCATGCAACCCTCCACACTCCCCACTGATGTTACTCCCTAGCTCACAAGAACACCTACCCCATGCCGCCTCTGCCTCCACGGCCACCTCCACGACCTCTGGGTTCATAGCCACCGCTGCTGCGGTTGTAACCACCGCCACCGCCCCGGCCGCGGCCCCCACGGTCCTGCTGGCCTCCCCCGTAGCCACCGCCTCCACCACTCTGGTCCTGATTGCCATAACCGCCGCCACCACCACTCATGGAGGACTGATCTTGGCCATAGTTACCTGTCAGGAGAGAAAGGATTCTTTAAAGAAAAAACGCACATGGCATTAAACAGTGCCAAAAGAGAAAAGACAATGAAAATAAAGACAGCTAAGAAACAAGAAAGCAAAATTTTTAAGAACCTTTTAGGGCAAGGGGCCAAGCAGTGTATCTAAACCTCTACAGAAAACAGGGGTGAGACGAAGCTGAAGACCCCTCACCTCCACCACCCCCTCCGCCACCACCTCCACTGCTACTGTTGTACTGGTTCTGCTGTCCATAGCCTTGAGGGGGATTATAGGAGCTTTGCTGCTGTCCATAGCCTTGCTGCTGTCCACTATAGGTAGACTGCTGGCCATAGCCCCCACTCTGGGGCTGCCCGTAGCCGCTGCTCTGAGAAGCACTACCATAACTAAAGAAAAAGAAAAGAAAAAAAAAAAAAACAGAATCATAATGCCAGCAGGTCTAAAACTTCGTGTTTGGCACATCCCATTCTCTGTACCCAACCCCCATTTCAGACTCCTGCCCCCTCCCCCCCCCATTACTCCTAATTACCCCTGTTTCCGATCACATCATTCCTCATCAATTCAGCCCTAATCATATTCCAGGCCTCCCCCCCAAACTCCTTACCTTCCCGAGGTGCTGCTAGGAGCTGGCTGCTGGCCATAGCCAGGATAAGAGGACTGTTGCCCATAAGATGACTGAGAACTCTGGCTACCGCCATAGCCACCGGTTGAGCCATATCCCTGGGGACCTGACTGAGTGCCATAGCCTGCTAGAAGGAAAAGGAAAGAAATCACAAAGACTATGAAAAAAAAAGGCAGAGAACAGGTTGAAAACATTATGTACTACCTAATGCTACCCGTACTTGAAAAATCAAAGCTGCTTGGAAATCTTTTAAATCTTGGTCAAAGATGCCCTTCCCCTTCCAGCCTAAGGCTAATACTCTAACTTGTACCAACTTCGGAGTGCCAATCGCATCCCACCTATCCCAAAGCCAGTCTCCAGGACCACTACTAATCATAACTCATAACCCAAGAGAGTCTTACTCATTAACAGCATTTTAACCTGCTCATGGGTGTGTAGTACAAATAGGACAACCCACATCATTTACATATCAGGATCTCAGGGCAAATTCCACCCCTTGTGTATCATCATAATATACACAAACATCTTAAAGCAAATCATCCCCTCCCTCTACGAGAAGCCTAAAACTCGCCCTTTAGGAAATACTCTTCCCCTACATTTCATTGTCATGCTGAGGGGAAATGGAGAAAAGGAGAGCAAGAACAGAAAGATAAAAAGTCAAAAATAAAAAGAACCAGAATTACAAGCCAATTAAGTATTTGTTTGAAAAGATTCAGACTCCACAAAGTTTTAAGGGTTACAAACTAATTAAAGGAAAAAAAAGTTTCAACATTTCAGCACTACTTAAGATTAAGAAAAGCTACATTCAAAAAGAGCAGGAAGAGGCGGGGTAACCCAATAAAAGAGACTCACTGTTCTGGGTCTGTCCGTAAGAAGAACCATAGCTGCTCTGGCCATAGCCTGAAGTGTCTGCTGACTGGCCATAACCACTGTAACTCTGCTGTCCATAGGGCTGATTGCTCTGCTGGGAATAGCCCTGCCCAGGCTGGGTGGGGTAGGCCCCATAGCTGGAAAAAAAAACCGTGCAATCAGGAAAAGATACCTTAGCCACCCCGTGCCACTCTACAAACCAGAAGCCCTGAAATGACAACTCACCTTTGGGTTGCTTGTTGGGTGTAGTCTGCAAAAGAAAATACAATTACATTACCTTCAGCCATCCCTGAGAGTAGAATAGAATTAAATTTCTTAACTCAAGCCCTGGGGCCTCCAGATAATATCAACTATGTTGCAACAAAGGCAGAAATTCCCTTGTGAAAGGAAGGACAAGCTGGCAAATCATAATCAAGTTTTCTTACAATGAAATAAAAACCGAACTTTTACAGACACCCGATTAAGTTTTACTACTGGGAAAAAAACACTGGAATCTTGGTGGAAAACTACATTTTCTGCAAATTCAATGATGTCAGCAACTGCACAAATCTACACATTTATTTACCCACTCTGTAGGAAGGTATCACCAACAGTCAAGCTAAAGTCACAAACTTACTGAAGTGGGACATTTTAATGCAAGCTGGAGGCAGCAATGATGGGGATGTGGCCTCCACTCTCTCAACCAAGGCCCTAAGAACAGATGCGTCTCAAATGAGGGCATTCTTCACCCTTTGCCCCATCTTGGAGAATGGCAAAATGGGCTTTTAGTGCAAAGCCAGGTAACCAAGAGAACTCTCTGAACCCAAATGACAGGGATCATCAGAGAGTTCGCCTTGGGAGGCCAATCAACTGGTACTCAAGTCCCGAGCTCCGTGGCTCCAAATGATTCCGTTTTCTCATCTACCTTGCCTTCCCCGGGGCTGTGGGGAGCCTTGGCAAAGCAAAGGTAGCGAAAGCGCTTTTAAATCGCCCCACTGAAGGCGCACCAGTCAGATCAACTCATCTCCTCAGTACAGGAAACGAGGCGCTTCCCCCGCAGGAAAAGGGCAAAGGACCGGGAGAGGGTGTGGCCTCGGGTGGCCGTTCCTTTCGGTTCCCACCTCAGAAAGCGGAAATTTAGGCGGGAAAACCCTCGGGCCCGGTCCCAAGTCCGTTAGACGACCCCTTAGGGCCTCCCCCAAACCGTTAAGCGGGCGCACGGCCCCGATCCCGAGCCTCCGCCCCCGGCCGCGTGGCAACCAAGGCGGGAACCAGGCGGTCCCGCCCCTTCCCGAGGGACCCCGGGGGCGAGGCCCACACCGGACGCGCGCAGCGGAGTCTCCAGCGGAGGGTATCGCGACAAAAAACAGGGCTAACACGAGGCGGGAGGGGGTTCGCGCCGCGAGAAAGGGGGGAGGGGCCAGCAGAGCGCGTGCGCGCACCGAGTGCCCGGATGCAGCACTGCGACAAAGCGGGCCCGAGCTCGCGGCCGGGAACGAGGGGAAAAAAGCCTTCGGGATCGAGCATTTCCATCTGTGTCTCACGTTTCAAATCACCAAGAAGCGTCCCTCTTAAATCTCATCTCACGTAAAGGGGCTGCGAAGGCAAGATCCCCCTACCCGGCGAAAGGCGCCAGAGGAGCGAAACAAAATGGCGACATGCGCCTCCCCCCTTCCACCCCTCTCGCTGCTTCCCGCCACAGTGGTGAGAGAAGACCCTACACGCGATCGCCGCCCAGCTCCCACCGAAAAACAAAAACCCAGCTGGGAGGGAACGAAGCCCCAGGCCGCCACGCCACCGCCGCCTCGCGCCCTTACATACCGTTTGAGGCCATGTCCGCGCACGCGCGCACAGGCCGACAAGCAACAAGATCCCAACACCACGGAGCACCGACGCCTCGAGGACTGAGCAGCCCCGCCTCCTGCGTCGAGGTTTATGTACGCCTCCCCGCCTACGCACCGCGGAGGAATGCACCAAATGTGGAAAGGAAAGGGGGGGAGCATGGCCGGACTCCTACAACTCTTCAGGGATTATAGAGGATCCTAACAGACAGAGGGGAAGCATATTAACTAATAACCTTCTAAGTAACATGTGTAATCCTATTTTTTTTGGCAAAGCACTCTGACTCGCTCTGCAGGACTAGCCCACGATTCACCTCCACCGCTATAAAGGTATGGTACAGTCTGATTACCCTCCGGGGGCGGAGCGAGGGGCCCAGGGCGTCTGCGGACGCAACTGTAGTCAAAGCCGGGAGTCGCAGGGCGGGAACCGAGATTCTTCTGGCTGGCCCCTTTCACTGGGCCCCACTTTCACTCAGGATGGCAAGCCCCTGCACCCCACTGCCCTTCCTCTGCACCAGACGCTTGGTCCCTCCGGCTCCAACCTCCCTCTCTGGCTCAAACTTTCCTCCCCCGACAGCACAAACCCCGCGTCTCGGTTTCCACTTCGTCGGCTTTCGGGGTTGCGTTTCCTTAGTCCCTACCAGGATTTGTGGATTGTGAGGGTTGACCTAAAAGAAAACCTGGAGTTTAGCCCGGACCCCTGGGTCCTCATCTGGTCCAGCACTGATCGCCCACCAAGCCCTCTCGGCTTTGCTTTTGACTAGCGCTGGGCCTGGAAAATCCAGGCTCTCTGGACCTCAGAGAGGGTTGAGATTAGATTAGGGGTCTCCTTACTCCTTTTACTGATAAGAAGCTTTTTATTTTCCTAAACCCCTACCAAAGAACCAGTGTAGAGATCCAGTAATGATGGATATTTATAGAGAGTTTAAGTGGTTTCAAAATGTACAATCAGGGGAGCCTGGCTGGCTCAGTCAGTGGAGCATGTGACTTGATCTTGGGGTTATGAGTTCCAGCCCCATGTTGGGTGTAGAGAGTACTCAAAAATAAAATCTTTAGGGGTACCTGGGTGGCTCAGTGGTTAAGCATTGCATTCTTGGTTTCCACTCAGGTGGTGATCTCAGGGTGGTGAGATAGAGCCCGGCATTTTCTCCTCACTCAGCCAGAGTCTGCTTGAGGTTCCCTCTCCCTCTGCCCCTCTGCCCTGTTTGTGTGCCTGCTCATGTGCTCTCTCTCTCTCTCTCAAATAAATGAATAAAATCTTTAAAAAAAAAAAAAAAGGATAATTGATTGCTTTCCCATCACCATCTTGTGAAGAAAATAAAGGTATCTCCATTTTATAGACAAGAAACATGAGACTAAGGCCAAGTGCAATCCAGATTATAGAGTGGCTGATTCCAGTCCAGGTCTGTGTGGCTGCAAAACACTGTTTTTGTTGGTTACATGAACACTTCGCAGTGTTCTGAAGCCTGTTCACTCCCTGTGAGAACAAGGACAAAAAAAATTCAAATTTAACTTGCAACTTGCATTCTAATCAGCCTGACCTAGAGAAGGAAATTTTAAAGTATTAAATAAGACAAATGAAGTTATTCCTGCTACACCTGCCATGCAGATTTTCCTTCTCAAATTACCTTTGACCTGGGTTCCAGAAGTTCCTTTGTAGGTTTGACACTTTTTCCTAGAGAAACAATTGAGGACTATGCCCTAGGCCTGCCCGCAAACTTCTACTAAAATTCCTGATTTAGGCCCTGTTGGTTCTTGAACACTTTGTCAAGTACCCCATTGGAAGGACAGTGTGACTCTGGAGTAAGACAAAGGGAAGTCCATGACTCATTAATTCATTCATTCAGCAAATATTTACTAAGCACCTACAGTGTTCCAGACCCTGTTCTGGGCACTGAAGATACATTAGTGTACAAAACAAGCAATTTAATGATGTAACTAATATTTAATAATGATAATTTTATGTATATTTTATACATATAACATATTTATAATAGTGTAATACTATGATAAGGCTTACTAAGTATCAAACACTCTTCTGAATGCTTTGAGTATAATTTAATCTTACTTTTCACAATAAAAGGTTGATGTGAGGATTACATTTTACAGATGAGCAAATAGACACAGAAGGGTCCAAAGCTATGCCCAGAGCTATACGGAAGGTAGCAGAGCCAGGTTCCCACCTGGCTCACAGTTCCTGCTCTTTAACTTCTATGCTTCAGCAAACATGGCTCAAGCACTGCATAATATGTACCAAGCCTGGGGCAGACCTGGAGAGAGGACGATGAAAAAGATCTAGTCCCTGAACCCCAGGACCTTATAGCCAGCCGGTGAGATGTGGTAAGACCCACAGATCCCAGAGTGTACTTGAATCAAATGTGGTGCTATAACAAGGAATCAAGAACTCTGGAAACTCTGCTGGGACAGCAAGTCATCCACCAGGTGGACAACCACAGAAGGGGAAGGAGGGGTGGTAACATTGAAGCCAGGCCTTACAGGATAAGAAGGAGTTCACCAAGCAGAGAGAAGAAAGGGTGTAACAGGGAGAAGCAAGGGCAGAGGCATGGGTGGGAGAGAGCACCTATGGAGCAGAGTGGCAGGGAGTTAACAGTCTGAAATTATGACTTCTCTGGGAAGTCATATAACATGGAGATCTCTCACGCCTCCTTAAAGTCTCCTTACTTGACATCCCTGCTCCCTCCCCTCCCACCTTTCCCACTATGCATCTGTCTCCTTCCCCTGTATTCTCTTCCTCTGCTCACCTGGAGACCCAAGGTGAGAAATGGTGTGAAATGCAGCCTGCAGACAGGTTTTGTGTAGGCTACATGTTGTTTTTAATTTTTTTAACTACTTGCCAACACTAAAAGTAAAGCAAAAATCCAAACTTCTCGCTTTTCTTGAAAATTGGAGTCTCTGGCCATCCCCAGGCCCACTTTCCATTAGGGCAAGGGTCAGCTGGAGCAGGAAGCCACTGGGGCATGTGCCTGCAGCTAATCGTACTCTCCCTTACTCCCTAATATTTCAGACATCATATTGAGAAAATGCTAAATGTCAATTGGCAGTTAGTAAAAATAAAAATGTAGTATTTTCCTGTCTGAATCTCTTACCCCCTGGATGATACTCTCAGACCCCCTAGTGGGGACTTCAGGTTAGAAACTGGCTCTAGGGGCACCTAGGTGGCTCAGTCCGTTAAGTGTCTGCCTTTGGCTCAGGTCATGATCCGGGGTTCCTGAGATGGAGCCCCAGGTCGGGCTCCCTGTTCAGCCTGGACTTTGCTTCTCCCTCTCCCTTTGCTCCTCCCCCCTGCTTGTGCTCTCTCCCTTTCTCACTCGCTCTCTCTCTCAAATAAATAAAATCTTTAAAAAATTAAAATTAAAAAAAAATGGGTCCAGGCAATCATATCCACAACATGCCTTCAACTCCCTGATGTGTATGTCCAGCCATGACACTCCCAAGTTCCATGCCTGTCTCTTAATCATCCCCAGTCTGGGGTGCCTGGGTGGTGCAGTTGGTTAAGCATCTGACTCCCTTTTGGCTCAGGTCGAGATCTCAGGGTCGTGAGATTGAGCCCCACGTCGAGCCCCGCATCGAGCCCCACATCGGGCTCTGCACTCAATGTGGAGTCCCCTTAGGTTTCTCTCTCCCTCTTCCTCTGTCCCTCCCACTTGTTCTCTCTCTCTTTCTCTCTCTAAAATAAATAAATCTTAAAAAAAAATCATCTTGGCACTTGGGTGGCTCAGTTGGTTAAGCGTCTGCCTTCAGCTCAGGTCATGATCCCGGAGTCCTGGGATGTAGCCCTACCTACATCAGGCTCCTGCTTAGCAGGGAGCCTGTTTCTCCCTCTCCCTCTGCTCTCTCAAATATAGAAATAAAATCTTTAAAAAAAATCATCTCCAGGGTGCCTGGGTGGCTCAGTCGTTAAGCATCTGCCTTCGGCTCAGGTCATGATCCTAGGGTCCTGGGATTGAGCCCCTCATCGGGCTCCTTGCTCAGCCAGGAGCCTGCTTCTCCCTCTCCCTCCAACCCTTCCCCTCTGCTCTGCTCTGCTCTCTCTCTCAAATAAATAAATAAAATCTTAAAAAAAAAAATCATCTCCAGTCCAATTTTGTCAAGCAGATGCATCACACATGATTGGAGATAGCAACCATGTGTGGAAAGTTCAGATATTTTGGCCAGCATAGTAGCTCAAGCCTTTGTCCCTTCACAGGTAGCTCTTATGTAGGTTATAACATCCCTAGTATAATTTATGTCAATGGCATGAGGCACAGCACTGGAATTTATTTCTATTTGAAAAGTTCTATGGTGTCTTTGGACCTTTGGCCTGGTATGTGTTCCCGGCTGGAAAGCACTCAAGCTTGACTTTGACCCTATCAGAAATTTGGTAACCACCTATCATAATCTCTGCCGAAAGTAAAGTGGATTATACCATCTGCAACTACAAACTCCAATTTATACCACTGTCATTGCAGCGAGGTCTATATATGAAAATATTAGAAGCCACCTAAGTGCCTATCCATAGGGAATGCTGGTCAAACAGCAAGGTTTCTCAATCTCAGCACCATTGGCATCTTGGGCCTTCTTGTGGGGGGAATGCTCTGCATATTGAAGGGTATTTAGCAGCATACCTGGCCTCTACCCATTAAATGTTAGTAACAACTTCCAGTTGTTATAACCAAAATTGTCTCCAGGCATTGCCAAATGTCCCTGGGGGAAGGAGGAGGGGAACAGAAAGCAAGCTCCTCAGAATGAGAAGCACCATGATACAGCTACCCCATGAGGTTAAAAAAATGAAGTGGATTTAAATGCACAGATACAAAGAATATCCAAACTCTATTATTAAGGGGGGGGGGGAGCAAGGTGCTGAACAATGTATGTACTATGCTATTATTTGGGTTTTAAAAGGAGGGAGTGAATAACTGATATAAATATATATGTGTAAAAATATATATATGTGTGTGTGTGTGTGTGTGTTCTTAAGCATAAAATATCTGGAAGAAAAGAAAAACTAGTGACTTTATTTCTGGGGAAAGAATCTGAGAAACTTGGGGTCAAGTGCATGAAGGAAACTCACTTTTCCCTGGATCCTCTTTTATATTTTAATTTCTTACTATGAATGTATATTGACCAATTCAAAAAAGAAATTGACTCTTACAGAACAGTACAGCAAAGGTGGAAAAAGAATGTTACAGGGTGGGACCACCAGGTGGGAGGGGTGATTGGTTTTGCAGTGAGTAGAATGTGATGGGTCAGCCTTCCCTGAGGTGATGACATTTCAGCTGGGAGTTTACCAGCTGAAAAAGGATTTGTCAGCCCAAGACCAGCAAGAACAGAAGGAGGGAGGAGACAGCTTGACTTGAGTTCTTGTTCCAGCCTTGCACTTTGGCTGGGTCCCTGTCTACAAGGCTCAGAAGGGAGAGCTGAAAATGTCCCTCTTCTCAGGAGTGTTTACTGAGCCTGAGGAACAGTGTGGAGGGATGGTGTTCTGGCATTAGGCCAGACCTGGGCCACTTCCAGCCTGCAGTGTTAAGTAGAGAAAGGCACCCCTTCCTCCGGGCCAATGCAGCCAATGCAGGGCTCAAGGTTTGGGGAAAGGAGCAGCAGCGGAACTTCTTTCCTTCTTCATTTTTTTTTTTTTTTAATTTTCTTCTCCTTTTTGTAAGTAACCTCTACTCCCAACCTGGGGTTCGAACTCACAACTCCAAGATCACAAGTTGCATGCTCTACTGACTGAGCCAGCCAGGTGCCCCAAGAGCTGAATTTCACTCAGGCCCAATTAGCTATTCTTTTTTTTTTTTTAAGATTTTATTTATTTATTTGACAGAGAGAGAGAGAGAGCGAGAGCAGGAACACGAGCAGGGGGAGTGGGAGAGGGAGAAGCAGGCTTCCCACGGAGCAGGGAGCCCGATGCGGGGCTCCATCCCAGGACCCTGGGATCATGACCTGAGCTGAAGGCAGACTCTTAACAACTGAGCCACTCAGGCGCCCCTCAATTAGCTATTCTGTAGGACAAAACCCACACCATCCTAAGCAGAGGCCTCGAGGCATGAAAAGACTCTGCTACTTCATATCACTCAAAACAGGAATAGAAGAAAGTGACCTCGTAGATCAATTGTAAATACCAAATGATATTTCCATTTGCAAATCATCTGTACTTGGCTTGGAACATAGTAGGTGTGAATAAATGTCCTTTTCTCTGTCATCCATCCTTCAAGATATATGGCTTCAAGAAAGAAATAACTGCTTTATTATTTCCTTGGGCAGGATAGGAAGTGCCCCTATGGGCCCCGCACCCCACCCTGCTCAGGGGTGTCTCTAGGAGAGGTTGTCACAGTAAAGAGAACTGGGAAAGTAAATACTGGGCAGATAATTGGGCTGCCCTAAGAGAAAAGCCGCTTGCACTAGCTGGTAAAGGGCCGCACAGGTCACTGGGTCTGAGCAGGAAGGGCAAGGCCTCCCAGGAGGCAGGGCCAGGAAACTGAACAGGCGCCGGGTGAGGAGTCTGGGGACAGTGGGAAATTGTCCCATCATTGTGCCACAATCACTTCCAAATGGGTTAGATGTCCCGGGGGAACAAATTGGGCATCCCAGAATTCTGGTACCTGGTTCATGAAAAATGTAACATAAAAGGCTCTGGTATCATTGCCTTTCTCAAGGACCCAGGACCCTAGAGTTTCCAGCTCTAAAGACAAAGGAGAAGGAAGAAAGGCCAAGAAAGAGTAGCGGTATAGGGGCTTCCTGACAAATATGCAAAAGAATCTGACAAAACTTGTTTATGCTTGACTTGTTCATGCAAAGATTTGAACCCTCACATGCCAAAAATATATGTATTTCAGATTCATTTGCTTATTTTGACAGGAAGATACAAGTAAAACTATTGAGAAGAGTTCTGACTTTCTCTGTGGGGCAACTAAAAGGAAAACTACAAATATGAAAACCTTTTTTTGGACGGCCGTCTCAAGGGGACGATCTAGAGCAGTATGATCCACCTATGTACTTTAAATTTTCTAGGAGTGACATTTTATTTATTTTGTTTTGAAGATTTTATTTATTTATTTACTTATTTATTTATTTATTTATTTACAGAGCATGTGAGATCGGGAACGGGGGTGCGGGGGGGGGGTGGGCAGAGGAAGAGGGACAGGCAGACTCTGTGCTGAGTGCAGAGCCTGACTCAGGGACTTGATCCCACGCACCCCTAGGAGTGACATTTTAAAAAGTAAAATCAGGGGCGCCTGGGTGGCTCAGTTGGTTGAGCGGCTGCTTTCGGCTCAGGTCATGATCCTGGAGTCCCTGGATCAAGTCCCGCATCGGGCTCCCTGCTCGGCGGGGAACCTGCTTCTCCCTCTGACCCTCCCCCCTCTCATGTGCTCTCTCTCTCTCATTCTCTCTGTCTCAAATAAATAAATAAAAATTAAAAAAAAAAAAAAGTAAAATCAGGGCACCTGGGTGGCTCAGTCAGTTAAGCGTCTGCCTTTGGCTCAGGTTATGATCCCAGGGTCCTGGGATTGAGCCCCACATTGGGCTCCCTGCTCAGTGGGGAGTCTGCTTCTCCTTCTACCTCTGCCTCTCCCCCTCCTTGTGCCCTCTCTCTTTCTCAAATAAATAAAAAATCTTTAAAAAAAAAAAAAGAAAACAAATCAGTGAGATAGTTTACATTATTTTTTTTTCCCTACTAAGTCTTTGAAATCAGGTGGGCCACCAAGATGAGCCTGAAAAGGCTACACACACCAAAAAGGCACAGACAGATACACGCACATGCCTAGAAGGACGTCCTGATAATTTCCACAACGGCTTTTTCTGTTTCCCACTAAACAGTTGTTTTTCCAATGGTGGTGGTGTTGTTGTTTTTAAAAATTTTGGAAAAAAATTTAAAAAATGATGATGATTTGCAAATTAAAAAAATAAAAAAGAATTTTGTCCTAAGACCTTTTAGCTGATTAGAAACCAGAGAATTTAGCAACTCCTTTCTTTAGTGAAAGCTTCATATGAGATAACTTAGGAAAATTTTGTCTGAAAAAATAAGTCTGATAAACATGGCATAGTAAACTGGAAATTTTGCTTCTCATTTCAGACATTTTCTTACCTGATAGTCCTTTCTGAAATAAGACATTTTTTTTTAAAGATTTTATTTATTTATTTGAGAGAGAGAGAGAGAGAGCACATGAGAGGGGGAGGGCCAGAGGGAGAAGCAGACTCCCTGCTGAGCAGGGAGCCCGATGCAGGACTCGATCCTGGGACTCCAGGATCATGACCTGAGCCGAAGGCAGTCGCTTAACCAACTGAGCCACCCAAGCGCCCCTGAAATAAGACATTTTTTTTAAAGATTTTTTATTTATTTATTTGAGAGAGAGAATGAGAGAGAGAGCATGAGAGAGGGGGAGGGTCAGAGGGAGAAGCAGACTCCCCGCTGAGCAGGGAGCCCGATGCGGGACTCGATCCCGGGACTCCAGGATCATGACCTGAGCCGAAGGCAGTCGCTTAACCTACTGAGCCACCCAGGCGCCCTGAAATAAGACATTTTTATGGGTAAATTTGGCCTTAGTGATTTTTAGCAGAAGATGTGTTTCTTCTCTGTGGTAGGAGAAAAAAGACATTATCCCGAAAACCTAACCACCACTGAGTGTAAAATTGGAGACACAGGCATGGTTTATTTTAGTCCACAGAGAAAAATAACATAACCCTGCTCAATGTAATTATTATTTGCTACTTTTCTGTGACAATAGGCAAAACCCTCTGGACGAGTACCAAAATAGTGTAGAAATTTGCTGATAATCATATCAAAATGCACCCAAATGTAGGGGAGTTACAGGTTTGTAATTCACCAGAGTTTTCATATTTCAGAGCCTCCTCCTATGGTCCAAGTCATGTAGTATTTGCATTGAAATGGTTCAAGTAAACTCCCTGGGTGAGAGTCTTCCTGAATAATCTTGAATTAGTTTCCAGAACTGTTAATCAGTGGTGTTACCTAAGGAATATAATAAACATTTGACTATACCCAAGTACCGGAGAGTAATTGGAATTTATCAGGAAAACCTCAGGACGATCTAGGATACCTACACCCAACGTGGGGCTCAAACTCACAACCCAGAGATCAAGAGTCACATGCTCTACCATCTGAACCAGCCAAGCGCCCCAAAGATACCTTTGTTCCAGCTTTGGTGTAAGCTATTTAATTATTACCAAAAGGAAATAGATGTACAGGACCTGCTTTACCTAGTAATTCCTCAATAATTCAGACTTTTACTTTACCTTTTTTTTTTTTAAGATTTTATTTATTTTTTGACAGAGAGAGACACAGTGAGAGAGGGAACGCAAGCAGGGGGAGTGGGAGAGGGAGAAGCAGGCTTCCTGCCGAGCAGGGAGCCTGATGCAGGGCTCAATCCCAGGACCCTGGGATCATGACCTGAGCCGAAGGCAGACGCTTAACGACGGAGCCACCCAGGCACCCTCCCTTTTTTTTTTAAGATTTTATTTATTTATTTTATTTGAGAGAGAGTGAGGGCCAGAAGGAGAGAGAATCTCAAGCAGACTGCGCTGAGCACAGAGCCCAAGATGGGACTTGATCCCACAACCCCGAGATTATGAACTGAGCCAAAACCAAGAGTCAGACGCTTGACCAACTGAGCCACCTAGGTGCCCCTTACTTTACCTTCTAAACTGTCTGAGTAATAAAACCTTTAATATTTAATCTCTGTACTGGAGGAACACAGGGCAAATGGGCACAGGCCTGAAGACAAAACATGTTTTGATATTCAACAGAGGAAGAGGGACATAGAGATGGAAAAATAAAACACAAGGATGTAAGCTTTTCCCCCTTAACGTAGGGAAAGGAACAACAAGGAAACTTCCTGTAACAGAGAGAGCCTATGATTTTATAAATCAAATAATATAAAATTAGGTTCAGGGGCGCCTGGGTGGCTCAGTCGATCAAGCGTCTACCTTCGGCTCAGGTCATGATCCTGGGGTCCTGGGATCCAGCCCCACCACGAGCTTCCTGCTCAGCGGGGAGTCTGCTTCTCCCTCTGCCTCTGCCCCTCCCCCTGCTCATGCTTTCTCTCTCTCACTCTCTCAAATAAATAAACAAAATCTTTAATTTAAAAAAAAGAAATTAGGTTCCAACGGCATGGATTCCAGTTGGCATGCTGGGGACCTTATGGCCGGAAGTGTTGGACGGGCCCCCTGGGAGCACCACTAGGACCTGTGCACAAAGAGGCTGTTTCAGGATGCACAGGCCACAGGGACCCCTGCACGTGCTTCAGCAGATGTGCTGGCCAGCTACTCTGTTTATAAATTATGTTAGTACTTCAGAAGCCCAAAGTGGGATGGGCAAAGATGCTCTCCTATGGATAAAATACAAAGCTCTGGATAGCACAGAGTAATTTAAAGATATACTTTCTTGTGGTAAGACACATCATAAAACAAATATTTTGGGGAGATGTATGTATGTATGAAAAGAAAGTAGGGAAAGGAAGAAAGAAGAAAGTAACCCCAAAAAGCTTTTCTTTAGGTAGGTTACGGCTATCTACAGTTACCATATTAGAAATTGATAAATTTTTAATTATCATTACAGGTTATGTAGTCTCTGGAAAACTCCAGAGAGTGAAAAAGGCAAATGACCTCTTTGTATTATTATGAAAATAGTTTTGATCTTACAGCCCCTCTAGAAGGGCTTGGGAACCCAGAGAGGTCCCTGGACCTCACTTTGAGAACTGCTGAGCTAGATTATTATGCTATAGTAATAAACGACCCCAAAATCTCAGTAGTTTAACACACATGAGTTTACTTCTTGCTTATGCTTCATGTCCACTAAGAGCTCTGCTCTGCATCATCCTCAGAATGGGGCCAAACTAGAACGTTGCTGGTTATTGGAGTGAGGTGGGGGGGAAGCAAGTGCCAGAGGTCTCAGAATTAAAGCTTTGGTCCGGTAGTTGTACATTCATTTCCATTCACAATGCACTGGCCAGGACTAGTCACGTGGCTCTCCTCAACCGCAAGGCAGGGGGCCAGGAAGTACAATCCTGCCCTGTGAAAATGATCCTTTCTCCTTGAAAAGATTTTTCTTTCTCAGAAGCCCCACCAGACTTTCCATGGGTCAGAATTTGACCAATTTCTGATAGAGGAGCAGTGTTAACCCAAAGAGGCTCAGAAACAACATCATGTATTCCTGGACAGAGGGTAGGGAACCTACATCCATGAACAAATTGCTGCCCACCCAGTGGCTGAACAAAACTGGGGTCTGATTAGCAAGAAATAAGGAAAGGAATAGCTATCACCATCTTCCCCTTTCTTTTTTGTTTCGGTCGGGTCTCACACTAGCAATCTCAAATAGTATATTGAAATAGGCAGAAAACATACTTAGGGTGGATCTCTCTCTTTTTTTTTTTTTTTAGGTAAACTCTATCCCCATGTGGGACTTGAACTCATGACCCGAGATCAAGAGTCACACGCTCTACTGACTGAGTCCGCCAGGGGCTCCAAGTTGTATCTCTTAAAAGGGAAGATTTCCATTTAGAGCAATACTTGTCTAAGAGATAGCAAAACTGAATATTGTATTTCATCACAACTGGTTCCAACCAACTAAGGCTAATGAACAGGTGTGGACTTTGAGTGACTTCCAGATGCCAGACCCTTAGGGGACCAAACTGAAGACTCCTTCCTGACCAATGAACAATGGGCCTTGTTTTAACCAACTGGGTCAGACCTATGGATTCATTCCATTCTATCCAAAGTGTTCACTTTACCTTCTTAGTTAGCATATTACCGTGAAAACCCCTTCCTAAAGCTCAAAACTCTTGACCTCTCCCACTCAGCAACCCTCCCAGTGAATTTCTTCTTCTGTCAAACACATTCAGCTAAAAAAGCTATTTCAAACTTCTGGTGATCTTTGTTTTATTCCCTGATAATCTTTAGAAACTATATAATGTTAGGGGCGCCTGGGTGGCTCACTTGGTTAAGTGGCCAATTCTTGGTTTCAGCTCGGGTCATGATCTCGTGGTGATGGGATCAAGCCCCGAGCTGGGCTCTGCGCTCAGCATAGGGTCTGCTTCAGAGTCTCTCTCTCTCTCTCTCTGTCTCTCAAATAAATAAATAAAATCTTTGAAATAATAAAAATAAATAAATGGGAATTTGGCCCACAAGTTGCCCATCTAGAACAAGAGTCAATTAAACATTTTCTGTAAAGTGCAGACAGCAAATATTTTAGTCTTTGTAAAGACCTCTGTCACAAGTACTGCAACCCTGTGCAGCACAAAAGCAGTCATAGGCAATAGGTAAATGAATGGGAGTAGCTGTGTTACAATAAAACTTTACTTACAAAAAGAGGCTGATGGCTGGATTTGGCTGGAGGGCCAGTTTGCGAACTCCTGAACTAGAATTAAAACCACTGAACTACGGTCTATTATAAAAATCTATATGAAAGCAGGGTAAAAATCAAGTTAGAGATCCCTGGCTAGAGCCAAATCTCCTAAGAGATCTCCTCTGTGGAATGGTCCCTAGCAAAAAAGGATCAGAAAGCCACACGGTTTCTTCTATGAGCTGATTGGGGCTAAGTACAAATCAGCCTGTCATACCTTAGACAGTTCGTGTACTAACCTAACCCAGGCAGTGGACTTTAGTGATCAGAAGTTTAAGATCGTTTCTAGGAAAGGTCAACTACCAAAGGAACTAACCCAGAACTATGAGAAATCATGATCTATCAGAGGGCAGGGCCAGGCAAGATCCCCTGCAGACCACCATCCATTCTAACACCCTGATCAGCTCAGCTTGAGTCAATAGTTCTGGACCAAGAGCTTGCCAGGGAAGTGAGGTTTGTGTTTTTCAAAATGGCTGATAGTATGACATTGGAAAAAGGAGTCAAGGACATTTCTTCTGGGCATTGCAGACCATACCAAGGAGCTTAATTTAATTATAAGAGCCTTGAGCAGCCGGGGCACCTGGGTGGCTCAGTTGGTTAAGCGTCTGCCTTCAGGTCGTGATCCCGGGGTCCTGGGATCAAGCCCCACATCTGGCTCCCTGCTCAGCGGGGATCCTGCTTCTCCCTCTCCCTCTGATGCTCCCCCTGCTTGTGCTCTCTCTGTTGAATAAATAAATAAAATTTTTAAAAAGGAGCCCTGAGCAGCCACAGAAGATTTTTTTTAGATTTTATTTATTTACTTGACAAAGAGAGAGACAGCGAGAGAGGGAACATAAGCAGGGGGAGTGGGAGAGGGAGAAGCAGGCCTCCCGCCAAGAAGGGAGCCCAATGTGTGGCTCGATCCCAGTAAAGTTTATTTATCTTTTTAAGTTTTTTAAAAAATTACTTATTTATTTTGGAGCAGGGGGCAGGGAGAGGGACAAACAGACTGCACTGAGCACAGAGCCCTACGCGGGGCTCGATCGCATGACCCAGAGATCACAACCTCGGCGGAAACCAAGAGTCCGATGCTTAACCAACTGAGCCACCCAGCCACCCCATAAAGTTTATTTTTTATTTAAGTAATCTCTACACCCAACATGGGGCTCGAAATCAGGAACCCAGTATCAAGAGTCACATGCTCTTCCAACTGAGACAACTAGGCACTCCATCCACAGAAAAATTTTTAAGCAGGGGCAAATAATTTTAAAATTTGATGTAATAACAGCCAAGATTCCATTCCCGTGGACCATGGGAGCAGATAGGAGCAATGGTTATTGTAAGTTGGATACATAATCTAGAACAGTGGCTGTCCAATAGGACTTTCTGCAATAAAGAAATGTTCTACATCTTTGCTGTCCAGCGTGGAAACCACTAGCCACACGTGGTATTGAGCATTTGAAATGCAGTTAGTGTGACTAAGGAAATGAATTTCAATTTCTGCTTAATCAATTTTAATTTTAATTTTAACAGCCACATGTGGTTAGTGACCTCTATAATGGACAGTACAGGTCTAGAAGTCCAGCACATATAGCTCTAGTCCCTTGGGAGCTTTTGGGATTCCATGAGAAACCCTTGATATCCTGATAATAATGCACCTGTTTCTGTAGTGAGATAGCCTGAATGGGTTTCTGTTACCTACAGCTTTCTTCCTCATACACTTTATTTATTTATTTATTTATTTATTTATTTATTTATTTATTTATAAGTAAGTAAGTAAGTAAGTAAGCTCTATGCCCAACGTGGGGCTTGAACTCACAACCCTGATATCAAAAGTCCCATGCTTTACCGACCAAGCCAGCCAGGAGCCCCCTCATACACTCATTTTAGATGTTTAGAATTTAGAAAACAAAACCACCCACAGGAGAAATAACTGCTATGGTATGAGTACCCGAGCTCCTACCATGCCCCATGCCCCCTGTTAACCAGAGGAGTTCAGAAAGCTTCCTGGCTCAGGCCTCCAAGTCAGAGCCCTATTGCTTCTAGCCACTTCTCAAAAATCTTGCCCTCACCCCCTCTGGCCTCCTCTCTCATCTGCAGGGACAGCCATCGCTCAGTCACACTCATCCGTTCCGTGCAGGAGAACCCCACAGCTGCTCTCCTTGGAGGCAGAGGGTCTCTACCCCCGACACCAATCAGATGATTCCTTCCGTTCCTCAGGAACCACCCTCCAAACGGCATATAACACATCTCACTAAACTGAGGTACTTTCAGGGCACCTGGGTGGCTCAGTCGGTTGAGCATCCATCCAACCCTTGATTTTGGCTCAGGTCATGATCTCAGGGTTGTGGGATCAAGCCCAGCATTGGGCTCTGTGCTCAGCAGGAAGTCGGCTTGGGATTCTCTCTCTCCCTCCCCTTCTACCCCTCCCCCTCTCTAAAATAAATAAATCTTAAAAAAAAAATAAAGTGAGGTACACTTTTTGTTTTATGTTATGTTAGTCACCATACAGTACATCATTAATTTTTGATGTAGTGTTCCGTGATTCATTGTTTTCATATAACACCCAGTGCTCCATGCAGTACGTGCCCTCCTTAATACCCATCAAGGGGCTAACCCATCCCCCCAACCCCTCCCCTCTAAAACCCTCAGTTTGTTTCCCGGAGTCCATAGTCTCTCATGGTTCGTCTCCCCCTCTGACTTCCCTCCCTTCATTTTTCCCTTCTCCTAATGTCCTCCATGCTACTCCTTATGTTCCACATATAAGTGAAACCATATGATAATTGTCTTTCTCTACTTGACTTATTTCACTTAGCATAATCTCCTCCAGTCCCATGCATGTCGGGTCGGCAAATGGTGGGTATTCATCCTTTCTGATGGCTGAGTAATATTCCATTGTATATATGGACCACATCTTCTTTATCCATTCGTCTGTTGAAGGGCATCTCGGCTCCTTCCACAGTTTGGCTATTGCGGACATTGCTGCTATGAACATTGGGGAGCATATGGCCCTTCTTTTCACTACATCTGTGTCTTTGGGGTCAATACCCAGGAGTGCAATTGCTGGGTCATAGGGTAGCTCTATTTTTAATTTTCTGAGGCACCTCCACACTGTTTTCCAAAGTGGCTGTACCAACTTGCATTCCCACCAACAGTGTAAGAGGGTTCCCCTTTCCCCACATCCTCTCCAACATTTGTTGTTTCCTGCCTTGTTAATTTTTGCCATTCTAACTGGTGTAAGGTGGTATCTCATTGTGGTTTTGATTTGTATTTCCCTGATGGCTAATAATAAAGTGAGGTACTCTTAAAATAGGGCTGCTCACTTGAGACGAAAATACTGAGTCCTGGGGCAATTTCTTTTTTCTTTTTTTTTTTTAAGATGTTTGTTTTATTTGTTCATTTGAGAGAGAGACAGAGAAACAGAGAGAGCACAAGCAGGCAGGGGGAGAGGCAGAGGGAGAGGGAGAAGCAGACTCCCCGCAGAGCCTGGAGCACGACACTGGGCTCCATCCCAGGATCTGGAGATCATGACCTGAGCCCAAGGCAGATTCTTAACCATCTGAGCCACCAGGAGCCTCCTCTGGCAATTCCTGGCTCCCATAGGCCTCAGTTGCTCAGGGGCTATATTGAGAGAAACGTTGGGAGACTTGTGGTGACCAATATGGTCCCTGGAGACCAGGTGATGGAGGCAGGTGGTGCTTCAGTGAAATGGAAGGAGGAGCAGTTACTCTTCCCGTCACAAGGGGGAGCACCAGGAGGCTCATCTGGATCCTACCAGTTAACTAGGCTTCTCCCACAAAATGCAGTCAATATGTCCCCAACTTTCATTAGTAATTTCTCAAATATCCCCATTCAGAGGATCACTCCATCAAGTAACATGGACTGTGCATTTTAGACCCTACCTCAGGTTATTTTGGAGGCCACTCCAGAAAGTCTCATTCTTCCAAGCGGAGGCGACAACACAGTAACTTGGCAAGACAGTATTATGGCCAAGGTAATAGGGTTGCGAGATTTAGCAAAGAAAAATACAAGACACCCAATTAAATCTAAGTCTCAGATGAACAAACACAAATTATTTTTTAGTATAAGTATATCCCAAATATTGCAAGGGACATGGTTACACAGAAACAATTACTCATTGATTACCTGAGGTTTGACTGAACAGCCTCTGTTTTATCTAGCAACCTTACAAGGGGTTACATCCGCTTTAACGTTTTCCAGACTGAAATGTTTGCAGGCTTGCTCTGTAATGGCACCCATTCTGGGGCGCATTAGGACGGACACTCCCAATTCTTTTCTGTGGAGACATATGGTCCTGCCCACAAGATCTTCACGGAGCAGCCCTGACCAGAAGTGGAGTAACTTCACATTTGTGCACATTCTCTCTTCATGAGGAGATGCAGTGCTTCCCGCCGTAGCTTACATGACGCGTGCGAGGCCCTGCCCTTAACCTGTGAAACGCTCTCCCGCTTCCTCCACCCAGCACGTTTCAAAAGCTCAGCTGAGAGAAACAATATTTTTCTTCCAGTTTTATTGAGAAGTGATTGACATACAAGAGAAACAACATTTTTAAAGGATTATCTGAAGGATGTCCTTTTTTTTCTAGGTCAGTGATAATCAACCTTCTTAGTGAGAAGGCCAATTCAGAAAGTAAGGAACCTGTTACCAAATTTTTTTAAAAGAAATTATCTTTTTTATCAGGAATGTAATAGCAACAACTTTGCTTACGCATGCTTTTATTGTTTCTCCAATCGCTAAAGGGTTTCATTATTTTGGCTAAACTTTCAGAAAATACATAACGTATTCCCTGGTGTATCTGATGTAATGCTCTACCTTCTACCAAAGTTTGTGGTCTAGGAAAGCATTTTTGGATCTGGTTCAGTTCGTTTTATCCTTAACTGACCCTGGAATTCACTTACTTGCAAAATGTGTTTTGTTTCTTTCCATTCAGGTATAATGACCATACAGTAAAGTGCATAAAGTGTACTAATCTTAAAGGTTCAGCTTAATGAAATTTTGCATTTGTGTATACCTGTGCACCCACCACCCAGATTGAGATATAGAACTTTCCTGCACTCTAGCAAGTTCCTTTGTATTCCTTCCTGGTCAGTACTTCCACAGAGGTAACCGCTACTCTGACTTCCATCAATATCAGTTACCTTTGTTTATTCCTCTTTTTTTTTTTTTTAAGATTTTATTTATTTTTTTGAGATAGAGAGTGAGGAAGAGAGCACGAGCGGGGCGGGGGAGGGGAGGGGAGGGACAGAGGGAGAGGGAGAAGCAGACTCCCCGCTGAGCAGGGAGCCCAACTCAGGGCTCGATCCCAGGACCCTGGGATCATGACGTGAGCCAAAGGCAGACGCTTAACTGACTGAGCCACCCAGGCGCCCTAATCTTAAGTTGCATATAATTGGAATCATAGAGTACGATACTTCTCTTCAGTGAACATAATTTCTGTGAGATTCATCCATGTTGTTGCACAGGTCACTAATTCTTTTTTATTGTTGCATAGTATTCCATTTTATCAATGCACCACAATAATAAATTGTGGTATACATTGCCAATTTCCCTATCATTAGACATTTATGCTGTTTCTGGGTTTTGGCTCTTGTGAATAAAGCTGCTGTGGGCACTGTGCTATGCTCCTGTCTTTTGGTGCACTCATTTCTCTTGTGTCTAAGCATAGACGTGTTTTGGAATCATAATACAGGTATGCATTTAGCTTTAGTTAATACTGTCAATTTTCTTTTTTTTTTTTACATTTTATTTATTTATTTATTTATTTATTTTTAAAATATATTTTACTTTATAGGGCAAAAAGGACTTTGCAGATGTGATTGAGAGTATAGATCTTTGTTTTTTAAAGATTTTATTTGTTTATTTGACAGAGAGAGACACAGTGAGAGAGGGAACACAAGCAGGGAGAGTGGGAGAGGGAGAAGCAGGCTTCCCGCGGAGCAGGGAGCCCGATGCGGGGCTCGATCCCAGGACTCTGGGATCATGACCCGAGCTGAAGGCAGACGCTTAACGACCAAGCCACCCAGGCGCCCTGAGAGTATAGATCTTCAGATGGAGAGATTATCATGGATTATCCAGGTGGACCCATTCATCACGTGAATCCTTAAACTCAGAGAACCTTCCTGGTTTGATCAGACAGAAAGATGTGAAGACAGATGAAAGGTCAGAGAGGGGTGCCTGGTTGGCTCAGTCATTAGAGCATCCGACTCTTGATCTCAGAGTTGTGAGTTCAAGCCCCACTTTGGGCTTTATATAAAAGAGAAGAAGGTCGGGCGCCTGGGTGGCTCAGTTGGTTAAGTGACTGCCTTCGGCTCAGGTCATGATCCTGGAATCCCGGGATCGAGTCCCGCATCGGGCTACCTGCTCAGCAGGGAGTCTGCTTCTCCCTCTCCCGCTCCCCCCTCTTGTGCTCTTTCTCTCTCTCACTCTCTCTCTCAAATAAATAAAATCTTTAAAAAAAAAAAAAAGAAGGTCAGAGAGAGGCAACCTGGTTGGCACCGTTGACACCCAGCGTAATGTTAGCCCAGCAAGAACCTTGTCAGGTTTTTAACCCTCAGAATTATAGGATAACAGGCTTGTGTAGTTTTAAGCCATTAATTGTATGATAATTTGTTTCATCAGCAATAGAAAATGAATATGTTAGCTGATCTGTGATTTCCTGTTCCACTGATCAGACCAACAGAGAACTGTGTGTCCGTGTGTTGCCTCTCTTACCCAGAGGCAGCCACCATATAATTATTTTATTGACTTGCAGTTTGATTATGGTGTTATTGGCTGCCATTAAGCAGCACAATAAAAATCAACCTCATGACACTCTTTGTTGCTTTTGCCATAATGGTGTTATTGAGGAAGATTGCATTACACAAAAGTTTCCTCTCCATTAAAACCGGCAGGAGAGGGGCACCTGGGTGGCTCAGTTGGTTAAGCGACTGCCTTCGGCTCAGGTCGTGATCCTGGAGTCCCCGGTTCGAGTCCCGCATCGGGCTCCCTGCTCAGTGGGGAGTCTGCTTCTCCCTCTGACCTTCCCCCTCTCATGCTCTCTCGCTCTCTCTCAAATAAATAAATAAAATCTTAAAAAAAAAAAACAACCTGCAGGAGAAAATTATTTTTTGTCCTAGTACCTGGAAGAGATACTCTGCTTGGGTTTCCCTCTTTGTGTTTGTTGGCTGTTAGGAAGCATAGAGCAGTGATTCTCAAGCAAACACATCTTGGGCTGGAAGAACTACCAGAATCCCCGGGCGCAGCTTTTGCAAACTGTACTTGCACGACCCAGAAATTTCAATCTGTCTCCCTAGAGGAAAGTGTTCCCCCTCCCCCCTCTAAGATCCATTGCTTTGGTGAGCCACTGTGCCATTTGGTGACAGACAAAACTCTCTAAAGCCCTGATATATAAGGGAAGCCATTTTAGATTTCTTTCTTTTTTTTTTTTAAGATTTTATTTATTTATTTGAGAGAGAGAGCGTGCCAGCAGGAGGTGGGGGCAGAGGGAGAGGGAGAACCAGACTCCCTGCTGAGCAGGGAGCCCAACGTGGGACTCCATCCCAGGACCCCAAGATCATGACCTGAACCGAAGGCAGACACTCAACTGACTGAGCCACCCAGGTGCCCCTACATTTCTTTCTAAGTCAGCATGACTACATAAACTTTGTTTAAACTAAAAGCCGGGGAGTACTTGGCTGGCTCAGTTGGTAGAGCGTGCGACTCTTTTTTTTTTTAAAGATTTATTTATTGGGGGCGCCTGGGTGGCTCAGTTGGTTAAGCGACTGCCTTTGGCTCAGGTCATGATCCTGGAGTCCTGGGATCGAGTCCCGCATCGGGCTCCCTGCTCGGCAGGGAGTCTGCTTCTCCCTCTGACCCTCCCCCCTCTCATGTGCTCTCTCTCATTCTCTCTCTCTCAAATAAATAAATAAAATCTTTAAAAAAAAAAGATTTATTTATTGGGGTGCCTGGGTGGCTCAGTCAGTTAGGCATCTGCCCTCTGCTCAGGTCATGATCCCCGGGGTCCTGGGATTGAGCCTCCTCATCAGGGAGCCTGCTTCTCCCTCCCCCTCTGCCCCTCCCCCTGCTCATGTTTTCTCTCTCTCTCTCAAATAAATAAATAAATCCTTTTTAAAAAATATTTATTTGAGAGAAAAAGAGAGAGAGCAAGAGAGGACAGGGGGAAGGAGAGAGAATCTCCAGCAGACTCCCCACTGAGCACAGAGCCTGATGTGGGGCTCGATCTCAGGACCCCGAAATTGTGACCGGAGCTGAAGTCAAGAGTTGGAAACTTAACCGACTGAGCCACCTAGGCACCCTGAGCATGTGAATCTTGATTTCAGGTTTGTGAGTTTGAGCCTTGCGTTGGGTGTAAAGATTACTTAAAAAATAAAATCTTTATAAAGATTAAAACAAAAAACCAAAAGCCTGATTTATGGCCCACCAAGAATACATTGTAAATGAGTAGCCTAAAGGAAAGCCATCTTCTCCTTAAGATATGGTCGATGCTCCTACTCCCTGAATTCCTTGACGTTAAAACGTATGATTCCTGCCTATATGTTAATCTATACTCTTTTGACTTTTATAAGATATAAAAAAGTATATAACCCTGTAAGAACTGTTCATTCTCTGGGGCACTTTCTTCCCTGTGAAGACCATTTTTCCCAGGCAGCTGTCCTAACTTGGGCTCAAATAAAACTTTCTTACTTTTAGGGATTCTGAAAGGTTTGTTCATTTTGCATCAACACATTTAAAGGAGCAAGTCCTATTCCTCAAATCTACTGAGTTGGAGAAAGGGTTAAGAATTACTGCCTTATGGGGGCGCCTGGGTGGCTCAGTCGGTTGAGCGACTGCCTTCGGCTCGGGTCATGATCCTGGAGTCCCGGGATCGAGTCCCGCATCGGGCTCCCTGCTCGGCGGGGAGTCTGCTTCTCCCTCTGACCCTCCTCCCTCTCATGCTCTCTGTCTCTCATTCGCTCTCTCAAATAAATAAATAAAAAAAAAAATCTTTAAAAAAAAAAAAAAAAAGAATTACTGCCTTA
>NC_058407.1:160208637-160214935 GCF_002201575.2 Neomonachus schauinslandi | reverse complement strand
TTTAAAAAAAAAAAAAAAAGAATTACTGCCTTATGGCGCCTGGGTGGCTCAGTTGGTTAAGCGACTGCCTTTGGCTCAGGTCATGATCCTGGAGTCCCGGGATCGAGTCCCGCATCGGGCTCCCTGCTCCTGCTCGGCGGGGAGCCTGCTTCTCCCTCTGACCCTCCCCCCTCTCATGTGCTCTATGTCTCTCTCATTCTCTCTGTCTCAAATAAATAAATAAAATCTTTAAAAAAAGAAAAAAGAATTACTGCCTTAGGGGGGTGCCTGTGTGGCTCAGTCGTTAAGCGTCTACCTTCGGCTGGGGTCATGGTCCCAAGGTCCTGGGATGGAGCCCCGCATCGGACTCCCTGCTCGGCAGGGGGCCTGCTTCTCCCTCCCCCTCTTCCCCTACTTATGTTCTCTCTCTCTGTTAAATAAATAAATAAAATCTTAAAAAAAAAAAAAAGAATTACTGTCTACTGCCTTAGGGGTTTCTGACTGGCTAAGTCAATAGATCATGTGACGCTTGATCTCTGGATCATGAGTTGAGACCCACATTGGACGTTGTTTACAAAAAAAAAAAAAAAGGAATTATTGTCTTAGAGCAGCAGTTCTCAGATATGGTCTGGGAACTCCTGAAAGGGTTCCCAAGACCCTTTCAAGGGGTGCCCAAGGCCAAAACTGTTTTCATGATGTCAAGTATCCAATACAGGTTTCCAAAGGCTACTTGACTAGGGATATTCCAAAAGGCTGGCTGCATAAGCAGATATGAGAATCCAGCTGTAGTCTATTCATCCAGACACTAGCAAGGTTTGCAAAAATGTTGCTATTTCCACTTTCAAAACGCTGTCATTCTTTTCACTATTTTTTTAAATACAGTTATTTTTCATAAAAAAAAAGTTACCCTCATTAACATGTAACAGATTAATTTTTAGTGAATTAATAAGTAATTTTAGGTGTTTCTGAATTTTCATTTCAAAGGCAGTAAATATTGATAGATATAACCCACATGAGCAAAAACTCTTTAGATTCCTCAATAAGGAATGTAAGAGTGTAAGGAGGTCCTGAAGCCAAAATGTTTGAGAACTACCGAATTGCAGCAAGCAGATCGTAGGTGAGCGTGTTCGTGGCATGCATGTTTTTGCTTTAACCAACCTACACCCTCTCTCTTCTTTCCTACCTTTGTTTGCCCATTGCCTCATTTTTCTGAGTCTTTGTTGTGTAAATGACTGGTCTGTCATCATTGGAGGGCAAATGCTTGCAAATGAGTGTCTGAGGAGACTTAGAAACTCCAGGAATTGCAACTCTTGATCTTGGGGTTGTGAGTTCAAGCCCCACGTTGGGCGTAGAGCTTACTTTAAACAAACAAACAAACTGAAACTCCAGGATTGTGTTAACGAGTCTGAAGCTGTTGCCACCAAGCTTACCTTCATTGTCTCCGTGGACTAGCTAAGGTTAGCAAGCTTATCAACTAACTCCAGTCGATGCTTGGGGCCCTGTGTTTGCATTTACTCCCTTCCTAATCACAGCTCATTTCCCCCTGCTCTTGCTCCCCTGGGATTGTTACCTCCCAATAAAGCACAAACCTGTGGGCTTTGCCCAGGCCTCTATTTTCTAGGGAAACTGGACTAACAGAGTTGTATATCATTACTAGCCTATATTATTGGTAAGAAAATAGATACACAGGTATCCCTTGCTTTTCAAAAGTTCGCATTGTGCCACTTTGCTTTTAGGAAAGTCCTACATCAGTACGTGTTTTCGCTAACCAAAAGAAATCCAAAGAGGATTTTCACTTTTTCGAAAAAAGGTGAAAAGTGAAAATAGCGCTCAGTGTTCGTTTTGCAGGCAGCGCGCACCCTGAGATCTCCTCTCTGGGGAACTACACTCAGCGTCTCAGCAGCAAGCTGTCCTACCGTTGAACTATGCGAGCATCTGTGCTTGATCTCAATTTATACTGTGCATTTGTTACCAAGATATGTCCTAAGGTATCGGAAAAGCCTGAGAGGGGCGTCTGGCTGGCTCAGTCAGTGGAGCGTGCAACTCTTGTTCTCGGGGTTGTGGGTTCAAGCCCCACTTTGGGTGCAGAGATTACTTAAAAATGAAATCTTTGAAAAAAGAAAGAGAGAAGAGCCTAAGAGAGGTGATTTTTTGAATCTGGGAACGCTAAAAATGTTTTCCATATAATTGATAATAATGGCTTCTTTGCTTTATGTCCTTTCCCCTTCCAAAACTTTTCACAGAAATGCTCTACTTATGGGTAGCAGGGGAAACCTGTGTGTGGCTATACTGTGATTCTCCATTTCCAGTCTCCTCCACCCCTTCTCCATCCTGATCTGTTCCCCCAGAGCGACCTTTATGGGCCACACCAGGGGCTCCCTATCACTCTGGCTTCTGGGAAGTTTCCGACACGAAACTGGCAGGTGATCAGAGGGTAGGAGGGAAGTGAGATGGAGACTTTTATTTCCCAGCTCCCTCCCTGCTGAGCCACAGGTTGATAAAAGGTTGCCTTCCTCCATTGAAGGAGCTCTGATCGAATCAGCCCTCTCCTCCAGGGGCAGCATTCCGTTTCTGTTTCCCTGTCAGGGCAGGGCAGGGCAGGGCTCTCCGTTATTGCTAGCCCCAGGGTGCTTCACCATCCCTTGTGGGTTTCCCTTAACCCTGCCTATACCTCTGTAAATAGTTCCTTCATTACACGCCACCCGATTCCTCTTTGAGGCACCATATGTTTCTTCGTGGCCTCCTACTGATACACACTGAAGGGCTGAGCGACCTTCCCAAGGTCACACAAAGAGTGACCACACCTGAGAATACTCTAACACAGAAAAGGGTGGTGTCCTGGGCGCCTGGGTGGCTCAGTTGGTTAAGCGACTGCCTTCGGCTCAGGTCATGATCCTGGAGTCCTGGGATCGAGTCCCACATCAGGCTCCCTGCTCGGCAGGGAGTCTGCTTCTCCCTCTGACCCTCCTTCCTCTCATGATCTCTGTCTCTCATTCTCTCTGTCTCAAATAAATAAATAAAATCTTAAAAAAAAAAAAAAGGGTGGTGTCCTTTTTGGCTTTGCCAGTCTGCCCAGCCCCCTCCCAGAATCCTTGGCCCTGTCCAACCGGACGGAATCTGCGATCCTTTTGTTGGGATGGGATTGAATTCCCTAGAGCTCCCTTCCCAGACCTGGCCAGCAACTCCAGTAACCAGAGCTGTGTGAGAAGAAAAGGCCAAGCCACTGGGGTAAGCCACACCCGGATCAGAGGTGAGGTCTCAGGTGAGTCACGCCACTTAGGGGCCACCTCCTCTGTCCCAAGGGCCTGGGCTCACCTACATCCTTGCCTCACCAAGGACCCAGTACATCAGCCTCCCAGCACCTGGCTGTCCTCTCCTTCCACCTTTGCCCACAGGGTTCTCCACTCCTCCGCGCCCCCGTCCAACAGTGTCCTGGAGCTAGGACATCTGCCTCCCACCCCCACCTTGGGCCTCCAGAGATGTGAGATGCTCACAGGGCTCTGGGTGGGGCCTTTAGGCTCCCTACTTCCCCCTTCCAGCCCCAGATCCTCTCAGATTGCCAGAGATGGGCTCAGGCCAGGGAGGGTGGGGCTGCTCCTGGGACCATCAGGTGTCACAGGCTGCCTAGGCAGTGACAGAGCTGTGGCTGGGAGCAGACCTTCACTCATCTCTGTGCCTCCAGCTGACTCAAATGGGCCATGTCCCAGCACCTGCTCCTTCCGCTTGTGATCCTCGGTAACTTCAGGGGTCAGAAGATGGCTGCAAGGGGCCTGGGTCCTAGTATCTGGGGAGCCGGAAAGCAGGACTCCTGGGTTCTGTGTGGGTAGTGGGGTGTCAGAGGAGGAAGGGCAGGAGAACGTCAGAAAAAGGAGGGAGTGAGGTGTCAGAAGGGAGAGAATAGTGTATGAGAGGGGAAAGGGGCCCAGGTGTCCTGGGGAGATGGAGTAGCTGTAAAGCTTGGGGGGGGTGGGAAGGGGGAGTCGCGGAGGGCATATCAAAGTGTAGTCTCCAGCCTCTTCCTGCTTCCCTCTCTCCAGCCATCAGCCCCATCCCAGGAGCTTTCCAGGACTCAGGTAAGGCAGCTGGACTCGGGGAAGGCCACGTGGGAGGCAGAAAAGACAGGAGGGGTAGCATGGGTGTTGGCAGGGGGCCGAAAGAGCAGGGAACTGGGGAAGGGAAAGGTAGGGGGTAGGGGATGGAGAACAGGAAGATGGGGGCTGGGCAGTGTCAGGGGCTGGAAGTCACCAGTACCTTCCTCTCTTTACCCTCCAACTCCCAGCTCTCAGTCCCACGCAGGAAGAACCTGAAGATCTAGGTAAGGCAGAGCGGGGGTTCCTCATCTTACAGAAAGTTAAGTGTGGCTAGGCGAGGAGGGAGGTGAAAGTCACGGGAAAATTAGCAGTGCCTAGGTCCTCTTTGTTCTTTGTTCAGAGGGGCAAACGGAAGTCGGGTGGGAAACTGGGGCTTTGTCTTGAGTTGCCCGGGCCTCTGGCGTCAGGGACCAGGCAGGCTATGACCTCCATGGTACCCCATCGCAGACTGCGGTCGCCCTGAGCCCTCTGCCCGAATCGTGGGAGGCTCAGACGCGCAGCCAGGCAGCTGGCCGTGGCAGGTGAGCCTGCAGCGGAGTGGGGGCCACATCTGCGGGGGCTCCCTCGTCGCCCCTTCCTGGGTGCTCTCGGCTGCTCACTGTTTCGTGACGTGAGTATCCGCCCACGTCCGACCCCTCTCCAAAAGCCAAGCCTGCCCCGCCGCTTAACCCGGTGTATTCAACCGCTAACTTGCAACCGAGCTGCGCCCGTCTCCCCGCCCCCCCTGCGGGGGTATCCTGGTTCCGAATGTGGTTGACGCCGCCTGCAGACTCGCCCCACCGCTCCACCAAATACCCGAATCTGAATTCCGTCTGTCCAACGTCCCCTATCAACCACCTCTAAATCGGATCCGCTCCTCCCCCTTTGGGGAACCTAGCTCAACCTGGATCGCCCCAGCCCCAAATCCGAATCCGTCTCCGCCCCTCCTGGGTTCCCGCTGATCCCACCTTCTCCCGGGCCTCTGAGCCCCCCACCCCCACGACAGTCTGCCCCCATCTTAGTGTCAACCTAACCCCCTCCCGCCTGGGCGTCGGCGCAGGAACGGGACCCTGGAGCCTGCGACCGAGTGGTCGGTACTGCTGGGCGTGCACTCCCAGGACGGGCCCCTGGACGGCGCGCACGTCCGCGCAGTGGCCGCCATCCTGGTGCCGGACAACTACAGCAGCGTGGAACTGGGCGCCGACCTGGCCCTGCTGCGCCTGGCCTCGCCCGCCCGGCTGGGCCCCGCGGTGCTGCCGGTCTGCCTGCCGCGCGCCTCGCACCGCTTCGCCCACGGCGCGGCCTGCTGGGCCACCGGCTGGGGGGACATCCAGGAAGCGGGTGAGTGAGGGGCGCGGCGGGGCGGGGGACTCCCGGGAGGTGGGTTACCGGAGAGGTGGAGCGGTCCTGGGGGCGAGGCCTAAAAGCGGGGCCCGGGCTAGGCGGGCCCTTGGGGCGGGTGCTGGGGAGGTGGACCCACGGGGCGGGGCCTTGGGCGGGGGCCTGGAGGGCCGATTTCTGCCAGGCGGTGGCTAAGTGCTCTGCCCATCTCCGTCTCTCCTCCTCCCCAAGGGCGCGCACACTAAGACTACTGACTCATCCACCCCGATTCCCTCCTCACCTTCCCTTCCAGTTTTTTTCTTTCCTGGATTTAGGATCCGACTAGGGTTCCCATCCTAGCTCTGCTATTTCAGACAGAGCACTTCCCCCAATCCATTTCGTCCTCTGAAAATTGAGGTTGTTGGGTGGATTAAATGAGAAAATCCATGTAAAGTCTGTAGCACGGTGCCTAAAAGAGCAGTCGCGAGTGCGCTTTAGGTATTTTTGCCCTAGGTAGTCGTGCACTAAAGCCCGGCACCTGGAATATTGTAAGCATTCAGCAAATGTCAGCTTCTGCCCTCCTTTCCCTTGTTCCTCTTCCTCCCATCCTCCCCTCCCCTCACTCATCTTCTACTTACCCACCTCCTGTCTTCTCCCAACTCACCCTCATTCATTCAGTTCATCTTTCATTCATTCAACAGATATTTCTCTTTTTTTAATGTTATGTTAATCATCATACAGTACATCGGTAGTTTTGGATGTAGTGTTCCATGACTCATTGTTTGCGCATAACACCCAGTGCTCCATGCAGAACGTGCCCTCTTTAATACCCATCACCGGGCTAACCCATCCCCCCACCCTCAACAGATATTTCTTGAGCACCTTCTTTTTTTTTTTTTTTTTTTTTTTTTTTTTTTTTTTTTTTTTTT
>NC_058407.1:160198010-160208537 GCF_002201575.2 Neomonachus schauinslandi | reverse complement strand
AAGATTTTATTTATTTATTTGACAGAGAGAGACACAGCGAGAGAGGGAACACAAGCAGGGGGAGTGGGAGAGGGAGAAGCAGGCTCCCCGCAGAGCAGGGAGCCCGATGCGGGACTCGATCCCAGGACCCTGGGACCATGACCTGAGCTGAAGGCAGTCGCTTAACCAACTGAGCCACCCAGGCGCCCTTTTTTTTTTTTTTTTAATTTTTTTTAAAGATTTTGAGCACCTTCTTGTGCCAGGCACTGACTTAGAGATATGCCAGTGAACATAACAAGCAAAACTCCCTGCCTTCTCAGAACTTAAGTTCTAATAGGTAGACAAGCTATAAAGTCAGTAGATAAACAAACACTATGTTAGAAGGTGTGGGGGGAAGTAGACCACTTTCTCATTCCCCATCATCCCCATTATCCAGCGCTACCTTTCCATGTTAGCGAGGCCCCCACATTTATTCTGCATGTGCCATGATCAGACCTGTGTAGTGCCCAGGGCTTTGGCAAGGGTGCTTGAGGAGGAGATGCCACAGCCTGTGCTTGGAGGGGCCCCATCAGGGCAGGAGATGACAAGAAAGGGTCATTCTGAGCACCTAGGAAGTCTGTGTGGATGGGCCCAGACCATCCTGACAAAGGGCACCCAGAACAGGAGATTTCTGGGGAGGTTTTGTAAAGAGGACATAAGTTAGCATTACAGAAAGGTGGGGGGAGATGGAGGCCACTCTGGGGACCCAGATGAGACATATTAGATGGAGAAGGGCCAGGTTGCCAGGCTGGAATAGAAGGAGCATAGGTAACAGAGGCCGCAAAAGCTGCTAGGGCTGGACCATGAAAGCCTTAAGGTCAAACCGAGGGCCAGAGTACCCCACCAGCTCCCAGGGTCCCTAAGACAATCCCCAAACCCCCCTGGATGACCCTCAAGCACAGCCTCACCGTCACCTGACCTCTCAGGATTCTGGGAAGGGAAGGAGCTCTATCCACAACTCTCCCCCACCCGTTCCTGGATTCTGAGACTTGGTTTCCATCAAAGGCAGGGTCACCTCAGGAAAGGGCTGAGGCCTCAGATGTAGACAGTGGGATCCATTGATTGTTCTTGGTAAGATCAGAGCTGAGCTTTGAAAACATTCCTCTGTCATGAGGTCCCTGGGTGGCTCAGTCGGTTAAGCATCCAACTCTTGATCTCAGCTCAGGTCTTGATCTCAGGGTCGTGGGTTTAAGCCCCGCGTTGGGCTCCACAATGGCCGTGGAACCTATTTAAATTAAAAATAATAATAATAATAATTAAAAAAAAGAAAAAAAAGAACATGCCTCTGTCAGCAACAAGTGAAGGGTGGGTTGGGGAATGGACCAGTGAGGAGCCTGGGCCAATCATCCAGGCCCAAAGTTGTGCCTCCTGAACTAGGGCAGTTGCAGTGAAAATCCAAGAGGTCACACATGAGAGGTTTTCAGGACTTGGGAACTGGCTGGGGAGGGGAAGCTGAGACGGAGGTCAAAGCTGACACCCAGACTCCATGCTTGGCAACTTGGTATGGGACCACGCTAGTCTATATGGCATCTTTGTTGAAAAGGGTGCCCTCTCAAGACTACACAACCCCTATGGGGGCATAGAGCTGAGTGATTTTAGCCCCCACATGCATTATTTGTCGTCTGGATACCTTTCTCCACTGCACAACCATCCGTGGAAGCTCTCACTAGGTGCTTATGGGGCCATTCCTGAGCGGAGGATGTGGGAAGAACAGAGAGGAGCAGGAGGTGATAATGACTGGTTTGGGATGTAGCAGGCTCAGGTGCCATGGGACATCTAAGCAGAGATGTTCAGGAGGTGCCTGGAGGGCACAACGCTGAGCTGGGGACCAGGGGACTTCATACTTGCCTCAGAGCATTTGCTCTCCCATTCTGCCCGCAGAGCACCTGCCTCTCCCATGGGTGCTACAAGAAGTGGAGCTAAGGCTGCTGGGAGAGGACGCCTGTCAGTGTCTCTATTCCCGGCCTGGCCCCTTCAACCTCACTTTCCAGCTCTTGCCAGGGATGCTCTGTGCCGGCTACCCGGGGGGCCGCAGGGACACCTGCCAGGTGAGGGGAGGCCGCTGCATCTGCCCCGCAGGGCCAGGAAGAGCCCTGTAACCAATAGGAAACAAGAGGAATAGACCAAGCTCATCTCTCTCGTATCTGCAAAAAGAGGGCAAGATTGCCAATGGATAGGACTGATGAGAAGATTATAAATGGACAGAACTCGGGGCTCAACAAGAGGGCTTATGTTACTTATGGCAGTCCAATGCAGAGGTTACATGTCGGACTCTAGAGTGAGTCAGCCTGGTTAGAAGTCCAGCACCACCGGGGCGCCTGGGTGGCTCAGGTCATGATCCTGGAGTCCTGGGATCGAGTCCCGCATCCGGCTCCCTGCTCAGCAGGGAGTCTGCTTCTCCCCCTGACCCTCCCCCATTCTCATGCTGTCTCTATCTCATTCTCTCTCTCAAATAAATAAATAAAATCTTAAAAAAAAAAAAAAGTCCAGCACCACCGCTTATGAGCTGTGGAACCTTGGCTGAATTATTTAACCTCCACATGTCCAGACTTTCTCATCTGGAAGACAGAGATGATAGAATTACTTACCTCATAGGGTGGTTATGATGAGTACATGAATTTGTAATACTTAGGATAGTGCCTGATCTTTAATAGGAGCTTAAATAAGTATTAGCTATTATTATTATTATCCCACATCCCAGTCTACAGCACAGCATCTGTTCCTTAGTAGCTATTCAGCAAACAGTTATTTTTTCATTTTTTTTAAATTTTTTTTTTAAAGATTTTATTTATTTGACAGAGAGAGACACAGCGAGAGAGGGAACACAAGCAGGGGGAGTGGGAGAGGGAGAAGCAGGCCTCCCGCAGAGCAGGGAGCCCAATGCGGGGCTCGATCCCAGGACCCCGGGATCATGACCTGAGCCGAAGGCAGACGTTTAATGACTGAGCCACCCAGGCGCCCCAGTTATTTTTTTAAAAAATTGAGTTAATTCAGGGTGCCTGGCTGGCTCAGTCCATAGAGCGTGGGACTCTTTGATCTCAGGGTTGTGAGTTCGAGCCCCACATTGGGTGTAGAGATTATTTTTTATATATATATAAAGATTTTATTTATTTATTTGACAGAGAGAAACACAGCGAGAGAGGGAACACAAGCAGGGGGGAGTGGGAGAGGGAGAAGCAGGCTTCCTGCGGAGCAGGGAGCCAGATGCGGGGCTCCATCCCAGGACCCTGGGATCATGACCTGAACCGAAGGCAGACGCTTAAGGGCTGAGCCACCCAGGTGCCCCTAGAGATTACTTTAAAATAAAATTTTAAAAAGTAGAAGGATTAATCCTTTACAGAGGTTTCCAGATACCTTGCTGAAAGCCAACACATAGCATATTTTAAACATTTTCCCCAGAAACTTCCCTCCAATGGCACACATTTCTTTTTAAGATTTATTTATTTATCTATTTGAGAGAGAGAGTACAAGCAGGGGGAGGGAGAGGGAGAAACAGACTCTACACTCCATCCCACCATCCTGAGATGATGACCTGAGCCAAAGTCAAGAGTCAGATGCTTTGAGGCATTGAGCATCCAACTCTTGGTTTGGGCTCAGGTCATGATCTCCTGCTTGGGAGATCACCCTGCATCTGGGCTCCCTGCTCAGCCAGAAGTCCGCTTCCCCTTTCCCTCTCCCTCTGCCCCTCCCTGCGCTCTCTCTCTCTCTAAAACAAATAAATAGGGGCGCCTGGGTGGCTCAGTCCATTAAGCATCTGCCTTTGGCTCAGGTCATGATCTCCGGGTCCTGGGATCAAGTCCCGCATTGCACCCTGCTCAGCAGGGAGTCTGCTTCTCCCTCTGCCTCTGCTCCACCCTCCATCCCACTCATGCTCTCTTTCTCTCTCTCTCTCTCTCAAATAAATAAATAAAATCTTAAAATAAATAAATAAATAAATAGGAGCGCCTGGGTGGCTCAGTAATTAAGCATCTGCCTTCGGCTCAGGTCCTAATCCTGGGGTCCTGGGATCGAGCCCCGCATCGGGCTCCCTGCTCGGTGGGAAGCCTGCTTCTCCCTCTCCCACTCCCCCTGCTTGTGTTCCTGCTCTTGCTATCTCTCTCTCTCTCTGTCAAATAAATAAATAAATAAATCCTTTAATAAATAAATAAATAAATAAATAAATAAAGCTTTTTAAAAAAAAGAGTCAGTTGCTTAACTGACTGAGCCACCCAGGCGCCCCCATTGGCACACATTTTTGAGGGCGCTCAAGCATGCATGGTGGTGATGGGGATTCAAGCTAGATAGTCTTCAGGGTCCCTCCCAGCCCTTGACCCTCAAGAGGTTCCCTTCTTGAACAGGGTTGCAAACAGTTCAAATTCCTCTAAACCAAGCCCTGTCCATTAGAACTTCCTACAATGATGAAAATATTCTATATCTGCGCTGTCCAGTATGGTAGTCACTAGCCACATTGACTAGTGAATATTTGAAATATTTTCAGTATGACTGAAAAATTGAATTTTACATTTTATTTAGCTTAAATTTAAATTTAAATAGCCACATGTGGATACATCTACCATATTGCACAGCGCAGTTCTCAATGATTCTGAGCCCTCCTTGGGACCTCCTCAGGTCACAGAGATGCCTGACCGAGACTACAGAAGATGTCTTAGGAACAATGTTGTTTTAGTGTTTGTTCATTGTAGTTCTTCCTGCTTACTCGATTTCAAACTATCCCTTCTTGCTGCATTTTTTAAAAAGATCTTATTTATTTTAGAGATAGATAGTGAGGGAGAGTGTGCAAGCGGGGTGAGGAGCAGAGGGAGAAGGACAAGCAGACTCCCTGCTGAGCACAGAGCCTGATCCCATGACCCCAAGATCAGGACCATGAAAGATCATGATCAAACAATGAGCCACCCAGGCGCCCCCTTGCTGCTTTTCTAACAGCTTATTTCTAACAACAGCCTCTTGCTCCTGAATGTTGGCATCTCTGATTTACTTTAACAACTGGGTGCACTTAGAAACCCAAAACAGGGTTTATTTGAGCCATTTATTGAACAAGAATCATTTGGCTCTGAATGAGACCTGCAGGTCTCTGTAGCATGGCCTTTAATGCTCATCAGCCTTTCTGCCTTACAAGGCTTTCTTCTGTTTAGAGTTGTAGGGAATGCAGAGGACAAGGCTCAGACAGGGCAGATTTCTAGAAGGTGGCTCTATGTTGGGCAACAAGAAGAGGTGTAGAACCTTTGTGAGGTGACCCAGTATAAGGTGGTGGGTCCCCAGGCTGATCCCTGACCCTGAATTATCTATCACCAGGGAGACTCTGGGGGGCCCCTGGTCTGTGAGGAAGGTGGCCGATGGTTCCAGGCGGGAATCACCAGCTTTGGCTTTGGCTGTGGACGAAGGAACCGCCCTGGAGTCTTCACTGCAGTGGCTCCCTATGAGGCATGGATACGGGAACAGGTGATAGGCTCAGAGCCTGGGCCTGCCTTTCCCACCCAGTCCTGGGAGCCCCAGTCAGATCCCTGGGAGCCCAGGGATGAGAACTGCACCATTGCCCTGCCAGGTGAGGGAGCAGGACCCTTAGATGGTGGCTGGACATGGGAGATTTGAGTTGGGGTGGAAACTGCTGGGGGTCTGGGAGGCCCCCTGACCCAGGCCTCTCACCCCTCAGAGTGCGGCAAGGCCCCGAGGCCAGGGGCCTGGCCCTGGGAGGCCCAGGTGATGGTGCCAGGATCCAGACCCTGCCATGGGGCGCTGGTGTCTGAAAGCTGGGTCTTGGCACCTGCCAGTTGCTTTCTGGAGTGAGTGAAAACCCAGTCTCAGACATGTTCTTGCCCCTCCCCCCCCCATCGGCCTGAGACATTATCTACCTGTCCCCTGCCCTTCCCCTGTATAGGGTAGGAGTAGGGGTGGAGGGGTGGGGGCGTGGAGCGGCTCCTGGGCAGGAAACCGTGTTCTGGGTGAGGTAGGCACATCCCCTGTGTAGGGTAGGAGTGGGGGTGGAGGGGCACATCGGTCTGGAGTGCGGGGTCTCACTGGCAGGTGTAGGATCCAGCTTGCAAAGCGGGGTCCTTGTCTACTGGCGGCGAGTAGGGGGCAGTATAAGTTCGATCGAGGATGCTGCGGGCTGAGTGCACAGTTCTCTGGAAGTCCAAAGTCCAAGCCAGACGTGCGTGGTTTCGGGCAGAGTGTGCAGGATCCAGCCCACGTCCCCAGTTTCCCCCATCCCGCAGCCCCATCAACTCAGACGGCCCGCCCCGCGACCGGGACAACTGGCGCGTGCTGCTGCCCTCGCGTCCGCGCGCAGAGCTGGTGGCGCGCCTCGTGCCGCACGAGAATGCCTCGTGGGACGACGCCTCGGACCTGGCGCTGCTGCAGCTGCGAGCGCCGGTGAACCTGAGCACGGCCCCGCGGCCAGTGTGCCTACCTCACCCAGAACACTATTTCCTGCCCAGGAGCCGCTGCCGCCTGGCTCTCTGGGGTCGCGGGGGTGAGCAGGGGGCCCGCGCGGGGCTGGACGGAGTCGGGCGGGACTCCGCCGCAGCGCCGGCTCCCTCCCTTCTCCCTTCTCCCTTCCAGAACCTGCGCCTGGCCCCAACACACAGCTTGAGGCGGAGCTGTTGAGCGGCTGGTGGTGTCACTGCCTGTACGGCCGCCAGGGGGCGTCGGTGCCGCCGCCGGGAGACCCGCCGCACGCGCTCTGCCCCGCCTACCAGGAGGAGGAGGAGGCGGGCCGCTGCTGGGTGAGCAACGGGGGCGGGGCCTGCGGGACCGAAATGGGGGGGCGGTGGGGGGCAGGGTCTGCGAGGGCCTGGGAATGAGGCCGAGCGCTCTGGGGCCAGGACGGAGATTAAGGCGGGTCCTGAAGGCGCTGGGGGCGGAGTCTGGCCCTGGAGGACTTCGGGGAGGCGCCTGAGTTGGGTCTGGCCTTCTCGCTACCCCTAGGTGTTTTGTTTTGTTTTTTTTTTAAGATTTTATTTATTCGTTTGACAGAGAAAGAGACAGCGAGAGAGGGAACACAAGCAGGGGGAGAGGCAGAGGGAGAAGCAGGCTCCCCGCGGAGCAGGGAGCGCGATGCGGGGCTCCATCCCAGGACCCTGGGACCGTGACCTGAGCCGAAGGCAGACACTTAACGACTGAGCCACCCAGGCGCCCCATCGCTACCCCTAGGTTTAAAGAGAATCCTAAAGTGAGGGCTGACTTATACAGATTAGTACTGGAGCCTGGCTTGGAGGCGGTGGGACTTGTTATGTCTGAGTACGGAGAGAGAGTGGGGTACAGGAAAGCCCCAGGACCTCTGAGAGCCTCTTACCCACGCGCGCACACTCTTGCTACAGAACTACTCTCATCGGAGTCTTCTGTGTCAGGAGGAGGGGACCTGGTTCCTGGCTGGAATCAGCGATCTCTCCAGTGGCTGCCTACGTCCCAGAGTCTTCCACCCCCTGCAGACCCATGGCCCGTGGATCAGCCGTGTGACTCGGGGAGCCTACCTCGAAGACCAGCTGACCTGGGACTGGGGCCCTGAGGGGGAGAAGACCGAGACACACACTTGTCCCCCCCCCACAGAACATGGTGGTGAGGGCTTGGGGCTTAAAGTCTCCATAGGGCTTTGGGACTTAGAGGCTCCTACATGGGCTAAGATCCATGGTAGGGTCTTCAGGGGTCAGCTGTGGAGCCCCCACTTAAGTGGTCACCTCCTCTCCCTAGCCTGTGGCCTGAGACCAGAGCCCGCTGTGATGGGGGTCCTGTGGCCCTGGCTGGCAGAGGTGCACGTAGCTGGAGATCGAGTCTGCACTGGGATCCTGGTGGCCCCAGGCTGGGTTCTGGCAGCCACTCACTGTGTCCTCAGGTGGGTCTCACCCATCTCTTGGACAAGAAGGAAAAATTGAGAGATGGGCAAAAGGACCTTCAAATAGTGGGATATTCTCCCTTTGGGGCTCTTAGGGTACAGGGAACGGCGACAAGCGTTTTGAGATAGAAGAGAGATTTGGAAGGAGGAATTATGAATGGAGTGACCTTGCCCCTGATGAATGGAGTTCATTCTGCCCTGTCCCCTGCACTGGAAAAGGGCTTACAGCGACTGGGGAAGGAGAAGGTGACATTGGGCTTTGTTCCAACAGGCCAGGCTCTACAACAGTGCCTTATGTTGAAGTGTACCTGGGCCGGGCAGGGGCCAGCCCCCTCCCACAGGGCCACCAGGTATCCCGGTTGGTCATCAGCATCCGCCTGCCCCGGCACCTGGGACTTCGGCCCCCCTTTGCCCTCCTGGAGCTGAGCTCCCGGGTGGAACCCTCGCCATCAGCCTTGCCCATCTGCCTTCACCCAGGGGGTATCCCCCTGGGGGCCAGCTGTTGGGTGCTGGGCTGGAAGGACCCCCAGGACCGAGGTGAGAGCCCAGGGTCCTGGGGGGTGAGACGTGACTGAAGGCCAGAAGCCCTGCGACAACCCCTCTCTCCTCTCTAGTCCCTGTGGCCGCAGCTGTCTCCATCTTGATGCCACGACTCTGTCACTGTCTCTATCAGGGCATTCTGCCCCCTGGGACTCTCTGTGTTCTGTATTCGGAGGGTCAGGAGGACAGATGTGAGGTAAAGGGAGGGGAGCGGCAGTGATGGGCAGCTGGACCCTAGAGAGAGAACAGGGTTGGAATTCTTGAGTGCTGGGCCCCAAGCGGGAAGAAGCAGTGCTTCCTGGCCGGACCTGAGAGAGACCAGGGGCCAGGGCAGGGAATCAGGAGGAAGGGTGAGAGACCCTTTGGGGCTTGGCTCTGATATGCAGGTGACCTCGGCACCTCCGCTCCTGTGCCTGACCGAGCGAGGCTCCTGGGTCCTCGTGGGCATGGCTGTTCGAGGGAGCCGGGAGCTATTTGCTGCCATTGGCCCCGAAGAGGCCTGGATCTCCCAGACAGTGGGGGAGGCCCATTTCCTGCCTCCCAGTGGCTACCCTCACTGGCCCCCTGAAGGCAGCGACCTGTGCCCCCCCGACATGGCCAGCGCCTCAGGCTCCCCCCAGGCTGCTCTATTCCTGCTGCTACTAACCCCCCTGATCCAGGGCGGGGGGGGGCGGGGGCGGGGGGGGGGGGGGGGGGGGCCTGTCCTTCTCCTACCCCCCCACCCCCTCCGGCCCTCCACTTCCCGCCCAGTGTGGCTGGAATGTGGCCCAACCGGCTCTGTTCCCCCGCCGGAGCCGCCGGAGCGCCCCGCCCACCTGGGCTCCAGGCCCTTCGGGTAATCGGGCCTCAGCGCCCGGCTGTTGAGGGCTCGGGAGCCCTTGGGGGCAGCGGACAATAAAGGTGTAAACACAGGCACGTGGCCTTGTGGGGTTGCTGGGGGCAGGCTGAGGGACTGAGGGAAGCCCGGGAATAGGGCCCATCCCTCCCGGGCCTCTGTGAGTCAGGCCTTGGGCTCCCAGGAAATGTGTCCCCGATAACGTGGCAGCTATCCCTCATTCCCGCCCCAGGGCGGGGGATGTGGGGTGGCAGCTGGGCGTGTGTCACCTCCCCAGCGGAATCGGCCTCTCTAGCACCTGCTAGACACCTCAGCCCTAGCTCAGACCTACTGCCCTTCCCCCCCTCCCCACCCGCAGAGCAAGGATTGCCGGTGAGGGTGGGGAAGGGTCTCAGTCTGGGAGTCCAGGGCCTAGCATATCCCATGCCCACAGACAGCTGCCCCCTCATGTGCACACCCTGATGAATGCCCCAGGGTGTGCACCGCCAGTGTCCCCAGTACACGCGCGATTGATGCCCTTCGACGGTCCCCCACTTGCACAGCCTGCCCGGTGTCCCCAGAGTTTGGGCACCATCATGTGTCCTTGTGTGTACATCCCACTCCCTCACCCACCTTTTTTTTTTACGATTTTACTTATTTATTTATTTATTTATTTATCTATTTATTTATTTGAGATTGAGAGCCCGAGCACAAGAGAGAGAATGAGCGAGCGGGGGGAGGGGGCGTGTAGGGAGAAGCTGGCTTCCCTCTGAGCAGGGAGCCTTGATCCGGGGACTCAAGAGATCATGACCGGAGCTGAAACGCTTTACCAGCTGAGCCACCCAGGCGCCCCACCCCCCACCCCCCCACCATCTAGTAGTGCGCCTTCCTGCATGAATTCAACCACATTCCCTGCGAACTACTAAGTCAGGGGGTCTGGGGGTCTGATAGATTCAGCCACTGAAGTGCTCCCAATGTAGTGGGGGGCACATACGGACACCCCTGGCTGGGGATTAGGAAAGGGTCACAGAAGAGGTGATGTTTGAGCACAGAAAAAGGGCAAATGGAGACCTGGGGAAGGAGTGCTTGGGGTGGAAGCCAGCTGATGAGAGTAGCAGAGGGGTCCCCTCTGGGGCCGGAGTCACCATCTCTGGGTTGAGTGGGCAGAGGATGGGGAGGGGAAGTAGGAAGTTCTTGGGAGATTGAGGAGATGGGCAGAGGTTTTTGTTTGTTTGCTTGCTTTTTTAAAGACAAACTAGTTTTAAGATTTTATTTATTCAGGGCGCCTGGGTGGCTCAGTTGGTTAAGCGACTGCCTTCGGCTCAGG
>NC_058407.1:160171518-160198000 GCF_002201575.2 Neomonachus schauinslandi | reverse complement strand
CTGCCTTCGGCTCAGGTCATGATCCTGGAGTCCCGGGATCGAGTCCCACATCGGGCTCCCTGCTTGGCAGGGAGTCTGCTCCTCCCTCTGACCCTCCCCCCTCTCATGCTCTCTCTCTCTCGCAAATGAATAAATAAAATCTTTTTTTTTAAAGATTTTATTTATTCATTTGCGAGAGAGAGAATGAGAGACAGAGAGCATGAGAGGGGGGAGGGTCAGAGGGAGAAGCAGACTCCCCAATCCATCAATCGATCGATCGATCATGACCTGTGTGGAAGGCAGTCGCTCAACCAACTGAGCCCCCCCAGGCACCCCCTCCAGGCACCCCGATGGGCAGAGGTTCTTAAAGAGCCAGGCTTATCATTAGCTGCCAGATCCCGAAGAGAATATTACATCCCCACCCAGTCAGTCACCCATATGCCGTCCCCCACAAACATTTAATACATGCACCCTCGGGCGCCTGGGTGGCTCAGTTGGTTAAGCGACTGCCTTCGGCTCAGGTCATGATCCTGGAGTCCCGGGATCGAGTCCCGCATTGGGCTCCCGGCTCAGCGGGGGGTCTGCTTCTCCCTCTGACCCTCCCCCCTCTCATGGGCTCTCTCTCTCAAATAAATAAAAATAAAATCTTTAAAAAAAAAAAAATACACGCACCCTCTACCCAACCCACCACAGTGTCCAATGTTGTCCCCTCCTCCCCAGCAGTTAGCCTGTAGCCCCTCACCCACTCCAGGAATTCCCTGCCCTCCAGGGGGGGCCCTGAAGTTTTGGCTAAGAGGTCTTAGCCTTATGGAAAGTAGGTGGGGAAGCGCGGCTCTGTTCTTCCGAGGCTTGAAGCCAACATACATGCCCAGTTGCCCACAGACCCATACACGGACGGAGGATGAACTTGACCCCCAACCCGGTCACATGGGCCTCCGGCCCCAGGGTCTGAGCTACCTGCACCGTCCACCTGAGAACGCTCTCCCCGGACCGCCCTTCTCCTCCATCTGCCTTAACACCTTCCCAGAGCCCCTCAGGCCTCAGTTCTAACAGCACCTTCCTGATGCCAGCCTACGCGAAGCTCCTGTGAACAGGCCCCCAGAGCCCCCATTCTTCTTTATCACAGTGCCTAGCTTGAAATTATTCTGTAATTGCTATGTGATTATTTGATTCAGAGCTGTCAGCCCTATTTCACGGTGAGCTCAGCGAAGGCAGAAGATGGTGTCTGTTTCGTCTCCCGTGCCTGGAACATAGTAGGCACTTGGGAAATACCTGTGACATGCTTGGCACCTGCCATCACACTCAACACACCTCACCGCACACAGATGCGGCTGCAGGCTCAACAGAAGGGCCCGCCGGGAGCAGCCCCGGGTGCCCTGGGCTCAGACACCAGGGCTAAGGAGGGAAGAAAGGAGGAGCACAGCAGCCGCAGGACAACAAAGACTGGGCCAGAACCTTGGGGACATAACTGGTCTGGGAGACTTGCAAGACCTGGGACAGAGGGCGGTGGGGTCACATTCTAGGGAGTCTAGCTATCAAGGGATTTCCAGTCCCGCCTGGAACACACACACACACACACACACACACACACCACCCCACCCCACCCCACCCCACCCCCAGGGGTCTGGGAGGACTTAGGACCGTGTTAGCAAGAAAAGCTGGCGGAGCTAAGCAAGGAGGGCGGGGCTAGGGGAGGGGCAGGCAGGTAGGTGCCTTTCTCCAGGGATCCAGCAGCACTCTGGAAGGTCTCTGCGTAGCCAGGCTCGGCTGGAGACGTGTCCTCACTGGCGGCTGCGGAGACCCCAGCGTCTCCCTTCGTGCCTTATTCCTGCCTTCGAAGTTAGCCTTGGACGTCTCTTCCCCCTTCCCAGCACGGATTCCAGGATCCCTTCCCTCTGGGGCCGATACCTGGAACTTGCCTTTGAAACCAGCCCTAAGTACCTTCCCTAGGGTGCCTGGTGTCTCTCCGCAGGGGCCCTGGTCCTGGGCCATGGCCCACAGGGCAGGCCTAGGGCCTGGGTGGCTGGGGGCTGTGGCCATTCTGCTTTTACTTGGATTATTCCGGTCCGGACTTGGTGAGTATTTGCGGCGGTCAGAGAGTGTGGGGTTTGGGGGGAGGGGTGGTGGACATCGGCCAAGCGTATAACCCTTTTCTGGGCACATCCCTTATCCCTTATCTCGGCTTCCAGCCTCCCTAGCTCTGGGCCTCTCCCTCTCCCTTCAGCTTTGGCCTCCTGGGGGGCGCGGAGTGGGGGTGGGGGACGGTCCTCTGGAGAAGTGGCAGGTGCTAAGGGGTCTGGGAACTCTGGTCTTTCCTGTTTACCCTTCCCTCTTTCTCTCTTCCTCCAGGAGCAGATGGGGATGAAGGTGAGGCTTGTGTGGGGGAGGGGAAAGGAAGGGGACTTGGATTCAGATTCCAACGGAGTGTTTCATGAGCGCCTGACCCTCTCCCCGGTAGGGCCCTTTTACCCGTCCTTATTGCCTTATGTAAATCCTGCCATTAGTCTGTAAGATGCGGACGGTAAGTGGCATTCCCTGGAGAAAGAAACTGAGGTACGGAGAAGTGACTTGCCCAAGAGCATACAGCCACTGAGAGGCATAGCTGGGATTTTAAACCCACGTCTGAGTCCAGAGGTAATGACCTTGGAGGAAGACCAGCCAAGGCACACCACGCGACTCTGAGTCTGGTTTTCAGTCCCCGCTTCACCGCACACTGTGTGTTCTTGGCCAGTCCCCTCACCTCAAAAATGAAGTCGGTGATGTTTGTCTCCTGGGGCCCAGTGAGGACTCAGGGAGATAAAGTCCGTGAGTGAAAGCCCTCCCGCGGCCCCGTGCGTCGCCTGGGCAGTCACTCACTAGTAGCTATTGTCGTTATTACGAGGAGAGAAGGAGGAGCTTGGCCGGACGGTTTGCTCTGCTCCGAGGAAGGTGACTTTGTGAAGGGCTGCCGGCTCCTGCTCCAAAGGGCCGCAGCCTCAGTGGGGGTGAGGCTGTCCTGGAAACCAGATGCGCAGTGTGGGAGGCCTGTTGTTTGTTCAGCACGTATCCACGACTGCGGCTGTGTGCTCAGCCCCGTGTGCTGGGCACGGGGGACAAGGGGCTCAGCTCCAGGCCCTGTCAGCAGGGAATGCCCGGATTCTGTGCTGTCACAGACACCAGCACAACAGTTGTGTGAGGGGGCAGCGTTGGGGGACGCGGGGGTGGGGGCGGTGGGGGGCCGGGAGCTCCCAGCATCATCCAACTCAGCCAGCCCCGTGAGGGCAGCTGAAGGAGAGGCCGACATGTGAATCACCTGCATAGGCAAATAGGTTTGCTGAGCTGAGTAGGGATGAGGAAAGGTGTGCTCGGCAGAGTGACCTGGATAAGCAGAGGTCTAGAGGCAAACAAGTGTGTGGCCCAGTGTGTGTGACAGGTGTCCAGAGGGATGGCTGGACTAGGTGGTAGTGTCCTGGAAGGTCGGGAATGTATCTTGAGGGCAGAGTGTGGAGCCAGGAAAGGATTTAAGCTGAGGTGTGACCCAATCAGATTTGTGGTTTATAAAGATCTTATGACTTGTGAGGAGTGGACCGAATGGAAGGTGGGAGGACCCGAGAGCAAGGAAGCTGGACGAAACCCGAGCTCGGTAACAAGAATGGTGAGGGGGCAGAACCAGCCGTGCCCGCCGAGCAGTGGGACGGGGACAAACGGGTGGCTGGCTCCCGTGAGCTCACTTCCCAAGCTCCAAACCAGGTCAACAGGGAGCGGCAGGCCTGAGGAGCCCGGTGCGGGGGCCCCAGAAGGACCTGACTCCCTCCCCTTCCTCCCTGGACAGCCTCCTGTGGTGTGGCCTCCCAAGCACGCATCACCGGGGGTGGTGGCGCAGCGGCCGGCCAGTGGCCCTGGCAGGTCAGCATCACCTACGACGGCACCCACGTGTGTGGCGGTTCCCTCGTGTCTGAGCAGTGGGTGGTCTCAGCTGCTCACTGCTTCCCAAGGTACCAGCCAGGTGGTGGGGTGGGGGGGAGGTGGGGGGAGTCAAAAGTGGGCTAAGGTCAAAGTTCAGGGATCAGCCTAGGCCGGAGGTTGGAGTCCTTGGGTTGGGTCCAGGGGTAGCAATAATTAAGTCTGAAAGGATCAGTCAGGAGTGAAGGCCAGAGGTCACAGGTCACAGGATAAAACTAATATGCAGTTTGGGATCTAAAAGGCCCTTTGCCTGGGACCAGAACCTGGGGGGTGGATGGAACGGGGATCCCCAACAGGGAGCAGGGACCTAGGAGAGGTCTCCTGGGTCCCAGCCTTGGCCCCTCTGCCTGCAGGGAGCACCTCAAGGAAGACTATGAGGTAAAGCTGGGGGCCCACCAGCTGGACTCCTACACCCCTGAGGCCGAGGTCCGCACCGTGGCCCAGGTCATCTCCCACCCCAGCTACCACCAGGAGGGCTCCCAGGGCGACATCGCGCTCCTCCAGCTCGGGAGGCCGGTCTCCTTCTCCCGCTACATCCGGCCCATCTGCCTCCCCGCAGCCAACACCTCCTTCCCCAACGGCTTCCAATGTACTGTCACCGGATGGGGCCACGTGGCGCCCTCAGGTGAGGTGGGCGCTGATGTCTAGAGGCATGGGGGGGGCGGTATCTGACTCAGGGGAGGGGGCCCCAGGTGAGCATCTTTTGCTCCCACAGTGAGCCTCCTGGCCCCCCGGCAGCTGCAGCAACTCGAGGTACCACTGATCAGCCGTGAGACGTGTAACTGCCTGTACAACATCGACGCCAAGCCTGATGAGCCCCACTTTATCCAGCAGGACATGGTGTGTGCCGGCTACGTGAAGGGGGGCAAGGATGCCTGCCAGGTGAATGCGGGGTGCGCAGTGAGACCAGTGCCTTTTGGCAGATGAGGGCCAGAGGGGCTGGCATGGCTGACCCGAGGCCCGGGGCCCCGTCCTGACGGTACTCTATGGCTTTTCTCTTCAGGGTGACTCTGGGGGCCCACTCTCCTGCCCCGCGGGGGGCCTCTGGTACCTGGCAGGCATTGTGAGCTGGGGCGACGCCTGTGGGGCCCCCAACAGGCCTGGCGTGTACACGCTGACCTCCAGCTATGCCTCCTGGATTCACTACCATGTGACAGAGCTCCAGCCTCGTGTGGGGCCCCAGCTCCAGGAGTCCCAGCCCGATGGCCATCTCTGTGTCAACCATCAGGCCTTCAGCTCGGCCCCAGCCCGGGGCTTACAGGGGCTCGTCCTTCTGCTGCCACTAGGCCTGACCCTGGGCCTCGTCTGCTAAGCTACTCATCCTGGGAGCCGACCCTGCTTCCTGGACTTCCACACCGCACCCAAGGACAGATGCATGGCCCAGGAGTGGAGCTGGCCCTTCCCTGACATCTTCTGGGCCTGGGGGACTGGTTTGAGTCACTCCTTCCTGCCCGGACCTGCGGGAGCCCAGAGCACCATCCTGACCTTTGAGCCCCCTCTTCTGGGTTCGTTCTCTGGGACTACAGCCCACAGGCAAAGAGTTTACTACCTGTGGTATTGGCTAGAACCTCTGGGCACCTCCACCCGCTGGCTGGGCTCCTATGGAGCCCCTGAGGACCCTTAACGATGAAAATGAGCCCTGGCTCCCCGCTTTGTTTCTAGAAGATTGGGTACCTGCCTAGTTAATTGCTGCTGAAGGGCTGGCTCCAGCACCCTGAGCGCTCCTTCTGCCGGATGAGCCCCATCACTTCACCCTCTGCCTGTCTTCTGAGCTGGGGCTGCCTCCGGGCAGCATATTCTTAAGAACAGAAAAGGCCCCAATCTTGCCCCATCGGCTGCCATGCCCTCCTTGAACCTCGACTCCTAGACTCCGGAGGACTGAGCCCCCACCGGAACTGGGCTTGGGCTTGGGGTGAGGGATAGAAAGAACAAGCAGAAGGAAAATGTTTTGAGCACAACTGGCTGTGTGTGACATGCAACGAAGAACATCAGCTCTTCGCCTCTCCCTCCCACCTCCAAAGTCCAGAACCACTGGCAGAACTTACTTTATTAAAAAAAAAATGACATAACAGGTCTGTACATATTTACAGGCGGGGGGAGGGGGGCAGGGAGGCACGGGTCCAGCAGCCGGGGCGCAGCCCACTCACTTCTTGGAGAGTTTCACTTGCTTGTGCTTGGGGGGTGCCCACTTGAGACAGACTGAGTCCACTGTGGGGAGAGAGGCATGAGAGGCAGGGCTGGGCCTCTGGGCCCAGGCCAGGTTTCACCTCTAGGTGAGAACAAGGGCATACTGAGTCCTGGGGAGGGGGCAGGGAAACCTGGGAATGAGGAGCCTGCCCCAGGCTTCCGTCCCAGGAGCTGGTCAGACTACTTTGGGATCATGTAACAGTCAAAAGGTAGCTTTGGCTCCCAGTAGATCTTAACACCTACCCCCCACCACACACACCCTGGGCAGCCCCCCACCTACCTGTTATGGGTGGTTTCTTATACTGGGCACTTTTGAGGTGTTCTTCTACCAGCTTGGGTGTGACACAGATCACATGCTGGCCCTTCCAGTACTTGACCATGTTGAGGGACTGTAGGGTGCTGATGATGTCATTCTGGGTGATGCTAGTCATCTGGCTGCAGAAAGGGATTAGCACGGATGTTGGGCAGAGTTCCCTTGTGGGGTCGGACTGGGACAGCAAAAGGGGACAAGGACGTGGGATCACGGCCAATCTTAGAAGAGTCCTTCCCTCTTTAAGGGTTCCAGGGCCCTCACCTAAGGTCCTTGATGGATAGTGTGCCCCGGAAGTCTCGCAGAATCTCCAGCAGGACCCAAGACCAGTAGCTGCGGTAGCTGAGCTTGCCCAGGTCAGACAGCGGCTTCTCAGGGGAGCCGACTGTGCTCTCTAGCTTGGAGAGCTCATAACCTGGCAGCGGTGGAAAGGAGGATTCGGAGGACCCGGCCCCGCCCTGGCGCCCTCCCCCCACCCCCCACCGCCATGGCCCCCACCACAGCTGCCCCTTCCTCCGTAGGCCAGGAACCACTCACTGAAAGCAATAAGGAATTTCCCATAACCACGGCGCTGGTAGGGGGGCAGGGTCAGGATGCAGGCCACATTGTTCCCATCTGGAGACTCCTTCTCCTACAGGGGTGTGTGGTCAGGACCTCTGCGGAGGCTCAGCCCCTTCTCCCGGTCAGAGTCCCCACCCTCCCTCAACCTGGGCTTCCCAATCCAGCACCTTCGAGAAGTAGCCAACGATGTGGGCCCCCTGCCTGTCCACCTCAGTCAAGATGTAAAAGACGAAGGGCTCCACGTCGAAGTACAAGGTCTTGTGGTCCAGGAAAAGCTTGGCGAGCAGACACAGGTTCTGACAGTAAATCTGAGGGGCAGGGGAGGTGGGAGCAGGCTCAGGGAGCGGGTATAACTCCCCACCTAGCTTCACGGAGGCCTGGGCAGCGGCTGCCACCCGCTCTGCAAACACCAGCCTTCAGAGAGCAGCCAATGCCGAGCCGCTGGGAAGTGGGGCCCCCCCACCAAGAACAAGAGCACTTAGAACCAAAAGGAGTCTTACAGTCATTTTCCAGATGGACAGGGAAACTAAAAACCAGAGAGCTCGATTAATCAGTGACCACTTCTCCCCCACCCCCCGTGCAAAAAGGTGAGTTGCTCTGTTTTTGTTTTTTTAAGATTTTATTTATTTATTTAGAGAGAGAGAGAGTGTGTGTGCGAATGGGGGGGGAGGGCCAGAGGGAGATGAGAATCCCAAGCCGACTCTGCACTGAGTGCAGGGCTGGATCTCACGACCCCGAGATCATGACCTGAGCCAAAATCAAGGGTCAGACACTCAACCGACTGAGCCACCCAGGTGCCCCAAAGGTGTTTGTTTAGTTATAGCATGGGAACAGGAGTCATGGGCAGAAAAAGCTCTTTTTTTTTTTTTTAAGATTTTATTTTTAAGTAATCTCTACACCCAACATGGGGCTGGAACTCACAACCCCGAGAGCAGGGGTCGCACGCTCCACCGACTGAGCCAGCCAGGTGTCCCAATCAGTTACCACTTCTGAGTGCTAAATAGGAGTTCAATCTGCAGGGACATTAACTTTTAGGTTTCCGATCAGGAAAGTGAGGCTCAGAGGAGGTAAGTGGCTGGCGTAAGGTCCCATGGCTTGTGAGTGCTAGCGCAGAATTCAAACTGGTATATGAGTTCTGTCTTACTCATAGCTGTATCCCCAACACCCAGCATGAGGCTAAGCATGAAGCTTGGTGCTTGGTAAATGTTTGCTGAATGGATGAGCTTTGAGCCTGATTCCAAAGCCTGAGCGGTCTGCCCACTTGGCCATACTCTTCTGCTGGGCCTCAGGAGCCTCCTTGCTGTAGGCCCAGACACCTACCCAGGCTAGAGACCAATATCAGGACGGATAATGAGACCTTGACGTTGGCTTCATGGCACAGATCAGGAGACCCTCTGGTTTATGACACCTTTTACATCCACTCTTATTTGACCCAACAATTGTGAAGTCCAGCATTGCTAGCCCATTTTACCTAGGAGGAAACTGAGGTTCTGGGGAGAGGGAGTCCTTGGCTGAGGCTTCAAAGTTAACAGGGTAGAGCTAGAGAGAACACCCATGTCTCCTGCTAGAGCCCTCTCTGCCACCCACCCTGTTCGTGCTCAGAAAGGCAAAGCAGGGGACCCAGGCCAGGCTAAGAGCCAATATTCCCCTTGAGTTATTTACCTCAAGGCTGGCTGAACACAAGGAGGTCACCAATAATAACAAAGGCCTATGTTTACTAGGCACCTGCTTGATGCCAGACACCGAGTTAAGTACTTGACATTGCTCATTTGTTCCACCAACAATCCTATTAGGTCAACGTAATCATGACTCCTATCTTACAGATGAGGAAACAGGAACAAACAGCGTTAAGTCACTTGTCCACGGTCAGCTAGTCAATGACAGCACGGTTTGAAGCAGGAGCCACTCAGAAGCCTGCCCTCTTGGCCTTACCCTCTACGGTCCCCTTCCCTGGGAAACAGGGACATTTGGTCAGAGCTTCCCAGACTGACCAGGCAAAGGCCAGGTGCTCAGTGGCAGCAAAGCAAGGCCCCAAATGCCCCACCCTGCCCCACCGAGGTCCTCCTGCCAGAAACAAGGAACTCCGCGGCCAGAGCTACACAGCTCTCCGGCAGCAAGTCACACAAAGCCGTCCCCTCCCAGGGAAGAAACCTTTCCTTCAGGCAGAAAGAGAAAGCGCTTCTAGAAGCAGCCTCAGGCGTGACAATCTCTACTCTGGGCCAGGACTGCCCCCAACCCAAGCCACCCCGTCAGGAGAAAAGTCTTCAGGGACAGAACAGAAACCGTCCCCAAGGCTGGCGCCCCAGAGCCGGGTGTTTACCGGGCGCCAACCACAGGCCAAGCGCCAGACTCAGCATGACCTCACAGGCCTTTCCCCGGTGGGGACTCGTCCTCAGGCCGGCCTCTACCCTTCGGCGACAACGAGGATCATCCAGGAGGTGCTTCCCCCCACCTCCCCACGGCACTTCAGCCCCCTACCTCACCTTGTGGTCTTTGCCGTCGACCTCATACACGGAGATGTTGCTCTTGCGATAGATCTCCTTCCCGGGGGGCTGCCGCCACTGACACTGACCCTGGGGGTGGGGGCGGGGAGACAAAGCCTTGAGACCTTGAGGTTTCCTGCTAGGTGCCCCCCCCATCCCACCCTGTGCGGCTTGCAACAGCTCTGCCTTCTGTTTCCCCACCTACAGACCCTGGGCTCCGGACTTCACCTACATCAAGTAAGCCTCCCAACTACCTGAGGAGACAGAGCCTATTTTACAGATGAAGAAACCGAGGCGCAGAGAGGCTAAGGAACTGGCTTGCATATCACACAGCTAGATGGTCTCAAGTTCAGGCCAGCCTGGCTCTGGAGGACTCTGGCGGGCTCTCATCCATGACACTGGCGGTCCCCAACCCGCACACATCTGCCTCAGGTCACGCCCTTTGGGAAACGCCGTGCTGCGCGAGGCTGCGAGCCCCCAGCACCCCACCCCCGGGCCACCCCTGCCAACGCCTCCCATCTGTCCCCACCTTCCAGCCCCATTGCTCAGGGGCCATACTCGCTCCCTCTTTTGCCCCGAGGAACCTGGCACTGGGCTGGCTTCGATAAACATGTAGTGTCTGGGGTGACCTGAGGAGGTGGGAAGGGCGGGGATTACCACAGAAGAGGAAACTGAGGCCTGGGGGGAGGCAGCGAGTTGGCCAAGGTCACGCCAGCCAAGGCAAGGCCAGGCCTAGAACCCGGGTCTCTTGAGCCACGGGCAGCTTTTCCTTGTACCCAACTCCTCTGGAACCTGTCTCTCTTCCCTGTCGCTGCTGCCTCGGCCCCTCGGCCCCTGCGACCCCTCTCTCACCAAGCCCAGCTGGCCCAGGCTCACCAAGTGGAAGCGGTAGCTCTTCTCGAATTTCATGTACTTGAGGCAATACTCGCAGAGCCACAGCTTGGGCTGTTTCCCGTAGTCTTCGGGGAACGGTGAGAAGTACCACGCATCGATCTCGTAGTTCCCAATGTGGATCTTGTCCACGTACTTCACCTTGGTGATCTGTGGGTAAGGTGGGAGCGCAGGGCAGTGGCTGGCTCCGTCGGGGCGAGGGAAGCCGGCCAAGGGAGCGCCCGCGGGCAGGAGCCCGGCCCCTGCTTACCGCCTCGTGTTCCTTCTCCAAGGCTGCTGTGGTGGGGTCCATCTCTGCATAGGTCTGGGCAAGGACAGAGCCGGGAACAGAGGTGAACAGAAGTGGTGCTCAGGCTGTCCCTCCCCTGCACCGGAGCCCGGTGCTGCCCTCCTGTCTTCCAGACCTCATCCCCCGGATGACAATAATAACCACACGAACAGCTAACTTGTTTGAAGCGGTTTTGAAGCTGGCTGGGCCAAGCTCCTCTCCTGCCTTCCCACCCACCCACCCACACATCCCTGACGCCCAAGTATGGACCTTTTGCCAGATGAACAGGGCTAGGAGCAGAAGGCCTGCTTCCGGTCCTTGGGCAATACAAAAGGATCAGTCCAGCTCTGCCAAAATTGTCATGAGGCAAATGAAGAATGAATCTTATCTTCCGTGCCCATAGCAGGAACTGGTGCTGGACTCCCCAGCGTGACTGGACCTCTTTCCTGAGCACCAGATCCAGGGAGTTGCCTGCTCCCGAGGTCCCTCCCGCAGCCACATCAGACTCGAGGTGTCCAGAAAGGAACTCAGCCCGTCCTCCCCGCAGACCTATTCATCCTCCTGGGGTCCCCCGTCTCACTGGGGGCATCACCCTCAGTGTAGCTCCTCCTCCTCTCAGCCTGGCATTCAATCAAGGGCCACGGTCTGTCAGTTCTACCTCCCTGATGTCTCTGCAACCGGTCCCTCTCTGGAACTCTCCTCTGTCCAACTCCAAAGAGCCATTGCCACCATCTCAAGCCTGGACCATTAACGACGCCTCCACAGATTCCCAGCCTCCAGTCGCAGCCCTTCCACGTCTACACTCTCAAGGCCCCTCTTTCTGTGGCCTTCGTGCTGTGAGCTTGCAGTTCCCTCTCCTTCGCCGCCAAAAAATGCTTACTCAACCTCGAGCAGAGCGTGAGCCAGGGGAGTGTGAGATGAGGCAGTTTTGGGAGCCATCCATCCTGTGTAATCGTTTTTTACTGTGCTCTTTCCTGTCCTTCAAGGCTTCGCGCCCTGCCCACCCCCTCCCGGAGACCTGACTGAATTCTTCCGACACAACACACCCTCTCCTTTCCAAGTTGGGAACGCACTGGTTAACAACAATCCCCTCTGACTGCTCCCACTTAGTTTCCCCAATTTTCCCAAGTCCTTAGAAAGCAGAGACTAAAAGTCATGTCACACTCCCAGCACATCCTGTTCCTCAGCCAGACTCTGTAGGAGCAACCAAGCACAGCCTGATAATGGAGAGGGGGCCCAAGAAGGCCTATGAGCTACACCAGGGGAGGACAGCAGCCTCGCCCTGCAGTTGAGAAGGGAGGAAGGAGTCAGCATTTTACCTAGACCCCCTTCCACAAAGCACTTTGCTTGTCTGGCCTCATGTAACCTTTTCGGCCACCCTGAGATGTAGCCTTTTTATTTTGATTTTACAGAGAAGTAAATAGGGAGAGGTGAGGTCATCTGCCCTCGGGGACTAGCTAGCTGCCATTTATTCCAAGTGCCAAACACTCCACAGGTAGTATTTTCTTTAGTCCTCACAAAGCCCCTGAGACAAGAGTGCTCATTATCCACACTGCACAAAGAGGAAACTGAGGCACAGAGCGGCGAGGTCACAGAACTGGTACCCAGCACCACTGAGAACAGGCCCCTGGCTGGTCTAACTCTGAGCCTAACCCCCGCAAAGATGCGAGAAGAAAGATTTTCCTCCTCATATGCCTCTTTAAAAACCCACTTCCCAACTCTCACAAAAGACAATCCTCTTCCGCAAATGCGTTAAAAGAACTACAAAAACACTACTTTTCTTAAAATGCTGCAATTTATTTAGAATTAAACATTAATTAGGCTCCGAAGAACCTTGCTGATTATTAACTCGCCGATTATCCATCCTTTGATTTTATCACCTCTGGCCCATTGTCATCCACCCTGCCGACTACCAGCTTCGAGGTACATTTTTGAGACTTAAATTTGCCAATGCAACTTGGTCGAGGAACTAAGAGAAACTTAGACCTGGCCACATGTGACTACGTGAATTCATTAAGTTTAACACAAATTTAATTTCTGGCCACACCAAACACATTTCAAGTGCTTGGTCACCACATGTGGTTAGTGGGGCTACTCGATCGGACAGTACAGATATATTTCCACTTATCACAGGAAGGTCAATGGGACACTGCTGCCTTAGACCCTGAGGGGTCTTTCTAGCTTAGGGTATTTCAATTTTTTTTTTATCACAAGCCCACAGCAGGAAATGCAATCAGCACTGTAAACCAGCTGACCTGTCTGTGTACACACAGTGTATGTATCTGTACTTGAAATAAAAGCTTCTCAAAAATAATACTTACCTTTAATAAAGTGCAACGTACTGCGGTATTTCCTATCTTACCCTATTTCTTTTTTTTTAAAGCAGGCTCCACACCCAGCGTGAAGCCCAACGCGGGGCTTGAACTCACGACCCTGAGATCAAAACCTGAGCTGAGATCAAGAGTCAGACACTTGACTGACTGAGCCACCCAAACGCCCCATATTTTTATTTTTTTCTCTCCACCCAACATGGGGCTCAAACTCACACAACCCCGAGATCAAGAGTTGCATGCTCCACCAACTGAGCCAGCCAGGCGCCCCTCTTTCTTTCATTTTTAAATTTAAAAGCCTGTTACAACCCACTGAGCTAATTTGGCTGTGCCCCACAGCTGGAAAAAACATTGCCCCAAAGCACACAATGAGCACTCAGAAGGAAGACATTGCACTGGCTGAAACTAATGAATGTCTAAGTGCTTGAGAACTCAATAAACCCTGGTCTCATCTGCACTCCCCATTTTACAAATCAAGAAACTGAGGCTCAGAGTGGGGGGAAATAACCCCCATGGGTGGCATGAGTTCGGGAAAAATACCCAGGTTTTGGATCAAGAAGGATCCTTCCAGGTTTTGGATCAAGTGGCCCAAGTTTCTAGGACGTGGCAAAGTCATGGTTAAGGGCTGGTGCCCCGAAGTTGGACAATCCAGTTGGCAAATCTAATTCCTAACCGGGTTCTTAAACCTATCTGTTCTTCCCCTGTAAACTGGACATAATAATGATGCCTACCTCACAAGGTTGCTGTGAAACTTCAGGGAGATCATGTATTAAAATACTTAGCCTATAACTTTGGCTCACAAGCCAATAAATGTTTGCCATTATTATTCTAATTCCAGCCCACCCTTTTACTAGCTGTGTAACCTTGGGCATGTTACCTAACCTCTCTGATCCTGCTTTCCCATTTACAGAAACCATTATCCCCGTGGCATTGAATTGTTAGGAAGGATATGATGAGCTTATATACGTGCAGGACTCAGCACGGTGCTTGGCAGCAGCCAAGTGCCCAATATCATTCATTCTCTTCCTTCCTTTTGGACTTCAATTCTTTGTCTAAGGTGGCACAGCAAATAGGAGACAAAGGAGGCTATTGGTGCAGAAGGCCTGGGTTCCAGTCCCAGCTGTGCCATTTCCTGTGAGACTGTAGCCAAGTGCTTGCCCTCTCTGAGCCTCACTTTTCTTCTCTGTGAAGAACATTTGACAAAACATAGGTAAAGTCCCTGACACACTGTAGGAGCTTTAGAAATGGGAGCTGCTGTGGTTTGGGCACTGGGACTCAAGGGAGCTGGCAGAGGCAGCTGAGCCTCCTGAGGCCTTGGAGAAGGGGAGGGGACCCGGACCTTCTGCACATGGTTGATCTCATCATGCTTGCGCTTTTGGTTGCGAGTGATCTTGCGCTCAGGCTGCTCAGCCAGCTCGCTCAGGTACTTCTCTGAGTTCTTCTGCACAGCATCTTTTACTGTCTTGGTCAGCGCCAGCCGGTTCTTGTCTACCCATTCGTCCAGTCGCCGGTTAACTGTGAGGATGGGCCATGAGGGTGCTGCCCTTCCACCCCTCTCCCCCCCCTCCCAGGCCCGATACCCCCAAGTCACTCACAGCCCACGTAGTGTACATAGAATTCCTCTCGGCCTTCCTGATCATTCACTCGAGACTGAATCACTTCAGCAGAATCTGTGAAAGAAAAAGGCTAGGATCATCAGGAAGGCCGGCAGGGATGGGACAAGAAGGATCCTTCACATCGAGGAGCAGTTTCCCGATTCCAGGGCCATACATAAGCTAACATCACCTGCCTACATCTGCCATTCCATCGATCACTGCCTGTGAAGTGGGCCAGGTTGGAGCTGTTACTCTTACTTTGCAGATGAAAAACTGAGACTTACCCAGGCTCACGTACTTGAAAAGTGCTAAGAAGCTAACACTTAACTGGGTTTAAGTCTGGCTTCAAATTCAATGCTTGTTTTATACTCAGTTGTTCATTTGTTCAGGAGTCATGAGGGTTGGCTCTGGGTTTATATATAATCCTAGCTCCCCACTTCCTTTATTTAACTGCAAATTATTTTGGTTGAGCCTCAGTTTCTTCATCTACAAAATAGGGATAATAGTGCGCACCTCAGAGGGACAGTTAATGCCTCTAAAGCTTTTAGCATAATGCCTGACAACTGGCAGACCATCCAACAAATGAGTAAGGCAATCACTGCGTGTCAGGTCCTATGCTGTGTTATTGCTGGGTAGAGAGGACACTGCAGTGAATCACAAGATGCCCTGCCCTCCAGAAATTCCCACTCTGATAGGGGAAGACGCAGACTGACAATGACAACATAATGTTACATATACCACAGCTGACTGAGGTATGAAGAAAATGTTGCAGGCACATACAGAAGGGAACGACTCACTCTGCCCGAAGGAAATCAGTAATGGCATCACAGGAGTTATGGGATGTTAAAAGGTTGAGTAAGCGCTAGCCAGGTGAACCAGGCAGGAGAAAGGGAAGGGCATTCAAAGCAGCGGGCACAGGCGGCAAAAGGCATATGGTCTTCAGTGGGTACAATGTGGTCTGCTCCGGCAATGGCCTTTGCTAGCAGTGGCTAGAAACCAGAGAGGTCACAAAGATGCACGCCATTCTAAGGAATTTGGGGTTTATTCTGAAGATGAGGGGAGGGGAGGGGAGGGAAGGAAAAGGGAAGCTCGTTTTTGTGTTTCCGTAGGTCCTCTCCGTTGGCGGTTGTAGAAGAGGGCTGGAAGAGGAAATCGCAGACAAGACACACCAGCAAGGAACCACGGTTTTGTGTGAAAAGGCAATGAAGCCTAAGATTGGACAAGCAAGTAGAATGGGAGCTCTACACAGCATTAGAAGAACTCGGTGACTGTGGTGACTACTGGGGTTACGAGGCGGCGCCCGGGAGAGCCCGAAACTCCGCGTTCTTCCCTCAAGCCCCGCCCCCATGACGCCCAGCCCCTCAGAGAACCCGCCTTCAGACCCCGCCCCCTGGCCTTGGGCCCCGCCCTCACGCCAGGTGCTGTCCGGGCGTCGGCACAGGTACGTTTCTCCAATCTCCACGGTGACTTCCGGCTCGCCGCGCGCCGGGGTCGGGGGAGAGACGCGGCCCGGGGACGGGGCGCTCCCCTCGACCGCCGCATTCTCCCCGGGCCCGGGATCGCTCTCCCCCGCGACCCCTGAAGTCGCCGTCGCAACCGCCGCAGCTGCTCCCTGAGCCGCCATCGCTGTAGTAGAATGACGCCAGAATCCCGCGCCGCGCAGCCCTTTAGTTCCGGGTCAGCGACGCGTGGCGGAGGCCGCTACCGGCTTGAGGGGGGGGTCTGTGATGTGGCAAGAGCTCATTGGTTAGTGCGGCCTTCCAGCGCCACCCCCACCCCCCCCCCCCCCCCCCCCGGCAAGGTTGACCCTTCTGTGCCCATTGCCCAATTACCGGATTTTTCTTTTTCCGTCTGAAAATATGGCTGAACCCCGAGTTGAAAGAGGAGAAAGACTTTCCTGATGTGATGACTCAGCCCAATCTTTTTAAAGGGCCTGGTACCCGAGGAAGCCAGGATGTGCCACTTACCAGAGGCGCTGCCCCCACTTTACCCGGTACCCGGCGAGCCAGAGCGGCCTCCCTGGCTGCCTGGCATTAGGGCTTTGAGCCTGGAATTAACACCCACCCCCGCGCCGCCCGTTTCCGCCAGACTAACCCAGATCACCCCTTTTATAAAGATTGAGGGAGCTGCCTTCCTTGTTCAGGGTGAGGGAGACAGGACGTCTATGTCCAGGGATAGCGAGTAAGTTGCTCTCGTAGAATGAAACCTTTCTAAAGAAAGGACCAGGTCCCCTACAACAGACATCCCCTAAACAAACTAGTCAAAGGCAGTGGACATATTGGAGAGCGTCTTGGGCTTAGTGAATGAGGAATCCTGGATTCTGACCCTACTCTGGGTAAATTGTGCAAGGGTGTCCATCCTCAGAGCGACCGTAAAGGTTAAGTTATACATAACTGTATAATCCATAGAGCTATAGAAAGGGTAAGCCATATATTTACCTGTCTCTTCTGTATATAAGTGTGTTGTACAGTGTCAAACAGGGTAGGTGCTCAATAAACATTCTTTTTGGCCATTCTCTGAATCGTCTTTGACTTATAAATTGGTTACTGGGATTAAAAGCAATTCTAACGGGGTGGAATGCTCAAGGCCTGAGGATGGGGCTCAGGTTTCAGATCAAGAAATAGTGGAGGGCGCCTGGGTGGCTCAGTCATTAAGTGTCTGCCTTCGGCTCAGGTCATGATCCCAGGGTCCTGGGATCGAGCCCCACATCGGGCTCCCTGCTCCGCGGGAAGCCTGCTTCTCCCTCTCCTGCTCCCCTTGCTTGTGTTCCCTCTCTCGCTGTGTCTCTCTCCGTCAAAGAAATAGTGGAGTTCATTGGGGGTGAGATGATGGCAGTGGGAAGCACTGGTAACTTGGCTTTGGGGAAATTAAAGAATTGGGGGGAGAGTGGACAGTGAATGCCAAGTGTCTGGCTGCATAAGAATCCGAAGAAATAAACAAGTCAGGCAAGAAAAAAAAAATTCCAATGCCCTGGGGCACCTGCGTAGCGCAATTGGTTAAGCTTTGGACTCGGTTTCGGCTCAGGTCATGATCTCAGGGTCATGAGATCGAGCCCCACGTGAGGCTCCATGCTCAGCACGGAATCTGCCTAAGACGGTTTCTCTCTCTCCCTCTCCCCCTCCTCACCCTCTAAAATAAATCTTAAAAAAAAAAAAAAATTCCAGGGGCACCTGGGTGGCTCAGTTGTTAAGCGTCTGTCTTCGGCTCGGGTCATGATCCCAGGGTCCTGGGATCGAGCCCTACGTGGGGCTCCCTGCTCGGTGGGAAGCCTGCTTCTCCCTCTCCCACTCCCCCTGCTTGTGTTCGCTCTCTCTGTGTCAAAAAATAAAATCTTTAAAAAAAAATTCCAATGCCTTCTCCCACTCCCCATACCACCCCCCATCTTCAAGACAGTTATTCTCTCCACCCAGGGTTCTGGTGCCTCACTTTTGACTTCACCCAACATCTTGCTAACAGGGTTGCTGTCCTTTCTAGTTGAGGATTAGCCTGGGCCTTATAAATCCCTGATCCAGGTTACTACACCAACTCCTCACTATTCTCCCTCTAATTCTCCCTTCTAATGTGCAAATCTGTTACTTCTAGAACTGTGTAGATGCTTCACCCAGACCCTCTGGAATTTCTTTTTGTTGCTTCTTCAGATCCAGATTACCTTTGATGTGCTTTCAAAAGCCAGAGGCTCTTTGTCAAACTATCCCTTGGGCTAATAGAGCTGTTTTGCCTTAAAAAAGCTGAAAAGGGAGGGGTGGGGGGTTAAACGGGGCAGGGATACACCTGGGTGGCTCAGTTGGTTAAGTGTCCATCGACTCCCACTTTCAGCTCAGGTCAAGATCTCAGTGATGTGTCCAACTCCGATTTTGGCTCGGGTCATGATCTCAGGGTTGTGAGACTGAGCCTTGCGTTGGACTCCGGGCTCAGTGCAGATTCTGCTTGGGATTCTCTCTCTCCCTTTCCCTCTCCCCCTCCTCTCTCTCTCTCTCTCTTTTTTTTTTAAGATTTTATTCATTTATTTGACAGAGAGAGACACAGCGAGAGAGGGAACACAAGCAGGGGGAGTGGGAGAGGGAGAAGCAGGCTTCCCACCGAGCAGGGAGCCAGATCGATCCCAGGACCCCGGGACCAGGACCTGAGCCGAAGGCAGACGCTCAACGACTGAGCCACCCAGGCGTCCCTGTTTCTTACTCTCTTGCGCGCGCTCAAATAAATAAATAAATAAATAAAATCTTTAAAAAAAAAAAAGCTGCAAAGGGAAGTTTTCAGCTTGAAAGTTTAAGTACCTACCCACCCCTACTTCCCAACACAGACATTAACCAATGATTGTCAAGCAGAGTTCATCAATGACTGTGGAATTTAGCTCTCCCGCCTCCAGCTCGAAGACAGAACTTAGTAGCTGGCTCTGAACTTTTGCCTGAGATGACATCCTTGTCTGGCCTCCTGCCCTTCCCTTTTCTGCTTCCCCTACTCCCTAACTGGAGCACTTTCTCAACAAATCACATGGACACAAACCCTCCTTTCAGCATCTTCTTCTAGGAAAGCCAACTGGAAACATCCCTTTCTAGCTGAAAATCTGTCCATGGATTCCTGCTGCCTACAGGAGAAAGCCCATGCTTCCTGGCCAGATTCCAGCCTCAACCCCCGTGACAGAGCCAGCAGGATTTTCAGCCTGGTAAGTCACATCTGACCTCCAGATACAATTCCCGTCTCCCCTCAACCCCCCACTTCCATCACCAGTCCCACCAAGCAGGCTTTCAGGCCTTTCTTCCCCCTCCCTTGGGTCACCACCTGCTGTCTGGAGCCCTTTCCTTCTGCACCGCCCCCCCCGGACCAGGGCCCCACTGTCCCCTGGGGCATGCCAGGATATAATCTTGTGTGTTCCTTTTTCTTGGCAGAAGCAGGCACAACTGGCAGGCAGTATTTTTAATCTTACTCAGGCTCAGGAATCAGATGGCTCAGGAGGTTGCCCAGTCTGGTAACCTTCACCTCCAGAACCTGTGACTGTCAATAAGAGAAGTGTCAGAACTGAGGCCTGAAGCTGGGCCAACTTGGGCCTTCGATATCGCCTGGGACCCAGAAACACCTGTTACATGAAATTTAGCATTTGTTAAATGAAAAGAGATTTGGGGGCAATTCTATACCTGGCCTGACAGGCTGTCTGGACAGTTCGAGACTGGGACACGAGCTACTTAAACCCAAGGGCCCAGGGAACCAGAATAGGGTGGAAACAAAAGCCCACCTGCCCTCCCCACACACGGGGCCCAAGAGGGCATTCAAAATGTGAACTTTAATAACAAACAGCAGGTCAAGGTAGGGGTTCCCCAGGAACGAGAATAACGGAGCTGGTGTTGGAGGTCTCAAGGGTCCCCACTTCCTCTCCCCCAAGTCCTGGAGGCAGGGAAGCAGTGGGCCTCTGTAGAGGAGGGGTGGCACCGGGCTCCATGTAATTCCATCTGTTTGGGGCCCTAAGGCCCAAGATGCAGCAGCATGTGGAGCAGGGTGGCACCCTGCCTCACCCAGAAGGTCCTGGCAGGGTGTGGGGCCCAGGCTAGGCAGGCAAGTAGGCCAAGGGCTGTGGGGTCAGATGCGGAAGCTTTCCTCTCGACCATCGATGTGCCGGAGTCGCAAGTAGACATCTGTGCCAATGCCCTGCAGGGACTGCAGCCGAAGGGAACCACCGAGGTACTCCGCGTAGGCCCGTGAGGTGGGCAGCCCGAAGCCAAAGCTGGGATGGGCAGGGGGATAGGATAGAGGCTTCAGAGGCTTGAGTCCCCTGGGGCCCCCCCCCACCCCTCCATCCTAGCCAGGTGGGGCCTCACCCATGCATGGGCCCTGACTGGCCGCCACTGTGCATGTCCAGGTGGCCAAAAAGGGGGCTGATCCGGGGGTCCTGGGTGCTGGCCTCAGCTGTAGTGAAGTGGTAGTCCATAACCCGATCCAGATCTTTGTGAGCGATTCCCCCGCCCCGGTCTGAAATCCTGGCAAGATGTTGATGACATGGGCTGGGCCCAGCTTTGGTGGGGGCCTTACCACCTCCCAAACAAACAGTGCGAAGTCTGCCTTCCTGCCCCTTCCACCCAAATTTGGAATGTGATCCACCTAGACCCTGGGGCCTTGTTTTTTATAAGCAACATCCTTCCATCCTCACTTCTGCCTGGGCCACTGGCTGCTGTACCTTCTCACGGGATTTTACACTTACTGTCAACCCAACATCCTAACTCCCCACTCCAGGCCCCTCAGTTGCTGACAAGGATAGGGCCCCTGGCACCTGCAGCCGGCCCCAGCTCCATTCAGATCCAGCTCATGGCATTCTCAGAACCGGAGAGTATCTTGTCTGACCAGTGGGGGGCAGGTCCCGGCTCAAGGTCAAGCAGCAGGGAAGAAACAGCGCCTGGAGCCCCCACGTATCCCAGCCTAACTCCCACTAAGGGCAAACCTGATGACGAGATCGACATCATTGTTGGCAATCGTGATGACCACGTCTGGGACATTGTAAGGAGTGTCTAGGTGACTCTCCATCGTGGCTCTACGCGGGGAGGAAAGACCAGTAGGTGGTGGTACCCCAGCCTCATCCCAGTTCCTGTCTGCCCCCTTCCAACATATCCAGCCAGCCCACCTCATGGCATTCTTGAGGAGCTCAGGCAGGATGTAGTCCAGCGGCATAGGGATGAAGGGGAAACGCGCGGCCACGTGTCCGTTGATCCGGACGCGGGGGGCATTGCCATACTTGTGCTCACATAGGCGTCTGTGGACAGGAGCAAAGTTCAAACCTAGACCAGTGATTCTCAGATGGAGGTGATTCTGCCCCCACCACCCCCAGAGGAATTTTGCAATTTCTAGAGATATTTTTCCTTGCCACAACAGGGAGTTGCATTGAATAGAAGCCAGGGATCCTTCTAAAGATCCTAACAGGCACAGGACGGCCCCTAAGAATTATCTGACCCAAAACGCCACATTTGAGAACCCCTGCCGTAGGCAAGGGCTCAGACCCAAGCCTTTCCAGCCAGAAGACACCCACCCCCTTAGCTGTTCTAGCCTCACCTGGCAAAGTCCACCCACTTTTCAATAATCTTCTTTGGCGATAAGCGAGTGCAGATGATGCCAACAAAGTCGGGCTGGCAGGAGAAAAAAAGTCGGGACTAAGCAGTACCTTGACCCACACCTCGGCCACCAAATGCTTGCAATCTCTCTGGACCGCTGAAGCAGCCCCAAGCCTCTCCCAGGCCCTTGGTCCAGTCCCCAGCCCAAGGGAGACCCTGGCTCAGTCCCCTCTGCCCCACCTGGTAGGTCTCAGATCCCAGCACCCCACCTTGTCCTCATGCAGCGCCAGATGATGTGTGGCCAACATGCGGATCCCAAGCCTCGAAGTCAGTGTCTTGTCCAAGAAGTAGCGGACGAGCTTCTCATCCTGTGAAGAGTGGGGCCTCAGAAACCCTGTGCCTTTCCCAGGCCCCCCGATAGGCCCGGGTGCCCACTGTGCTGCCCCTGACCTCTATGTGCTTCCGGCTCTCGCGCAGGCCCTCAGCTAAGAGGGTCACCACATCCTTGTGGTCATCCAGCAGCTGTCGCACCAGCTGGCAGTACTGGGCCTCGTCCGCCTGGTCCTTGATCTACAGGCCACAGAGTCATGAGCTTGGATGTTTCAGCCCTGACCTCTCAGCCCCTCACCCTGCCCTGGCCCAGCCCTCACCGGAGGGAAGTCTGTCAGCTTCTGGAAGGCACGGATGTACAGCTCGTGCTGCAAGGAAGAGGTGTAGGAATTCACAGGGATGCCGTGGGCACTGGGTAGAGAACAGCCACCCATGCTTACCCATGGGGATTGCCATCCATCCCAATTCACTTGGTTTAAACCCCCATCATGGTCTTTTAAGCCTCAATGAATATGGAACTTTGGCCTCTTAAGGCCTGGGTCTGAGCCCTCTGGCCCTGAAACCTTTTGGCAGACAAGTTTCTGCCACTCTGGTCCCGTCTCCCAATATGTCCCTTGGGCAGTTGGGGGCACACTGATCTACAGTCCCCTCAAGAGAAACCCACGCCCCCCAGAGGCCCCCTTACCACGTGCAGTATGGTGGGGTTGCAGCCAATGATAAAAGGAAGGCTACGGAAGCCCTTGATGCGGTGAGCGATCCTCACTGGCAACTCTTGCTGCAAGTACCGGGCACTTTTCTAGGAAAAAAGAGGGAAGTCAGGGCCAGGGCCTGAGTGGCTGTGCCAGGGCTCCAGGAACCAAGACAGAAATAGGGGGCTGGAATCTTACCAGAAGGTGGCTGCCATCCTGAGAGCGGCCTGAATAGAGCATCATGGTCGGAGTGAGGCGGACTGAGGGCTGGAGGGGCAGATGGGCTTTGAGCACTGGATCTGCAACGCCCCGCCCCCACCACATCAGCCCCACCCCTTCCCTGGACACCCACTCCAGCTCCGGACCTTCTCCGCTGCCACATCGATGGCCGACTGGTTGTAAAAGGAGGTGACGGTCTTGGAGCGCTCCCGCGCCATCTCCACGTGGTGCGTATCGGTGGCTGATGTGGAGCGGGCCCGGAGCGAGAGTGCAGGCCCCAGTAAGGGCCGGAGTGGAGGTCCGCTCCGGGGACCACTCCCCAGCACGGACGCCAGTATCATCGTCCTCTCTGCTCCTTTGTTTCTCTTTGGACTAGGCGGCCGCTAGGGCAGAGGACCAGATACACCGAGGCGACCCCAAAGCGGGGCAAGGGGTGTGTTGGGTGGGCAGGGGCTCTTCTCTGACTTCAGGAGCGACTGCAGGTCAAGGATGCTGACAAGCTCAGCCCCCAGGGGGCAGCTCCCATCTGCCGGGGGGGGGGGGGGGGGGGGGGAGAGGAAGGGAAGGGGGGAGTTGTAAGGATCCGAATCCAAACAATTCGCACCATCTCTCCACGTGGCACCGGTATCATCAGACCTGGGCAATCTCGACCCACCCATTCAACCACCTCCACAAACACATACAGGCCGAGCCTGTACAACCTTGTTTTCCCGGGCTATTCTTCAACTTGACGCTCCATCTGGTGCCTGGAGGGGACGGGATCCTCAGACCGGTCCAGCCCGAAAACAACACCCCTCCCCGCGGTTCTGGGCACCCTCGTTCAGGGGGCGGGGCTGACCCCTACCCAACGCCTTCAGACCCGGGCCCCCCAGGAGCGTGGCCTGCCCGTGTGTGGCACACACAGCTCTGTGCACCCGGCGGCCGGCTGCATCGAAGTGGCGGCCCTGGAGTCGCCGTCTGGGTTCCCCCTCCGCAGGGTCACTTGGTTCGGCCCGGATCCCCCCTATATGGTAGATGCCACCCCGGTCCACGCGCACTCAGCGGTCCAGCTCAATGGCGGAGGCTACGAGCCCGCGCCGCCAAGCCTCCGCAGGCAGGGTCCGCGCCGGTTGCTCCACTTACCGCGGGGCCAGGGCCAGGGCCAGGGCCAGGGCCAGGGCCGAGGTCCGAGCGGAACGGCCCAACAGTCGACAGGCCCGGATAGCCGAGCCGCCTGCGCCCTCTGCCGCCGTGACGTCATGTGGGCTTTGGGGGCCCGGTGCCTCCTGGGAGTTGTAGTTTGGAGCGAGACCATCCCAGCTACGCCCCTGCTCCTGGACCCCCAAATAAATTCCACGGCTCCTTCTACAGTTCTCTCGGAGTTATCTGTGGTCTCCCTGGGTCTCTGTCTCCTGCTTTATAAAATGGGCTTCCTGGGAGCGAAATGGGAGAGGGCGGGAAGACCCTTAGGTGTGAAGAACACAGACCAAACCCTACCTGGTTCCCTTCCCTGCGGTCCCATCCTTCTCCTTCCATTTGTGGAAAACCAGACTGCTGGTTCAAACCCTAGTTCAGCCACTTTTACTGTCTGGAGCAACTCACTTAAACTGCTCAATGCTTTAATTTCTGTGTTGGTATAATTAGGATCTATCAACCTTGGGGTTGTGGGTATATGAATTTATATATGTAAAGTACCTAGAACAGTGCCAGGCATGGAATTAGCACTATGTGAGTATGTTATTACTCATTCGTGCCTGTCACGCTGACGGGGTGACTTTTCAGTGCCAGAGGAGGAGCTTGGGTATTGAATCAACTAAGTAGACTTTTCCCTGACCCACAGAGGAAGACAGTTTCAGTGTCATAAATCCTGATGAGGGCTGCACGGGATGGAAGCATCAAATAGGGTCGGGGACACTGGAACAGGTGCAGCTTGAGTAGGACGTGGCCAGGTGCCCAAGCCGTAGTGGAAAGGGCATGAAAAGACAGAGAACAGCCTGGATAATCTGAGGATATACCTGCAGCCATGTGGAGTCTAGGAAGAAGAGGGGCTGAATGGGGTGACCAGAACCAGATCATAAAGGGCAAGAAGTCTGCATATGTCCTGAGTTAGTAAGAAGTCACTGAAGGGTTTTAATTTGATCTGCTCTTTAGACAGAACCCTGTGGCTGTAGCATTTGGGAGATAGGGTGTTGGTGAGACCAAATGCAGAGAGACCAGTGAAAAAACAATTTACTTTTTCCAGGCAGGAGATGATGGAGGAGAGACCTTACTCCGTGTGTGTGTGTGTGTGTGTGTGTACTTGTATTTGTACTGACTGGATTTTTCTTTACCATGGTTATATATTTTCTAAATTTTTTTAAATTTTAGTTTTATTATTATTATTTTTAATATAAGTTTTGTTTAAGATTTATTTATTTATTTGTCAGAGAGAGAGCATAAGCAGGGGGAGCGGAAGGCAGAGGGAGAAGCAGACTCCCCGCTGAGCAGGGAGCCCAATATGGGACTGGATCCCAGGACCTGGGGATCATGACCTGAGCCGAAGGCAGACGCTTAACCGACTGAGCCACCCAGGCACCCTTAATTTAATTTTTAAATTAAAAAAGGATTAAATGAAGCAGGCAACATCTTTGGAGCCCAAAGGCTGTCTATAAACTTCAGCAGAGGTGGGACCCTTTACCATGGATGGCCTGCCTGAGGAATTGGGGGAAGGTCTGCGTAGACCATGAGGATAGGGCTCCCTGAGTCTCTGGATTTCCTCTGTGCCCCCTCATCCCCACACCATTCCCACCCTTTCTTTTCCAGCATCCTAGCAATATACTGGAGTGAGGCCGGGAGGCCACTCAGCTCCGGAGGCGGGCTCGGCCTGAGCCGGTGGGAAGAAGGGAGAGGGAAGGGTGGTTCCGGGGGGGAGGACAGCACATGCCGAGAAGCAGAGGACTGGGAGTGCTTGCGGTGTGCCAGAGCTCCGTGCTCACGTGGCCGCGGCGTGTCCGGTAGTGGGGAGCTGTCACAGTGGCACTGAGGCGGGAGGCATCCGGCAGGACTTCACCCCATTTAACCCCGCTCGCTCGAGCGGCGCGCCGCCTGAACTCGTTGCTGTCACCCAGCGGCCGAGGGTGGACATGCACCCAGGGCTTTCCCAACACTCCTGCAGAGCTCACGGCTGGTCAGGCACTCTTCGAAGAGCCCTGGGTTGTATTAACTTTCTCTCCATAGCAACTCTCGGAGACAGGTACTGTTATTGTTCTCACTTTACAGAAAGATTAAAAGACTTGAGGGCGCCTGGGTGGCTCAGTTGGTTAAGCAACTGCCTTCGGCTCAGATCATGATCCTGGAGTCCCTGAATCGAGTCCCGCACCGAGTCCCGCATCGGGCTCCCTGTTCGGCAGGGAGTCTGCTTCTCCCACTGACCATAACCCCTCTCATGTGCTCTCTCTCATTCTCTCTCTCTCTCTCAAATAAATAAATAAAATCTTTAAAAAAAAAAAAAAGACTTGGGCGCCTGGGTGGCTCAGTTGGTTAAGCGACTGCCTTCGGCTCAGGTCATGATCCTGGAGTCCCGGGATCGAGTCCCGCATCGGGCTCCCTGCTCAGCGGGGAGTCTGCTTCTCCCTCTGACCCTCCTCCCTCTCATGCTCTCTGTCTTTCATTCTCTCTGTTTCAAATAAATAAATAAAATCTTTAAAAA
>NC_058407.1:160088247-160171418 GCF_002201575.2 Neomonachus schauinslandi | reverse complement strand
CCCCCCCCCCCCCCCCCCCCCCCCCCCGCACACAACTGCAGCCACACTGGTCTCCCTGTTGCTCCCTAAACAAACCAGGTACACCCCGCCTCAGAGCCTCTCACTGGCTGTTCTCTCCGCCTGGAACACCCTTCCCCTAGATATCCACATAGCTTACCCCTCACCTCCTTCAAGCTTTTGCCCAAATGTCAACTGAATGAAGGCCACCCTGACCATCCTATTTAAACTTGCAAAATAAATAAATAAATAAATAAATAAATAAATAAATAAATAAATAAACTTGCAGTCACCTCCATTCTCCCCACTCTGCTCTACTTTTTATTTTATTTGTAGCATTTGTCACCAACAACATATTATATACTTTATGTATTGATTGTATTAATTGCGCACTTTTTCATCTCTTTTTTTAAAAGGATTTATTTATTTATTTATTTATTTTACAGAAAGAGAGCAGGGGGAGGGCAGAAGGAGAGGGAGAGAGAGAATCTCAAGCAGACTCCCTGCTGAGCATGGAGCCCTGAGCCCCACTGTGGGGCTCGATCCCACGACCATGAGATCATGACCTGAGCCGAAATCAAAAGTCGGATGCTCAACTGACTGCCACCCAGGTGCCCCTTTTCTCTTCTCTTCTAAAATGTAAGACCAGGGGCGCCTGGGTGGCTCAGTTGGTTAAGCGTCTGCCTTCGGCTCAGGTCGTGATCCCAGGGTCCTGCGATTGAGCCCTATGTCAGGCTCCCTGCCCAGTGGGGAGCTTGCTTTTCTCTGTCCCCTCCCACTTGTGCTCTCTCTCTCTCTCTCAAATAAATAAAATCTCTAAAAAATAAAATAAAATGTAACACCAGAGCATGAATATTTGTCTGCTTTCCTGCTTTATCCCAAGATCCTAACACATTTCTGGCACATAACATTTGCACCATAAGCATTTGTTGAAAAAATGAAGGAAATTTGGGGCTTTATTTTCTGAGCTATTGAAACGGGATGCTATTGAAAGGCAGAAAGTGACAGAACTACATCATTATTTTTTTTAAATAAGCTCTAGGCCAAAAGTGGGGCTTGAACTCACGACCCCAAGTTCAAGAGTCGCATGCTCTACCAACTGAGCCAGCCAGACACACCTACAATCATTCTTTTTTTTGAAAGGATCACTTTGATTGTGGTGTAGAGAATCAATCTGTGGATGAGGGACAAGTATACCTGGGAGACCAGTGAGGAGACTACTGCATTTATTTAGGTAGGAGGTGAAGGTAGCTTGGACGAGGGTAGTGGTCTGCATAGATTAAAGGGATTGAGAGAGCAATCCAGGAGGAGTGGCTTGGATGGATGAAGGGGCCATGTTTAAAATGGGAAACCCCAGATGAGGAACAGGTTTGGGGAAGTTTAAGGGGTTCACTTTGGGGTGCATTGCATTGCATCTGAATGGCCTGTGAGGCATCCAGGTGGTGACAGCCAAGAGGCGATCCCACTAAGGGGTTTGTAGCCCAGGAGAGAGATTTAGGCTCGGGGCAGAGGTTGGAAGCCATGACCTGTAGGGAGTAAGAGAAGACAGGGGAGAAAATAATGCTGTCCCATGTGGCAGTTTGTATTTCTAAAAATGGCCCACCCCACACGAACGTCTTAGAATATGACTCTGACGCTTCTCAAATCAAGAGATGGAGTTCTGTGTTCCTCCCCTTGGAACTGAGGACGTTTGTGTTACAGTGGAAGGGATACTATGTGACTTTTTAAAAAAACATTTTATTTTTAAGTAATCTCTATGCCCAATGTAGGGCTCAAACGTACAACCCCAAGATCAAGAGTCACATGCTCCACCAGCTGAGCCAGGCACCCTACCGTGTGACTTTTAAGCTAAATCGTAAAAGATGATACGGCTTCCCCCTCACTCCCTGGAGCCCTTGTACTAGAATCTGGAGCTGCTCTGCAAGCAGTCCAACTGCCCTGTATTAATCACCTATGGCTGTGTAACAAGTTACCCCCACAGCATCGCAGCTCAAAACAATAAACATTTAGAATCTTACACGGTTTCTTTGGGTCAGGGATCTGGAAGCAGCTAAGCTAGGTGGTTCTGGCTCAGGATCTCTCATGAAGTTCCAGTCAAGATGTTGGTTAAAACTAGAGCCACCTAAAGGCTTGACTGATGCTGGAGAATCCAGTTCCAGGGTGGCTCTCTCACAAGCCTGGCAAGGTCATGCTGGTTGTTGGCAAAAGGCCTCAGTTCCTTACTAAGCGGTCCATTCCCTAGGGCTGCCTGAGTGTCCTCCTAACATGGCAACTGGCCTTACACAGAGGAGGGAGCAAGATGGAAGCCACAATCTCTTTATGACTTAGCCATGAAAGTGACACACCATAATTTCTGGATTATTCTATGGGCTCAGGTCAGCCCTGTCTAGTGTGGAAAGAGACTACACAATGAATGATATGAATACTAGAAGATGGAAATCTTTCAGGACAATTTCAAAAGCTGGCTAGTATAGCGTGGAGACTGCCATGCTGTGAGGAAGCCCAAACTAGCCCCTACAGAGAGACTCCATGGACCCTGAGACTACAAGAGAAAGAGAAAGAATTGCTAGGTTAGCCCTCAGCTACTTCAGTCTCCCATTGTTCCAGTATTAGCCATCATCTCACTGCAACTATGGGAACCAGAATTCTCAGCCAAACTCTCTTCCCAAATTCCCAACCTATAAAATCTGTAAAAGAAAATTAAATGGCCGTTTTTGTTTCAAGCCATTCTTTTTTGTGATGATTTGTTGAACAGCAGTACGTCCTCAATGATTCCCACCTTCTGGTATTCACACCACTCTGTAGTCTCTTCCAGCACTGACTAGGGCTGATGTGACCCCATAGGATAATGGAGAAGAGACACAGGCCTAGGGCTGCTATAACAAATCACCACAAATTTAGTGGCTTAAAACCACACAAATTTATTCTCTTATAGTTCTGCAGTTCAGAAGTCTGACAAGGGTCTCACTGGGCTAAAATCAAGATATCAACAGTTCCTTTCCAGACACTTTTGGGCAGAATCCATTTCCTTGCCTTTTCTTTCTTCTAGAGGCCACCCAACATTCCTTAGTTCATGACCTCCTTCCTCCATCTTCAAAGACAGCAACACTGCATCCTCTCTGTGTCTTCCTTCCGTAGTCACACCTCCCTCTGACTCCCTTCTTCTGCTGCCCGTTCTCATTTTTCCCCTGCCCTTTTTCACTTTTAAGTGATTATATTGGTTGCACAGGATAATCTGTTTTAAAGCCAGCAGATTGGTAACCTTAATTCCATCTGCAATCTTAATTCCTGTTTGCCATGGAACCTAACATATCCACGAGTCACTGGGATTAGAACATGGGCATCTTTGGGAGCCATTATTCTGCTGACCATGCTGCCTGGAAGAAGAGTGGGTCTGAGGGGCATCTGGGTGGCTCAGTCGTTAAGCATCTGCCTTCGGCTCAGGTCATGATCCCAGGGGCCTGGGATCGAGCCTCACATCAGGCTCCCTGCTCGGTGGGAAGCCTGCTTCTCCCTCTCCCGCCCTCTCTCCGTGTGTCTCTGTCAAATAAAGAAATAAAATCTTAAAAAAAAAAAAAAGGAGTGGGCCTGAGAAGGAGTAGCTAGAGAGAGAGGAGCCAGCAGGAAAGTGAAATATCACAGAATCCAGAGAAAGAGAGTTCGTGGGCAGGAGTGCGCAATAGTGACTAATACTGTTGAGAGGTCAAGCATGGTAAGAACTCAAAAATATCCATTGGTAGGGCCGGATGCCAGAGCAGCCACACCTCCCTTTCCAAGAAAGGTAACCCCGCCCCAACCCACACCAATCCGGCAGAACTCCAGGGAGGGGCCCTGAAAGAACCAGATCAGAGATAGCCTTAGGCATGGTCTTTATTCACTTGGATACTGCACAAATACTACAATTTCCTTTTGCTGCAAAAAGTATAAAAATAATCTTTATGTAGGAAAAAAAAATCCATTGGAGGGGTACCTAGCTGGGTCAGTAGGAGGAGCATGTGACTCTTCATCTCAGGGTCGTGAGTTTGAGCCCCACATTGGGTGTAGAGATTATATACATATACACACACATATACATACCCATTGGATTTAGCATCACGGTGACATCAGTCGTTAGTCGTCAGCTCCTCCCTCTCGGGGAGGAGCTAGTTTACGGTGTGCTGGGCAGCAAGGAAGAAGTGAGGAAGTACAGACTGGAAGTGTAAAATCTTCCCAAAACCTTGATTGCGAAGGGAGATTTGTTACTGTTTCTAAAATGGGGAAAGAGAAGCAAGCAAGTTTCAATGCAGATGAGAAGGAAGGAGAGGCGTAGGAGAGATGGGTCATCAATAAATGGGATGTCTGCGAGGGAAAGAGCACAGCTAGCCCACCGAAGGCTTGGAAAAGAGGGACCGTTGGGTTGATCCAGACTCGGGTTTTGCCAGGCTGGAGCCACGGCAGAACACAGGTTAGGATAATGTCAAGGGTTTGGCGGTGCTAATAGAGCTGGGAATTTAACGGCGAGAGGAAGAGAGGGAGAGAGGCTGGCCTGCAGGTGGCGCTGATAAGGCAGGAGGGAATAGCTGAGCAAACTATGACCACTGGAGATTAGAGTCCTAATTTCAGTGAAAAGGCTGGTTCTTGATCGGATCGCAGTATTCGCTGGATTCCCTGGTATGCCGGCCCCTAGTCCCTGGATGTTCCAAAGTTTAGAACAGAGCTCGGCATAGCGTAAACGCTACATTAATATAATTTTTAAAACCTCGGGGACTCCATTTCCCTTGAGGCATTGCGGCCGCTTCGACTACAACTCCCATTATGCCTGGCAGGCCGTGTGCTCTGTAATTACCCCTCCCTAATCTGGTTTTCCAATCCCAGCGTTCCTCTCTGTTTTCCTACCTTGCCACAGCACGCCTGTCAAAGTCGTAGGAACAACCAATTGGATCAGGGAATGAGAGACCAGGAAGGCCAATCGCCCGGTCAGAGGGGCGGGAGAAGGCGTGGCCACATCCTGCCCTGCCCCTGCTCCGTGGCTGCTTCCCTGCGGGCGGTTGCCTCGGGCGGGACCAGAAGACATGGGCGCTACCTGGGTGAACCCTGGATGGGTGCGGCTCGCACTGTGCCTCGCGGGTTTAGTGCTCTCTCTCTACGCGCTGCACGTGAAGGCGGCGCGCGCCCGGGACCGGGATTACCGCGCGCTCTGCGACGTGGGTACCGCCATCAGCTGCTCGCGCGTTTTCTCCTCCAGGTGCGCGCAGGAGTCGAAGGCTCGAGAGGCTGGTCTGCTCGTCTTGGCGGCCAGGTTGCCAGATGATTCTGGAGCTGGGGATCGGCCGCATGGCGGCGGGGCAGCTCGAGGGGGCGTTGCCTGGGGGGAGACGGTGTGTCCGAGATAGGAGTGTGGGGCCTGGGGCGGGGGCACTGTGGTTATTCTGGCGAGTAGCACGGAGATCCTTATGCCAAGCAATAACGGTAACCGGGGTAGAAGGGGGAATGGGATAGCGTATAGGGACTGGTGATGGTTTTGAGGTCTTGAGGATGGCCGTGACTGGGGATAAGGCGGCCAGGTCTGTGCTTGAGGGCCTGGGGTTGACCGAATACAGAGGAGGGGAGTGGGCGGCCAGGAAGCTGGAGATTTAGAGGTCCAGGGCAGAGAGATTCTGCACCTGATTCCCTGTAAAGCAAGGCCAATTGTTCTACCTACTTTGCCATCTTAAGAATTACTGAAGGTCTAGGATGTAAAGAGGGGCATATGGTGGAGCCATGGCCAGGCCTGGCCTGGCCTGGGGATAGGGGAGGACAGGGACATTGAAATGGAATCCTGACGTGGCCAAAGGGAGGCCAGCCGGGAGCTCACTGACCCTTGGACTCAGGAGGGCGTGGGGAGGGAAGGGGACGGCCAGCCTAGGTGGCTTGTTGGAAATCACCCCACCAGGACAGGGCCAAGGCCCTGGGTTGCCACTCCTAACCTGGGTCCTGCCGTCCACCAGGTGGGGCCGGGGCTTCGGACTGGTGGAACATGTGCTCGGCCAGGACAGCATCCTCAATCAGTCCAATAGCATATTCGGTTGCATCTTCTACACTTTACAGCTGTTGTTGGGTGAGTGGCCCCGCCCCTTCCCTGCAGACCCCACCTCTTCCTAACAGGCCACTTCCCCCTTGGCCAGCCCAGCCCCTTCCCTTGCAATCTTGGTGACCCAGCCAGCCGAGATAGCCAGCGGCTCATCACTGAGCCCCCTGGGGGCGGGAACTAACGAGTCTTTCCCTTGGTTTAGTTACTGTCGGAGCCAGAAGGGCCCTTAAAGACTTCCTAGGACTCACTCCACTTTTGTGGAAAAGACTCAAAAGTTACTCTCTGAGGGGACTCCAAGGACTGCTTCTCTTTCATCACATGCAGAGCTCAGCAGGAAGATTCACTATTTGGGTTCCAGGGATCATTGAACAGATAGGAGAACCAAGGCCTTGGTGAGGCCCATCAGAGCCTCCTCCCCAGCAGCCTCTGAGATCTGGGTGGTACCATGAAGTCAAGGCAGTGTTCTAGAGATGACCAGTCCCTGAAGCCCATGCCTGAGCCTTGTCTGCCTTGCAGGTTGCCTCCGGGCCCGCTGGGCATCTATCCTGCTGGTGCTGAGTTCCCTGGTGTCTCTTGTCGGTTCTGTCTACCTGGCCTGGATCCTATTCTTCGTACTCTATGATTTCTGCATCGTTTGCATCACCACCTATGCCATCAATGTGGGCCTAGTGGTGCTCAGTTTCCGGAAGGTCCAGGAACCGCAGGGCAAGGTCAAGGGGCACTGAGCCCTCACCCAAGCCAGGCTGACCTCATGCTCTGCTTTGGCATGTGAGCCTTGCCCAAGGGGGCCATGTCTGGGTCCTTAGAAGAGTCTGCAACCCGACCCCACCATACTCCCACACAGGACAACGGACCAAATGTGCCACTCTCTCCTCCACGCTAGTGCCTCTGGCTCTGTCCCCAAGGGCTGGTTTCCGAAGCTCCTGCCATTGCCCAAGGAGGGAAGGTTCTGAGCAATAAAATTTCTTAAATAAACTGGCTAAGTCTGAGCCATCTGTCTGCGAGGGACCCTAGTGCTGGGCCTCCCCCAGTCTTGCCTCCTCTGGACTGGAAGGATGTGAGTCCGAGGGAGAGTGGAGGGCCTGCCTGGAAAGGGTGGTTAGTCCCTTCTCTGGCGTGTGGAGTAAGACTTGGGGTGCCATCAGCCCCACCCACAAGAAACAGGCTGGCAGCTTGTCCTTGCTGCCCAACGAGAGCCAGGCTTTCTCTTCTGGGAGGGCCAAGCACACACTTGAAAGCGCAAACTACCCTCCTAGTTCTGTGCATGCTAGCCGGGAAGTTCTTCCTGTGGTCTAACCTTAACCCCTCCAACTGCCTTACCACCACCCCAAGCCAGTCTTGGCAACCCTGGGAGACCAGGGACACGTTTTGAGTATTTCTGTTTTATTTTTCCTAATATATACTAAGCACCTTACCCACATGCCAAGCACTGCTGAAGAACATGACGTATGTTAACTCATGTAGCCCTTATATATCCAGTTATATGAGGTAGATGCTCTTACCCCTATCTTGATGAGGAAACTGCGGTACAGAGAGGGTAAGTAATTTACCTAAGATCACACAGCTGGTGCCAGGGAGGGGGTTAAGGTGCCCTCGGGATTCGGATCCACCGGGGCTGTCTGGCTCATGTCTATGCTCTTAACACAGCTGCCTCTGTGTTGGGGTCAGGGTTCCTGAGCAGTTTGGGCTGGCCTGAGTTGGAAGTGGGGAAGAGAAAAAGAGTGCGCCCTGAGTGTTCTTCCCTCCCGACTGAGTCTTCCACCACCTGCCAGAAAGGTGGGCGCCGCTGTAACCCTGGTCCCTGGGAAGGCAGCAGAGAGGTGCTGAGATTTGTCAGTCGTGCTGCCGGTACAGAGCCCTGGTCTTCAGTCCCCAGCCCTGCACACGCAGCCTCTGAAGCAAGGTGGGAGAAGGTATGTGAGACCCACCTGCACGTGGGCCTGGGAGAGAGGTGGGGAAGCTGAAATAAAGTGAGACCTGGGAGTCTGCCCACAGTGCCCTTCCCAGTCCCCAGAGGACAGCTTCCACGCTGGGGGCAAGTCTACTCTATGTCAGACTCTGGTCCGGGCATTTTCACATTCAGCAATTCTGAGTTCACGGACAGGCTAATTGGCCAGGGTCGCTCAGGCAGTTAACTGGGGGAACTAGGGTTTGAACCCACGCAGTCTGGCCATGGCGGAGCTGCCCGGAGGGGTGGTGAAGAGCCCAGGGTAACAAAGTTGCAGCCCCAGAGCTAGGAGCCACTGGCTCCCTTCCCGGCCTGAGGAAAAGCAAGGACACCTGACTCTTAGCCAACCGGGGGCGGAGCAGAGGTGGAGCTAGGGAGACCCAGGTGGCCTCTCCGAAAAGCGGAGTACGGGCGGCAGAGTGGCCTGGAGCAGCATGCAGCCGAGCTGGGGACCAGGGCTGCTCATCCTGGGAGCAGCGGTCCTCATCGAGGGTGAGCCACCCGTGTGTGAGTGGGGAGGGGTGTGGTATGGTGGGCGTTCAGGGACTGGCCACCCTCTGTCCCAGCAGCCTTGCAGCTCAGTGTGGTGAGGGCGCATGTCTGGGGCGACAGTCGGCCCGAGCCTGTGTCTGGCTGTGGAGCAGGGGAGGTGGATGTGGCCACCTGTGACAAAACGGATGGGACTTTCTTGGGCCAGATGACAGTCTGTGTCTGCAGTCACTGTGCCTGTGTGTGTACCCTGCGCCCCTCTCTGCCTCTCTACTTCCAGAATGACCTTCGGCAGGTTCTGGGAGCCCTTTGGCTCTGTCTCTCCATCTCTCTGTCCCATCTCCCCTGGCCTCTCCTGGCCCAGATGTTGATGTGCCTGTGATGGGACACAGGCAGGGCAGGGGATCCTTTGGTAGAGTTTCTGGCGGATTCTGGAAAGGTCGGGGAGTCTGAGTCGTCAGAACAGGGGTGGGGTGAGTCTCCATCTCTTGGAGCCCTCCCCAACTTGAACATAACGTCGGCCTCTAATCCTTCCTCTTAGGCATCGAGGCTGAGGGCACAATTAAGCTAATGCTCTCCACATACACAGGCCGCCTCCCTGACTCAGTGGCGGGGGCTGGAGTTGGGGGTTCTGAAGCCTGGAGGAGGGCTGGACCCGTCCCAAGCTGAACCCTGGCCCTGCTTCTCAGGCCTAGGAGTGCTGAGCACAGCTGAAGGAGGAGAATTAATTACTGAGTGTACACTCTGAATAGGTTCTAATAAAAGCTCTTTCTTGACCTCATATATTTTCATTCTGGGAGGGGCTGGTAAGGTAGCTGCAGTCATAGACAAGGACCCAGGGCCCATCCCCCCAAACCTCTGCCTCTGCCAAGGCTGGGCCCACCAGGTAAGGCTCCCCCATCTCACCTGTGTCTCTCTCTTCCCAGGTCTTCAAGCAGCTCAGCACGGTAAGCTCTGGGGACATGGGGTCAGGCCTTTCTTGGATCTGGCTCAGGCCTGTGGTGAGGGCAGGACAGGGGTCTTCTGTCAGTCTGATCCACCCCTCTTTACAGTATGTGGGCAGCGTGGCCCTGGCCCCCCTGAGCCTCAGGAGGGCATCACAGTACCTGGCGAGTGGCCATGGCAAGCGAGTGTGAGGAGGCAGGGGGTCCACATCTGCAGTGGATCCCTGGTGGCGGACACCTGGGTCCTCACTGCTGCTCATTGCTTTGAAAAGTGAGTCATGGCTGGGGTCAAGCTGAGTTTCTGGCTTTTGGCCGGAGGGGTGGGGGGGGGGAGTGGGTGATATGTCCCCAAACCCCATAAAACTGACCCCTGCCCCTAGAATAACAAAGTACCATTTACTGAGTGTGCCATGTGCTTGGTACACATTATCAAGTTAATCTGAACCGTTTGTGGTAGAAGCCTTACGAAAGAGAAAACAGAGTTTTGGGGGAGGGAAGGAGCTGGCTTAAAGCTCTGGGCTGATTTCTGCCCCTTTCACCTACCCAGTGGTGTCTCCCATGGTGTTACTGTCCCCCTTTGCATTCAATGCCTCGGCCTTGTCCCTCCCCTTCCAGGGCAGCAATGACAGGACTGAACTCCTGGTCAGTTGTCCTGGGTTCTCTGCAACAAGAGGGGCTGAGCCCAGGGGCCGAGGAGGTGGGGGTGACGGCTCTGCAGCTGCCAAGGGCCTATAACCACTACAGCCAGGGCTCAGACCTGGCCCTGCTACGACTTGCCCACCCCGTGGCCCACGCACCCCTCTGCTTGCCCCAACCTACCCATCGCTTTCCTTTTGGGACCTCCTGCTGGGCCACTGGCTGGGATCAGGACACCAATGGTGGTAAGCGCTCGCCCAAGGTCACACAGCCCCAGCTGCCAGCTGTCCGTCTGCTCAGTCTCCCTTGCTCCCCACCAACCCCCTTTCTCGTGCCAGCTCCCAGGACTCTGCGGAATCTGCGCCTGCGTCTAATCAGCCGCCCCACATGTAACTGCCTCTACGACCGGCTGCACCAGCGGCTGCTGGCTAGCCCAGCTCGGCCGGGGATGCTGTGTGGGGGCGCCCAGCCTGGGGTGCAGGGGCCCTGTCAGGTCTGATGGGGGAGACAAGGGAAGGGAACAGAGGGGGAGGGGGCCTAGCCCTGGGCTCGGTGCTCAGTCCACAGGGTTGGGTGGAATGCCACTGTTAGAGGACAGGGTGTCTGCCCATGGCTGGGGCTCAAATGTCCACCCTTGACTCCTTTGCCTGGCTCCAGGGGGATTCTGGGGGCCCCGTGCTGTGCCGTGAGCCTGACGGACACTGGGTTCAGGCTGGGATCATCAGCTTTGCATCAAGCTGTGCCCAAGAAGACACCCCTGTGCTGCTGACCAGCATGGCTGCTCACAGCTCCTGGCTGCAGGCTCGAGCTCAGGGGGCGGCCTTCCTGTCCCAGAACCCGGGGACCCCGGAGATCAGTGACGAGGACAGCTGTGTAGGTATGAGCAGGGGGCGTTAAGGAGTGGGACAGGCGGGGACACCCAGGCCTGCGTAATAAGGACTTCTGGGCAGCAGATAGAAGCACAGTGAAGCAAATTTCAGCTCAGAATAGAGAATTGGGACAAGGTATTCACATACTGTCAGGGGCTAATTAGGGGGCTTTTAAGGCCCCTTTCAGCCCTTAAGAGAGGAAAAGCCCCATTTAGGGCTGAGAGGCAGAGATACTTTAGAACTTTGTGCATTTAGAGTTTAGGTAAGAAGAGGGATCTGAGATCTAACTGAAGGTTCTGGGAGTAAGCTGCAAGTTTCCAAGCAGGGACCCAGGGAGATGGGACAGGGTAGGGCTCCCACTCAAACTTCTAGCCATGCCCCTGGGATGCCAGGCTAACATGCAAATTGCATGCAAAAGAATTCCTAGGACGGAAGCTGTGTCTTGATGCTAAGAGAAGTACTAGTGAGCCAGGAATTCTGGGGCCAGTCCAAGCCCGGAGGGGTGCAGAGAGATGGGGTGGGAGAATGAGGAGCAGGGCCACTCTCATGAGGCTAGACAATCGGGGTGTAAAAGCTTAGGCCCCGGCTTTTGAGTCTCAAGTTGGCTACCTGCCTGTGGTTACTGAGCTAGAAAGTCACTTAACCTCTCTGGGACTGTGGTTACTTCGGTAATGAGGGTAACAAAATCCAAAATTTAAAAGGATCCTGTGAGGATCTGATAGTACGTGGGAAGTGCTTAGCACAGGGCCAGGCATGCAGTGAGCACTTAGCAAGAAGGCAGGTGATGTCATCCCATCTGTTCCAGCCTGTGGATCCTTGAGGAGAGAAGGTCCCCAGGCAGGAGCCCCCTCCCCATGGCCCTGGGATGCCAGGCTGAAGCACCAGGGGAAGCTGGCCTGTGGTGGAGCCCTGGTGTCAGAGGAGGTCGTGCTGACTGCTGCCCACTGCTTCATCGGGTGAGCCATGTCTCTCTTGCCTTTGTGCCCCCTTCGCCCTGGCCAGCAGCCCTGCCACCTGATGCTGTCAATGCTGCTTCTGCCCAGGCGCCAGACCCCAGAGGAATGGAGCATTGGGCTGGGGGCCGGACCAGAGGAGCGGGGCCTGAAGCAAATCGTCCTGCATGGGGCTTACACCCACCCAGAGGGGGGCTACGATGTGGCCCTCCTGTTGCTGGCCCAACCCGTGACACTAGGCCCCAGCCTTCGGCCGCTCTGCCTGCCCTATTCTGACCACCATCTGCCCGATGGGGAACGTGGCTGGGTCCTGGGGCTGCCCCGTCAAGGAGCAGGTACGTAGGACAGGCCCACCAGCAGCCGTCCATCCATCCCAGAGGCCACTGGGGCAGCTGGGTCTTTTCCCTTGCCCTTACAGGCGCCAGTTCCCCTCAGACAGTGCCTGTGACCCTCTTGGGACCCAGGGCCTGCAGCCGGCTGCATGCAACTCTTGGGAGCGACAGCGTCCCCATTCTGCCAGGGATGGTGTGTTCCAGTGTTGTGGGTGAGCCGCCCCACTGTGAGGTGAGCCCCGGTCCCCCAAGCCTTACCCCACCGACCCCTGGCATCTTTATTCTGTAACTCACGAACAGACCTCCTGCCAGGCTTGGCCTCCAGACCTGCCTCTCACTTGAAATGGGGCCTTTCTGCCAACTGGTTCCCAGACAGCCAGAGCCTCGGCCCGGCCCCTAGCCCCTCCTGCCCCCACAGCAGCCTAGGGAGAAGAGGAAGTCACCCAGTGTCACCTGACCCCTACAGGGCCTGTCCGGGGCACCCCTGGTGCACGAGGTGAGGGGCACATGGTTCCTGGCTGGGCTACACAGCTTTGGAGATGCCTGCCAAGGCCCCGCAAGGCCTGCGGTCTTCGTGGCGCTCCCTGCCTATGAGAACTGGGTCAGCAGTTTGGACTGGCGGGTCTATTTTGCTGAGGAGCCGGAGCCCGAGACCGAGCCCGGAAGCTGCTCCGCCAACACGAGTATGTGGCCCTAGGGCCTCCCTGCTGACCCGTCCCTCTCCAGACCCATGCTCTCTCAATCCAGGGAAAGATCTGTTCTGACCCACCCCTAGCTGCCCTGGGGGGTGTGGGGGGTAAGTGGACAAAATTCTGGTTCTTCATCATTGTGACTTGGAGCAGGCCTCTCAACTTCTTCAAACCTCAGTTTTCTCATCTGTCATGGGGGTTAAGTAGTACCTTCTTCCTCTTCCTTCCAGGGAGGGAGGAAAGTTCTGAGGATGAGGCCAACCCCACCCTCCTTCCTCTTCCTGACAGGCAAACCAGCTGGCTGTTGACAGGTGGCTCTGGGACGCTGCAGACACAGTGAGACAAATCCTACGTCACTGCCCCTGCCCCTCTCCCATCCTCACCCCCCACCCCCACCCCCCGTGATCCCAGGCACTGGGACGGGCCCAACAGCCCAGCGGGCTCTGGGAAGGAGCCTGTCTGGACCGGCGGCTGCCCTTACTCCTCACCCTGCAGGACAGGGAGATGTCGCCTGTGGATGCTCCCCCACACCCAGCTCTGCTGTGTGACACAGGCGTCCCCAGCCTTCCCTAGTCTTCATCCCCTCAGATATGATCACACCAGCCACTTACTTTGAAAATTCGTCTGTTTGTTTTTTTAGGGGGTGGGGGAGCAATTTTCCTTTTTTTAAAACTTAAATAAATTGTTACAAAATAGACTTTAGAAAATAAGTTACAAATTGTAGCAAAAGGCTCTCCTTCCACAGGCAACATTCCCACCTGTGGCTCTCTGAATCAGCCTCTCCCTGGTGTTGGAATCTGGCTGGTGATGGTGGCCCCACATCGTGGCAGAGCCTGGCACCGGGTTTCCTGCAGGGCTGGTCACAGGGAAGAGCATAGTGACAAAAGGCTGGGGAAAGGAGAGCCTTCAAGGACAGGGACATGAGGAACACCTTACCCCCTCCTTGGGCAAGAAGCCAGATCTGGGTCCTCTGCACAGTGGGAGAGGAGAGTAAGAGATGGGGATGCCTAACTACTCCTGAGCAAAACATGGAGATCAAGCCTTTCCCTGCAACCCGCCACCCCCCCCCCCCCCCCCTATTCTGATCTTTGGAGACTTGAAGTTTAGAGGGAGAAGCTGAGGTCTGCAGGCCACTGGGGTGAAGGATCCAGAAGTGAGGTCGTGGGGGTGGGAGGAGGGGGCAATGACAAGTCCCCTCTCCCCGCCGCTGGTGCCTTTGGGACTCCTGGGGAGAAAGAGAGGTGGTCACTGACTGAGGGCGGCAAACCCCACACAGCTTGCACCCCATTCCCTAGGCCTGCAGGCCATCCTGCCGCCATCCCCCATGGCCCCAGAGGCCTGCATGAGAACTCCCAATTACTTTTCCAGGCCTGATTAACTGGCTTCTCGCTCATTCCCTTGAGGTCACAAGAAATCTTTTATCCTGAAAGCCATCTCGTCAGCTCTCAGGGGACTCTCACCCACCATTGCCTCCTTCCCTGACAATCTCTGGTCAAGGACCTGCCATCTTAGAGACACCAACCCTTGGTGGCCACTAAATGGAATGGGTCCTGGGAGAAGGCCTACAGATCTCTAGGGGAGGCCGAAGGCGTGAGCCCAGGGCTCAGCAACAGGCTGCCTCACTCCCCCATAGCTTCATCCCCCAGCTGGGCTGGGTGGAGTGACTTTCCAGGGAGGTTCCCCCTGATAGAGGATGGGAGATAGGGGCTAATGCCTGTTGTTGCTACAGCTGGGCCTGGCTTCAAAGAAACAATTATCTGTGACTCAGTCCTCCAGTTAAAGGTGTGTTGGTGGGAAGGGGGGTATGCAGGTAGAAAGAGTGGTTTGGTTGGCTCCTAAAAAGGAGATGCGCAGCAAAGAAAGGGTTCAATGAGGGGAAGAAGAGGCATGGGGAGTATCAGTAGCAAAGGACCAAAGGCCTAGTTTCCAAGAAATGAGGAGGGGGACCAGAGACAAGATGCAGGGAAGAGGGACAGGGAGCTGGGGGCCAACCGGTGGCCTGGTTTCCCTGGCCAAGTCAGCACAAAAGCCACAGAACAGTCTAGTCTGGGGGTGCCTCCCACGCCCATTCCTCACTCTCCTGCTCCCTGCCCCCTCAAGGAAAGAGCACCGCCTAGACCATATTTTTCTCTGGAAATCATTCCTTTACTGGCTGGATCAGGGGAGTTCCCAGATGTGATAGCCAGATAGCTGCCTCCCCTCCCCTCCCCTAACAAAAAGCCCCTTCCTCTCCGGCTCCTGCACAGCAGCCTCTGCCCCTGCGCACACCCTATCCCACCCCATTGTCCAACCCACCATGCTGTTGGCCTGGCCCAGGGTTCCAATCTCAGCCCTCACAAGGAAGCATCCTCAAACTAGTCTTCTCCACATTCAAGCCCCCCGGCCCCCTGACACCTCTTGGAAGCCATAGGACCCTCTCCTCTCCTTCCTCCCCCCCCCCCCCCCGCTCTGTGCCCACCTCCTCTGGGACCTTTCCGTCCTCTGCCCAAGCCATTCACGCCCCCGTACCAGAGCTGGCCACTGTCCATTCCTCCTGGTGCTGCTGCTGGTGCTGCTGGAAGCTGATTCGGCGACGGAAGTGGCGGGGACAATGAGGGCAGGTGAAGGGCCCCTCCCGAGGTGCATGGACCCGCCCGTGACCCTCCAGCCGGGCAGCTGTCCGGAAGGCCTTGCCACAGACGCTGCAGCGGTGGCGCTTGGGGTCTGTGTGGGTCCTGCCATGGTTCTTAAGGGACAGCAGGTTGGGTAGAAGTTTGGGGCAGAGGGAGCAGGGGTAGAGTCCAGTGGTGTGGGCCTTCTGATGGTTCAGCAGGCTACCGGCGTGGCGGTAGGACCGCCCACACTGGGCACAGCGGAACGGCCGTTCCTCGTCTTCAGCCGCCGTGGACTTTACTCCTTGCCCCCCATCAGCTCTCCCAGCATTCTCTCCTGGGGCCCTGGGGGGTTCCGGTGGGGCCTTCTGGATTTCCCCTTGGCCGGGGCTATCCACCTCATCCTCCACAGTCCCACCTTCAGGCCCTGTGGCCTCCTGTATCTGGGGTGGCATCTGACCGAGGCCGCTGGCCTGAGTGTGCAGGTGGCTGGCTAGTTCATGATGGGACTGGAAGGCCTTACCACAGTCGGGGCAGGCGAAGGTCTGGGCAGCTATGTGGTTGCGGCTGTGGCTCTTAGCGGCCCCAGGGTTCGAGAACTCCTTGGAGCAGGGCAGGCAATGGCGGCAGTCTGTCTCGGCGGTGCTGTGGCGGTTCAAAGGGCCTTCCGACTGGCAGTACGTCCTGCCACAACGGCTGCGGGAAGAGGGGGGACTCTCGGGCTGGAGCTGAGGTCGGCTGTCTGCACCGTGCCAGCTAGCCACAGGACTCAGACTAGGTCCGTTGGGCTGGGTGTTGCCAAGATGGCAAGGACTCTGGGGGATACTGTCCTCTGACTCATCTGCTGGCTTGGTCAGTACCTGACCCCGAGGAACCCAGTCTCCGCCGTGACTCACCGGCCCCCCGTCTCCTTGCCTCCCTTTGGCATTCCCCACGTCCCCGGATCCCGGCTCGGTGGGTTCCGAACCTGCTGCCCCGATGGGGCTCGGACTCTGCTCCCCCAGCCTCCTGGCTCCATCCTCCAGCTGGAGAACTGACTCAGGACCACCCGACCTGTCCTCTAGTCCCTGGTCATCGGCCAGGGTCCCCTCACTGTCCTCTGTGCCTCTCTGCCCACTTTTGGTCTCCTCTTCATGCTCCCGCAGGTGCTGCTCCAGGGCTCCCCGGCCAGGGAAACCCCGGCCACACAGGGCACAGCGCACAGCTGCCCGCCGGGATAGCCCTGCTCGCCGCCGCCGGCTCTCTGAGTGCAGCCGCTGGTGGTCCTTCAGAGCCATGCTGTTGGAGTAGGTCTTGGGGCACGTGGGGCAGCTGTACTGGCCGGTCTCGTGGCTGCGCCGGTGGTTCAGGAGGCTGCCGGCATGGCGGTAGGTGCGCCCACACTGCCCGCACCTGAAGGGCCGATCTTCCCGTGTCAGCTTCCGGGTGCCCCCGCCCCGCTCGGCGTGGACCCGCTGGTGGCTGGCCAGCTGCTTCCGCAGGCGGAAGGCCTTCCCACATTCGCCGCAGCGGAACCGCCGGGGATCTGCGTGGATGCGCCGGTGGTTCTTGAGGGACATGAGGTTTGAGAAGCCTTTGGAGCAGGCCTGGCAGCCAAAGTGGCCAGTCTGGTGGCTCTGCCGGTGATTGATGAGGCTGCCAGCGTGCTTGTACGACCGGCCGCACACCTCACAGCTGAAGGGCCGCTCGGCGCTGGCCTCGGTTTGGCAGCTCTTCTCTGCCGTCTCCAACCTCGGCTCCACCTCCTCCCCCTTCACGGTGGCCTCCCCCCACTCCTCCTCTTTCACCCTTGCCACCTCCTCCAAGGGCTCCACTTTAAGCTCTTCCTGGAACTTTCCCCCATCTGCCTGCCCCAGCCCTTCTCCTGCCACGTTCTGAGGCTCGCTGCTGCCTCCGGCCTCTGGGGCGGGCCCCACCTGGGGCTCAGAGCCCTTGCAGCGCGGGTGGTTTCGCAGGTGATTCCGGTAGGCAGCCAGGTTGGGGTAGCAGCGGGAGCAGACGGGACAGATGAAGTCTCCAGTCTGGTGGATCTTGCGGTGGTTCACCAGGCTGCCCCCGTGGCGATAGGTCTTGCCACACTGGTTGCAGCGGAAGGGGCGGGGCTGGGCCTCTGGCGGACTTTCCTCCCCCCGCATGCAAAGGCTGTCTACAACCATAGCACCTGCTCCCTCTCCAGACTTTGTGTCCCCACCCTCCCCAGAGAGAGAGGTCACCGTGCCCTCAAAGACACGGACATCACCTGCAACCCTTCCCATGGCATCGCCTGACTCTCCTAAGTGGCTGGGAGCTTCGTCTGTGGTGTTCCCAGAACTCTGGCTTTGGTGGTGACGCTCCAAGCTCCCTAGGTCATCGTAGGTCTGACCGCAGCAGCCACAGATGTGCCCATAACCAGCTCCGTCCAGCGCCTCCACCTCACGCTGCAGCTGATTCAACAGCTCTGCTTCCGAGAGCTGCAGCGGAGGGCTCCGGGCGGAGGCTGGCCCTGCGGCTCCTTCCTCCTCCCCCTCCTCCTCCTCCCCCTCGGTCAGGCCAGAGGAGTCGTGAGCCTGGCGCCGGTGAAGCCTGTAGCCAGCCCGTCCCGGGAAGATCATGCCGCAGAGGCAGCAGAGGAAAGGTTGTGCAGGGGCGGCCTCCCCGGGCCCGTGGTTCTGGAAGTGGCTGCGCAGGGCAGGCAGAGAGTCAAACTCCTTCGGGCAGAGGGAGCACTGATAGATGCCAGGCGGGTGGCAGGGCCTGTGGCTCAGCAGGCCGGTGGCATGAGGGAAAGAATGCCCACAGTCCGAACACGTGTGGGAGAGCTCCGCCTGCCAGCCAGTGACAGCTTCGTCGGGAGAGTGGTTCGGGGAGCTGGGCTGGCCAGGGGCCCGGTTCTGGTCTTCATCCACCCCAGTGAGACCATCACAGAAGCGAGTCCCATTGCTTTCCTCATCGCCTGGGATGTCCAAGTTGTCTAGGAAACAGGCCTCCTTCCTTTCCAGCCCTTCCTCAGTACCCCTGCTCTCTTTATCACCCTGGATACGGGCCTCCGCCCGCTCGAGCCCACATCTAGCCCTTTCGGCTTCAGTCTGGAGACAGCCCCCATCGCTTTCCGAGCTGCCTGCGGTTCCATTAGGATCGCCCCCTGAAGGGTCTCGCGGACAGTCCAGGCCCTCGCTGTTCCCCACCAAGTCCTGGGCCCAGTTCCCGCCTGACGGGAGTTTGGCTTCACCCCCACTGCCAGCACTGCTGGCCCACCTCCCGTGCTGCTGGCCCCACCGCCCACTGTGGCGCCGCAAATGGTTCTTCATGGCGGCCATAGTGTGGAAGTGCTTGGCGCAGGCCCCACAGCTGAAGTCCCCCGTCTGGTGGGTCTGCCTGTGGTTGATAAGGCTGCCTGAGTGGCGATAGCTCTTTCCACAATCTTGGCAGGCAAACGCCCGAGGAGGGGACGCCCTGGTCTCTGTCCTGCTGTCTTCCCCTTCCCCATGGGTCCGGCCGTGACGTTCAAGGCTCTCAGGGTCTTCAAAGAGCATCCCACACACGCTACAGATCTGTGGTGCTGTCCTATTTGCTGCTGGGGGGACATCGGCCGCAGCCGCCTCCTCTTCATGTTTGCACCCACGCCCCTGATCTGTATGTAGGGCTGCCTCTGCTTCCACTTGGTCAGGAGGGAGCTCTCCCTTGAGGTGGCTGGGGGGACCCTCAGCCCCTGGGCCTGCGCTGCGGCGAGCAGCTTTGCAATGGACCCGCACGTGGTTACGCAGGGCCATAAGGTTGGGGTACTTGCGGGGACAGAGTGAGCACTGGTAATCTCCTGTCCGATGGCTGTGGCGGTGGTTCACCAGGCTCCCCCGGTGGCGGTAAGCCCGACCACACTCGTCGCACTTATAGGGGCGGTGGTCCAGGGTGGTGGCGGGGACCTCTTTCTCTTTGTGGGGGGTATCAGCCACAGGCAGGGGGGCTGGTGGCACTGATGGCTGCCCGTCCTCCCCAGCTCCCTGCCGGGGTCTGTGATGAGCCCGCACATGGTTTTTGAGGGCAGCCGCGTTGAACAGCTGCTTGGAACAGATGGAGCAGGGGTAGACACCCGTCTGGTGGCTCTTGCGATGGTTGATGAGGCTCCCAGCATGGCGGTAAGTGCGGCCGCAGTCCCCACAGCGGAAAGGCCGGTACTCCTCCAGGCCACCGTCCTCCAGGTTGCCAGAGGCGCTGCGCTCCCCAGAGCAGTTCAGCATCTGTGTAGTCGGGAGCTGGTCCTGGCTGCTCTCCTCCGCATGCCCATTGGTGGCGGGCGTCCCTTTCCCTTCCCATAGCCGCTCCTGCCTTTCGCCCTCATGGGACTCTTGGTGGTCCAGCAGCTCTCGGGGGAGCCGGAAGGCACGGGGACAGTGAGGACACTGGTAAGGCTGATACTGGGCATGGAGTCGGGAGTGGTTCTTCAGGGCCATGAGGTTAGAGAACTCCTTGAAGCAGATGGCACAAGGGTAGACGCCCAGGCTGTGGCTCTGGCGATGATTGGTCAGGCTCCCGGCATGCTTGTAAGTCTTGCCACACTGAGCGCATTTGTACCGCCGTTCCTCCTCAGCACGAGGTGACTGAGGGGGCTCATGGCCCCCGGCAAAATTCACTACGGATTCAGCCAAATACTGTTCCAAATTGCTAAGGAGGCTGCTGGCTGCGGTGGGGAGCGGGGTGGCTCTGGCAGAACTGGTAGTGGGCCCCCAGCCCTCTGCACCCCCCTCAGAATCTGGCTGCCTTTCCCAGCCTTCTCTTTGTCTGGTGGGTGGATCCTCCCTAGTGCTCAGAGCTGCCCTGGGGTCAGGCCCAGACTCACAGCCAGATGTCTCTTCGGCATGTTTTTTCTGGCTCATCCAGCTTTCCCCAGGGCTGAGCCTCTGGTCCCTAGAGTCAGAGGATGCTGCTTCCCCCCGCAGGCGCGAAATGACTTCCTTGGAGCGGGGAGGCCTGCGCCTACGGCGGCCCTCGGGAGCATGAGTCCTCATGTGGCTCTTGAGGGCCACGGGATTGGTAAAGTCCTTGCCACAGGTGGTACAGGGGAAAAGACCCGTCTCGTGGGTCCGCCGGTGGTTGACCAAGCTCCCTGGGTGACGGTAGCCCCGCCCACACTGCTGACAGCGGTAGGGCCGAGGGATGCTGTCTGCCTCCTCACTGTCCTGCTGGGAAGATGGATGGAGCAGCTCGCGGTGCCGGGACAGTTCCGGGAGACTAGGAAAGTGGCGCTGACAGTCAGAGCAGCTGAGTGAGGTGAGCGTGTCCTCCATGGGGCAGTGTGGCAGAAACCTGGAGGTTCAGGAACACCAGGCAAGTGGCAGCAGCATCTTCCTCTGGGAGGCCTAGGAAGAGGGGGTGGTGGTCAGAAGGAAGGCCTGAGTTAACTTTGCCTCTTGGCTCTCCAAGCAACAAGCTCATGAGAGATCACAGAAATGTTCCCCAAGCAGTAATGCCCGGGGACTTGCTTTCTGCTAGATCTGAAAGCACCCCTCATTTAAGGCCTCCCTGCACAAAAGCTCCCCAAATATGGAAGCTCCCCTAGGCCTAATTCATCCCTAGAGATAGAGATAAGGACATTGAAGTCTAGAGGGATGCAACCTTATCTCTGATCACAGACTTACCTACCTCTATTCATCAGACCAAATCCAAAAAATCTACTGTCCCTAACACTCTCCTCTGTATAATTCTGAAACAACCAACCAACCTATCTCCTGTGACCTCTTAAAAGGAAACCTGAACCTTTTCTAGGACCTTCAATGTGCGAAGTCCAATCCTCTCTCCTTGACCCCTCAGCTAAACAGAGTGACCTAGAGGCACTGAAAAGCAGTCTTTTTCTTCAGTTGACAGCTGAGGACCTGAGAGGTAGGGTTAGACCCTCTTCAGAGAAAGGGCTGGCTCGTTCCCCCACCTCCCCTATTCCTTTCAGGGTCACAAGGTCTCTTTTCTAAGACTCTCTTGGCCACTTCCTTCACCTACTTCCCCTGAACCCAAATTATCTCGTATCTTGGAAATTCCAACTCATTTCTGGTTGTTCTCCACCCCCTACCTTTTTCTTTCTTACCCTTCTCATTTTTTCTCCTATCTCCTCTTAAAATATGCATGGTGACATGAACACATGCTAAGTGGGCATTACCATGTGCGGGGCACTGTGCTAAGTAAAGAATATTCGTTGTGTCACTGAATCCTCGAAACACACTGCAGCGCCTGTTATCCCAGCTTACACAGGAGCAAACGCAATGACTGGGGCAATCTTCTTTCCAAAGCCCTTACTCTCTCCATAGCAGGCCCCTATGCCTCCTCCATCACCTTGGCCTGCGCTTATTCTTCACTCCCATGGGACCCCTATACACACAACTCATATCTCCGGATCTAAACCCCCTCACTGAACCTGCTCCCCGACTTCTCACCTCACAAAGCCCCTTCGTTCGAACCCCTTCTCCTGATCAACCACCAACCAGGTCTTCTCGCCTCACTCATCTCCTCGGCCAATTTCCTCTCAGGACCCCTACCTCGCTCGGGTGGCCCCTTTTCGTTCCCGCCGCGGGTGAGTCCGTTGGGGACCGCGAACGGGAGCGCGCCTGCGCACTGGGACCCTCACCCTAACTGCAGCCGCGCTCCCCAAGGGGTGGCTGTGGGGGGCTCTCGCGCTCCCACACACGCACACTTCGCCAGGGTTCCTGGGAGGCGGGAAAGGAGGAAAAGAAGGAAAGGAGAAAACGGAGGAGGAAAGAGGGAGAGGAAAGAGGGCGCAGCTGGCCGGAGCCAGAGTCTACCCCCAGCTCCGCGGACACTTCCTATTGTTACTAGGAAACAGGAAGTGTCCTAGCCGCAAAAGGTTCCCCTCGAAAGCTCTGCCTCGAGAACACTTCCTGTGCCGCCTCCAAGCAGCGGTTCTACACAGACACACTTCCGGGGCTAAGGGAGAGGTAGCTGATACGCGACTCTGACCCCGCCCAGGAGGGTCAAAGCGCTGCGTTGTTTTGCACCAGTCTTAGCCACACTTCCGGCAAGAGCTGCGAAAATTGTTCCGATGCATATTGGTTGAAAGCAGAAGAGGAAAAAATGCGTTCTGCTGCTCTGGCCTCGGTACTTTAGCGACACTTTTCGTGGAGCTCCCTGAAAACCTTCCCAAGACAGATGGAGGGAGTTTCATTCACTCCTTGCTACTGAGGGAAATGTGGTGGAATATAAGCGGATTTGGGTACTACAAAGCTTGCCATGGCCCTTCTGTCCTCCCACCTTCTTCTTGGTGACCTGGCCCCAAGCTAGCAATAGCCCGGTGTATACCGTAAACCTGTCTGGCATCCTCTGTCATTAGCACCCACAGAGAACCCTTGCAAGATGTTTCTCCGCTACCTTCGCCTGCAGTGCTCGGGTCAACTCTGCCTTCCTCCCGGGCGGGAAAACCTCCCGCCCACTTCCGCTTGCCGGCCCCGCCTTCCCCCCTCCCCCCGCTGGGTCCTAGCGCCTGCCCCTCCCTGGCAGTGTCCCGGGCTCCGTCGGCGAGAGCAGCTGCCGCTGACGCCACGGAGCCAACCCAAGTTCGTTAAGGTAGGAAATGCCGGCGGGAAGGCGCGGGGACCCCTGGGCCGCCCCAGCGCGGACGCAGTCCGAGAGGCCTCAGTTTCCCTCTGGGTGCAGAGGGCGGATGGAGTTGGCCTGGCGCGAGCAGCGCGGGCGGGGCGGGAGGAGTGCGGCCCCGGGAGGGCGCCGGCGGGCTCTGGCCCAGCGGGTCCTAGAACCCGCCGGCTGTCCCCGCCGGCCGGCTGCTGCTGACTCCTAGGCTCGGCCGGCGCGGCTGCCTGCCTCGCACGGTGCGGGCCTTGGGGGTCCTAGAGCCCGCCATGTTGCGGGCTTTTGTCCCAGGCGCGCGGCCCGCCTAACAAGGTCCCCGGCGCCGGCGGCACCCCTCCCCGGCCGAGGTGCTAGTCGCCCCTCCCGCGGTCCTAGAGAACGCCATCTTGCAGGCCTTTGTCCAGCGTCCGGCCCTTGGCCCATTCATTTGTTCATTCTCTCATTCTTCGTTCACTCCTTCTTGACTCGTTCTCCGAGGCCACGTTTTCCTAGCCTTCCGAGACGAGTCAGCCCAGGGCTCTGCCCTGCGGGGCTGTCTGGTGGGGGCGCCGACGTGTAGATAGTTGCTGGGAGCTGGAGGCGCAGGGTTTCTGCAGCTCTAGGCCCCTTCTCAGTGCGTCTCTTAGGCCCTAAAGCCCTTCAATCTCCCACGTACCTCAGAGATCCCATTTTACTGATGAGAAAACTGAGGCCCAGAGCGCCGTGGCGTCCTTACCTCTACTGCCTATTAAGCATTCTTGAGGGCACTGAGGAAGGGGGTGTTTGAAGGATGCAAAAGAGTTTTTCCCATGGGAGAAGGCAAGCAAGGGCTCCCGAGGCAGAGAGAACTGCAAGTGGAGATGCATTTAGGTAGGAAAGTTTGAGAATTGAGGCTGGGGCTTAGTTTGCTGTTGGAAGGGGGACACTGCCGCTGGAGCTGAGGCTGAAAAAGTAGGTGAGGATTAGGTTGTGAACTGACCAGCTTGGAGGCCTAGGAGATGATTAGCCCTCACTTCCGCACAGTTTACAGTTCCCCATTCACCATCTCACCAGGTCTCATGGCCGGTGAGGCCTTATTGATGTCTACTTGCGTACACATGGGGAGACCAAGGTGCAGAGGGGATGAAAAGTAATTCCTTTTTTACCTCATCCCAGCTCGCAGGGTCCTAGCCTAAGCTGTCTGGGAATGAAATCAATGCATCTCTGGCATTTACAGCCTGTTCAGGCCGCAGGCCTGCCTCTCCCTCCTAAGCCAGTAGTGAAGCAAAGACAAGCCTCCCTCACCAGAGCAACGAACCCACTGTGGGATACTGGGTGATATTTGGACCTTGTGAACTTGGAAAGGCAGAGAAATTCAGTTAGTAAATAGTTGTTTACAGATATTCTCACAAACCCCTACTGTGGAGGAGGCAGAGGCAATAGACCTGGGTTTGAGTTCTGTCTTAGAGGTTGATTCACTCACTTTGTTTTGGGGCATCAGCCATAGTTCTAGGTGTAGAGGATACCAAAAAAAATGAAGGTTCCTGGCTCTTTGCCAGCCTAGACCCTGGTGCTGGAGACAGAGAATTAATAATCCAGCCATAAAATGTGTAAATGCACCAAAGCAACAATCAGGACAGAAAGCAGAAGTTTGAGAGCCAGACCACCTGACTTTGAATACTGGCTGTGTCCATGACTTCATGTCTGTGTGCCTCAGTATCCTTGTCTGTAAAATGGCAGAAATAATACTGTTTAACTTAGTCTGTTCAGGCTATGCATAACAACAACAACAACAACAAAACCCCACACAGACTAAAGGGGCTTAAACAACAGAAATTTATTTCTCACAGTTCTGGAGGCTGGGAAGTCCAAGATCATGATGCTGGCCAATTCAGTTCCTGGTGAGGACTCTCTTCCTGGCCTGTAGATGTCCACCCTCTTGTTATATCCTCACATGGCCTTCTCCATGCATGCGCGCATTCAGTCCATAAGAAATTTCTAGGCAGTTGTTGGGCGCCTGGGTGGCTCAGTTGGTTAAGCAACTGCCTTCGGCTCAGGTCATGATCCTGGAGTCCCTGGATCGAGTCCCGCATCAGGCTCCCTGCTTGGCAGGGAGTCTGCTTCTCCCTCTGACCCTCCCCCCTCTCATGTGCTCTCTCTCATTCTCTCTCAAATAAATAAATAAAAAATCTTTAAGAAATTTCTAGGCAGTTGTGAGGCTTAGCTTGAGGAGTACCCACAAAATGCATAGAATGATACCTGGCCCGTGGTAAGCTTGCAGAGAATGTTATCCTAATGAGCGCCATATGGGAAACTAAAGAGGAGGGGATAGTGATTAGCAAGAATACAAACAGCATTAAGAAAGGTGGTCAGGGGCGCCTGGGTGGCTCAGTCGGTTAAGCGACTGCCTTCGGCTCAGGTCATGATCCTGGAGTCCCGGCATCGAGTCCTGCATCGGGCTCCCTGCTCGGCGGGGAGTCTGCTTCTCCCTCTGACCCTCTTCCCTCTCGTGCTGTCTCTCATTCTCTCTCGCAAATAAATAAATAAAATCTTTAAAAAAAGAAAGAAAGGTGGTCAGGAGGGGCGCCTGGGTGGCTCAGTCGTTAAGCGTCTGCCTTCGGCTCAGGTCATGATCTCAGGGTCCTGGGATCGAGCCCCGCATCGGGCTCCCTGCTCCGCGGGAAGCCTGCTTCTCCCTCTCCCACTCCCCCTGCTTGTGTTCCCTCTGTCGCTGTGTCTCTCTCTGTCAAATAAATAAATAAAATATTAAAAAAAAAAAGAAAGGTGGTCAGGAGGGGCGCCTGGGTGGCTCAGTTGGTTAAGCGACTGCCTTCGGCTCAGGTCATGATCCTGGGGTCCCAGGATCGAGTCCCACATCAGGCTCCCTGCCCAGCAGGGAGTCTGCTTCTCTCTCTGACCCTCCCCTCTCTCATGCTCTCTCTCTCTCTCACATAAATAAATAAAATCTTAGAAAAAAAAAAGAAGAAGGAAAAGTGGTCAGGAAAGCCTTCTTTGAGGAGGTGACAGGGGGCTGAGGCCCAAATGAAATCAAAGAGATAGCTACACAATGATCCTTGGGGAACAGTGCTTCTGGCAGAGGGAGCCACTAGTACAAAGGCCCTGAGGTGGAAAGGAATTTCACTCTTTTTTTTTTTTTTTTTTTTTAAGATTTTATCATTTATTTGACAGAGAGAGAGGAAAAGCACAAGCAGGTGGTGGGGCAAAGGGAGAAGCAGGCTTCCCGCTGAGCCAGGAGCCGGATGCGGGGCTCGATCCCAGGCCCCTGGGATCATGACCTGAGCCAAAGGCAGATGCTTAACCAATTGAGCCACCCAGGCGCGCCATAAAGAAAGGGAGCCTGTGTGGGTGGAGCCTCGTAAGACCACAAAGAGGAGTGGGAGGTGAGGTAGCCTTCCACATGGAAAAGATAGAGGTCTTTGTCCTAGGAGCAGTGGAAAATCTCCTGATTTGGCTCATAAACCTGAAGTAAATACAGACTGGTAGAGAAAGAACCCAGCCCAGGGGCCTGAAGACTTGGATTTGAGTCTGGCCTCTTGACTAGCTTGGTGTCCTTATACAAGTGTTTTCCCTTGGGGGGGGGGGGCAGGGGGGGGGGGGGGCTGAATCTCCATATCTGAAGAGAGGCCTAGTAAAAGTGGCTCTCTCTTAGAAGCTTTGTGAAGACCTAAGGATGTGTCTTTGGTTCTTAAGTGTTAAGTGTTGGCTGTCATGACCCCAAGAGCGTGTTTAAAGTACAGATTTCTGAGTCCAACCCCATACTCTCTGGATGATTATTCTCTCGCAGGGGGTTCACAGACCTGACTTGGAGAAACATCAGTCTAGGGAGTGGTGGGTGGAAGAGTCCTTAGTAAACAATGAAGTGAGGACCTAATGGTGGGATTTTAGATAGGGGCCTGGCCTACATGGTCCCCTGCTTTTCATGGAGCTGGGCACCTGCTGCAACCAACCTGGTGCTTCCCTACCTTTTCCCCCAAGGAAGTGCTTTAGGAGGAGAGATGTACACCTCCAGCTATCTGATTTCTGGTTCACAGATAGGAACACTGAAGCCCAGAGCTTAGAACCCAGGGGTCAAGCCCTCTGAGAGGGAAACAGAAACATAAAGGGTGCTGGGTTCTGGTCTCAAGGCAGTTCCACAGGGATGAGAGAACATGAAGATGTGGCCTGAACTCTGGGTTCTGGTCAGTGTAGGGCCGGCCCAGGCAGCAGACAAGTCTGGGGGGCCCAGACAGCTGATAAAGATCCCAGTAACTCAAGGCAAGTTAAACACCTGGATTCAAGTCCCAGCTGTGAGTCTAGCTTTGTGACCATGGGCTAGTCACTAAACCTCTTGGAACCTCAGTTCATTTGTTTGTAAAATGAAGACAAGAATCTCTATCTCAGGAAGCTGTGAGAGAAATAAGGTAGCACGCTCAGCAAAGTGTCTGGCTCTAAGAAGACTCTCAATAATTGAGGGCAGTTATTCATATAACTCAACCAACACTGTGAAGTAAGTACTATTATTACCTCCATTTTTCAGATGAGAAAATCGAGGTACCATGGCATGAAGTAAATGGCACAAGGTCACAGCTAGGAAGTGAGTGAGGCAAGATTGGAAGCCAGGCAGTTAGTTTGGCTTCAGAGATGGGACACTTAACCACAGTGCTACATTGTTTCTCTGGGCTTCAGTTTCCTTCTCTGTAGAAAAGGAATCTATATAATAGAACTCTTCTGGTGCTGTTGATGTGAAGTTTGAGTTAATACATGTAAAGAGCTTAGGATACTGCCTTTTATTAACAAGGGCTCAGTAAATAGGAGCTATCATTTTTATTAAAGGGAAACTTTATCAGTCAGACTTTCCAGAGATGGTCTGGAAAGGAGGTAGTGACTGCCTCATCCAGAGATAGGGAAGGATCCGCTGGGATTTCTAGGGGGAATTCAAGCCACGGGGAAGGTTAGGCCTCATGCCCTTTAATTCACCTTCCAGTCCCAGCACTTAGTGGGAAAAGTGTGGGGGGTGGGGGGAACAAACTGAGGTTAGAACAAAGTTGTGTGGGATTGGGGCCAAAAACCAGAGGGGAGATGCAGGAAGAGCATCCTGGGGAAGTGGAGCTCAAAGGAAGGATTGGTGGGATTTGTAACAGCCAGAAGGGACCTGGGAGCTTGCATGGTGTGATGGAAGTCATGGAAAGTTATTGAGCAGGGGACAAAGTATGACATGATACTTTATGAAGAAGATTCTGGCTGCCTGTACACATAGCATATTATGTGTCTAGGGGCAGGGGACTGGGGCAGGGCCACTGGGCAGAAGGATACTGACTCTAAAGATGCAGCCCTTGCCACTTACCCCAAGGGCTCCTGTGGGTCATAACTTGGAAGCCACCAGCCCCTGAGGTATACAGATGAGGAAACAGGCCTAGAAAGGAGTACTAGACTCAGATCTCCTTCTTCCCAGCCTAGCTTCTGGACCCACCTGGCTCCCTCCCTTGCCTATAGCAGCATCCTTACCCCCTCACACTGGCCGCCCCCAGCAGCTGCTGCTGAGTACTCCCTAAGTGGATCTGCCCATAATCCTCTTCTTTTCATCCCCTTGGGAGGATGAGCTGGTGTTAAGACTAATGCAGCCATTAATCCTATTTCCTCCCAGCCATGATCCCCAGGAGCAGCTGGGTGGAGGGTGTCCGGGCACTGAATGAGAAAGACTAACTAGAGCGCGTGCCCCAGGAGGCCAGGCTAAATCAGACATATTTATTATGACTGAGACACTCCTAACTGCTAGCAATGGCTCAAGCTGCCTTGAGGGTAATGAGTTCCCCATTACCAGAGCTATGGGAACAGGAGCCCAACAGCAATTCCAGAGCAGAGGGTGGACCAGGATTCCTGCCTGGGGTGGAGTCCCTTCCAGCTGTGCAAGGCCAGAACTCTGTGCAAACAGTTGCTGCCTCTGACTAACCAGAGGGGAAAGACAAAATCCATACACTGCGGACCTATCGCTTCGGACAGACGGTGCCAATTACCAGTTAGCCCACTAATTCTGCCTTCTTCCGGACCTACCTCTGTCTTCCCTGGGCACTTGGCAACCTTCAGGCCAGACCCACATCCACATAGCCTCTGTGTCTGCAGCCCTGCATAGGACCCGTGCCCTGGCACAAGGCCTTAGCCGCTGAGCTGAGGAAGGAAGATGGGGAGATGGATGGAACCTGGGCCTTCTGGGAATGCTACAGCATTTGGAGAAGCCCAGAGGCTGGGGAGAGAAGTACAGGTGGACATTTTGATGACGCCAACCTCCTCTCTTGGCCCCTCTGAGGTTACCTGGTCCAACTTCTTTCATCAATGAACAGACCAGGGAGGAAACTCGAGAGCAGAGTGTAAGAGCCAGGAATGTTTGGAAGGAAAGATATGGCCATGCCTGGTCAGAGAAATGCAGATAAGACAGAGCTCCCCTTTGAGGCCTTAGCAAGGAGAGGCCTTGGAGATCTGCAAAGGCATGCGGCTTGTGTCTAACTTTGCTTCTTTCCTAGAGAAGTTCCGCCCATTGGAGCCATGGAGGTGGAGTCTGCCGAGGCCCGGCCCTCTGCCCCCGCCCCCGGCTACAAGCGCTCCGGTCGCCGCTACAAGTGCCTGTCCTGTACTAAGACATTTCCAAATGCGCCTAGGGCAGCGCGTCACGCTGCCACACATGGGCCTGTAGACTGCGCAGAGGAGGTGGCGGAAGGGAAGCTGAAGCCGGAGACAGAACCCAAAGCAGAGGATGCTGGCGGGGACAAGGTGTCAGGTGCATCGGCTAAGCCTCGGCCTTATGCATGCCCGCTGTGCCCCAAGGCCTACAAGACGGCACCCGAGCTGCGCAGTCACGGCCGCAGCCACACTGGCGAAAAGCCCTTCCCTTGCCCCGAGTGTGGCCGCCGCTTCATGCAGCCTGTGTGCCTGCGCGTGCACCTGGCCTCGCACGCTGGCGAGCTGCCCTTCCGCTGCGCTCATTGCCCCAAGGCCTACGGCGCGCTCTCCAAGCTCAAGATTCACCAGCGTGGTCACACAGGCGAGCGGCCCTACGCTTGCGCCGACTGCGGCAAGAGCTTCGCCGACCCTTCGGTGTTCCGCAAACACCGGCGCACGCACGCGGGCCTGCGGCCGTACGGCTGCGAGCGCTGCGGCAAGGCCTACGCGGAGCTCAAGGACCTGCGCAACCACGAGCGGTGAGGGCGCTGTGCTGTAGCTGATCCGGGCTGGGAAGAGCTTCGGAAAGCCGGCCAATGGGGCGGAGGTGGGGCAAGGCTGCCCTGTGACCAATGGGAACAGGGGTTGTGTCTCAAAGAGTGAAAAGAGCCAATGGAAGATTAGGGGGGCGGGGCTGTAGGGAGAGCCGAGCACACGAACCGAGAAGCGGGTACCCCAGCTGGGACGGGGGCGGGGCCGACTGCGTTGGAAGCCAGCCCTGGAGGATTCCGCTGGGATCTAATTGTCCTGGGTCCCTGGACAGCTGGAAAGGGGGCAAGGCCGGAAGTCGTGCCACCCAGAGGATCTCTGGTTGGAGGCCCGTAGGTGGGAGTGGAGCCTGGCCTTTGGTGTGCAGAGAGGGGGTCTTATCTGGGATCTAGACAGCCAGTCTGAAGGTTTCTTACTCCGGGTGCTGCCCTGTGGTCCCCAGGGATGTTAGGAGCCCCTACTGTACAGGGCGGACAGGCAGCAGGGGTCAGGTGATAGGCCTGCCACCTTCATGTCTGGTCCTCCGTCCTCCACAGGTCCCACACCGGTGAGCGCCCCTTCCTCTGCTCAGAGTGCGGCAAGAGCTTCTCCCGCTCATCCTCGCTCACGTGCCACCAGCGCATCCATGCGGCTCAGAAGCCCTATCGCTGTCCAGCCTGTGGCAAGGGCTTCACGCAGCTGAGCTCCTACCAGAGCCATGAGCGCACCCACTCCGGCGAGAAGCCCTTCCTGTGCCCACGTTGCGGCCGCATGTTCTCCGACCCCTCGAGCTTCCGGCGCCACCAGCGGGCGCACGAGGGCGTGAAGCCTTATCGCTGTGAGAAGTGCGGCAAAGACTTTCGGCAGCCGGCAGACCTGGCCATGCACCGGCGGGTGCACACGGGTGACCGGCCGTTCAAGTGCCTGCAGTGTGACAAGACGTTTGTGGCGTCTTGGGACCTCAAGCGCCATGCGTTGGTGCACTCGGGCCAGCGGCCCTTCCGCTGTGAGGAGTGTGGGCGAGCCTTCGCCGAGCGAGCCAGTCTCACTAAGCACAGCCGGGTGCACTCGGGCGAGCGCCCCTTCCACTGTAACGCCTGCGGGAAGTCCTTCGTGGTATCATCAAGCCTGAGGAAGCATGAGCGGACCCATCGAAGTAGCGAGGCCGCAGGGGCGCCCCCACAGCAGGAGCTGGTAGTGGGGCTGGCACTGCCAGTCAGCGTGGCAGGCGAGGGCTCCACGGCCCCGGCAGCAGGTTCAGGGCTAGGGGACCCCCCAGCAGGGCTGCTGGGGCTGCCCCCGGAATCAGGTGGTGTGATGGCCACCCAGTGGCAAGTGGTGGGCATGACGGTGGAACATGTGGAGTGCCAAGATGCTGGGGTTGGGGAGGCTCCTGGTCCCTTGGGGGGAGCAGGCGAGGTGGGGGGCGAGGAGGTTGATGAGAAGCCACCGCAGTTTGTGTGCCGGGAGTGCAAGGAGACGTTCTCCACGCTGACGTTGCTGCGACGGCATGAGCGCTCGCACCCAGAGCTCCGGCCCTTTCCCTGCACCCAGTGCGGCAAGAGCTTCTCTGACCGGGCAGGGCTGCGCAAACACAGCCGCACCCACAGCTCTGTGCGCCCCTACACCTGCCCCCACTGCCCCAAGGCCTTCTTGAGTGCCAGTGACCTGCGCAAGCACGAGCGCACCCACCCTGTGCCCATCGGGACCCCCACGCCCCTCGAGCCCCTTGTGGCTTTGCTAGGAATGCCTGAAGAGGGGCCTGCGTGAGGCCCATCGCCCCCTCCACTTCACTCCCAAGAGCCCAGACCTCACAGGGTGTCTCCTGAACCTCTCTGCCCCAGCTCACTCTTTAGACTCCAGATCCCTGCCCCCCCCCCCCCAGGCAGCTAGCTCTCCTTGCCAACAAAGAGCTGGGGACAATGGAGGCGGGCAGCAGCTGTTGAGAGACACGTGTGGTTCTGAGTAACACTCATTAAAGCATTTCACTTTGACACTGGGCTGTCTTCTGTTTTTTGGTTGGGGAAAAGGGAGTGGGAGTTTGGGCATCCGGTAAGGTTCAGTGGAGACCCCTAGACTGACAGATGAGAAACTAGAAGAGTCTTTGGCTGCATTGTTTCCCAATGTATATTTTCAGAATGTCTTGACAAAGGGTTCCCTGGTCAAGGAAGTACAGGACGTTCCCTGTGCTCTTCTTGGGGTTTGTTGGTGATCAAAAGTGTATTAAAGTCATTGAGAAGTCCAACAATGAACAAATCTATTTGTCTTTGTTTAGGCCATAGTTATTTCATCATGGAAACCTCTTATTGAGTAGTTCTATCCTTTTACAGAAAATACACTGAGGTCCAAAACTAGAATATTTCCTGCATACTGCAATAACAAACTAGAAAACCCACTTGGGGGACAAAGGAGTTCCATTCATAGTAACAACAAAACCCATAAACTATGAAGGAATAAACCTCACAAGAAACATGCAAAACATATATGAAGAAAATGGTATCATCCTAAAGGTTATAAACCCTAACTTTTGGAGTTACTAGGTTATAAACCCTAACTGAATGGAGACATACCATGTACCTGAATGGAAAGACATTAAAAATGTTGATTCTTCCTAGTTTAATCCTTAGAGTCATTGTCATCCAAAAAGGTTTTTTGTTGTTTTTTTAAAGATTGTTTGTTTGTTTGTTTTAGAGAGGGCATGCGTGAGTGGGGAGGGGGCAGAGCGGCAGAGAGAGAGGAGAGAATCTCCAGCCGACTCCACACTGAGCATGAAGACCGACTTGGGGCTCGATCCCTGAGATTGTGACCAGAGCCTAAATCAAGAGTTGAAGGCTTAACAGACTAAGCCACCCAGGCACCCCCAAAAAGGTTTTTAATAGAACTTAAAAGCCCAAAATTCTATGTAATACATATTTGAGGTGATGTATCTGACATACTAGATAAATAGCAACACACTGAAGTTAAAACAGGTTATTACTGGCACAAGAATCCATTAGCCAATGGGGTAGGGGAGAAAGGTTTAGAAACTGCCCTATTTCTGGGAATTTAGTTGACGATAAATGTGATTATTTAAATCAGTGGAGAAAGATAGGCTGTTAAATTATAGTCATATCCATATTCTGGAAGGCTACACAACTTTTTAAAGAAAAAAAAGAAGGCCCATGTTTAATGTGAATTGGTATAACCTTTTGGGAAGATGATTTGATCATGTTTATTAAAAAGTTAAATGCATAGGGGCGCCTGGGTGGCTCAGTTGGTTAAGCGACTGCCTTTGGCTCAGGTCATGATCCTGGAGTCCCAGGATCAAGCCCCACATCGGGCTCCCTGCTCGGCGGGGAGTCTGCTTCTCCCTCTGACCCTCTCCCCTCTCATGCTCTCTCTCTCTGTCTCATTCTCTCTCTCAAATAAATAAATAAAATCTTTAAAAAAAAATAAAAAGTTAAATGCATATACTCTATAACTTGGCAAGCACACGTCAAAGAATTACACCACAGAGTTCTTTTTCCACTTCCATGTTCCATCGGCAAAATTGAAGATAAGAATGTTCAGTGCAGGGGCGCCTGGGTGGCTCAGCCATTAAGCATCTGCCTTCGGCTCAGGTCATGATCCTAGGGTCCTGGGATCGAGCCCCGCATTGGGCTCCCCGCTCTGTGGGAAGCCTGCTTCTCCCTCTCCCACTCCCTCTGCTCGTGTTCCCTCTCTCGCTGTCTCTCTCTGTCAAATAAATAAAATCTTAAAAAAAAAGAAAAGAATGTTCAGTGCAGCAAAATTTGTGATAACCAGGAATACCCTAAATGTCCATTAGCAAAGGACTAATTAAATAAGGCTAGCCGCTGTAAAATATATTCTGCAGCTATTTTTTTTAAAAATGAGGCTTATTAACCCATGTTGTTGAAAGATATCCCAAAAATATGTCAAGTGAAAAAAATAAAGTGCAAAGCAGTGTAATTAGTATACTCCCATCTGGGCTTAATTACACCTTAGTACTCAAATTTCTATAGAATATTCTTAGAAGGACACTCAGGAACTGATTTTGGGTTATAAAGTCCAGCCACTAGGGCCTTCCTGATTTATAAGCCAAAATGAAGCCAAAGGTCAGAGTGAACCAGATCCTCCTTTCCATGCTCTTATCTCTAGACTTGCTCTTACCAACTCCACACCAAGTTGGCAGCCTCAGGAAGTGACCAGTGGGCAGCCCCTCTCCAGGCCCACAGGCCAGTCATAGGGGACTTTGCAGCTGGCAGTGTCAGGACTGTGAACCCCAGTAGCTCCAGGAACAGAAGTATCAAGTATTCCCTTGACATCAAGGACCTCACTCACAGTTGTCGTGCCTGGTCCTCAGACATTAGCTTTAGAAAGCATTCTTATTCCTGCTCTCCATCTCAGGACAAGGGGGCCACATGGCAACAGCAGGGAGCAGGGTGTCGTGGCTGAAGGAAGAGACACCAGTTTGGCCAAGGACATTCACTGCCCAAAGCAGGACAAGCACTGACCCCAGGCTTTCTGCCTGTCCAGGCTGGAACCAAAGACTGACAGGGTCCAGGAAAGAAACAGACTGGACTGGGGTATTGGCAACAGGGGGATTTTGGTTACTACCAACTTGCTTTGTGACCTTGAGCAAGATCCATATACCCTAATTAATCAATAGATACCCATGGGTATCTATCTACAATGAAGGATGAAGTGGGTCCCATGGATGTTTAGAAGGAATCCACAGCCTCTCTTCCCTTTCTGAGACCAGACAGCACACCCATGCCTTGGTCCCCCTTCTCTGCTACCCCAGGCATCCTATACCCCAGTTCCCACTCCTTAAGGACTCAGACGGTCTGACTTTTCTAAAAAATTATTTTAACAGCTTTATTAAGATAATACTTACATGCCATAAAATTAATCCGTTTAAAATATCCAATTCAGTGGTTTTTAGTATATTCACAGGGTTATCGAACAATCTAATTTTAGAATAGTTTCACCCGCTTGAAAGAAACTCCACACCCATTAGCTGTCACTCCCTATTGTCCCCAACCCCATTTCCTTTCCCTCAGCCCTGGTCAATCACTAATCTACTTTCTATCTTTCTGGAGTTGCCTCTTGTGGACAATTCGTGCAAACAGAATCATACAATATGTGGTCTTTGTAACTGGCCTCTTTCACTTCCCACGATGTTCTCAAGGTTCAGCCATGCTGTAGGACGTGTCAGTACTCATTCCTCCTCACTGCTGAATAATATTCCATTGTATAGAGATACATGTTTTCCGCTTATTTTTTTTTTATTTATTTTTTTGAGAGAGGGAGGGGCAGAGAGGGAGAGAGAGAACCTTAAGCAGCCTCCACAGCCAGTGCAAGAGCCCAATGAGGGGCTTGATCTCACAACCCTGAGATCATGACCTGAACCAAAGTCAAGAGTCCCACGCTTAACCAACTGAGCCATCCAGGCACCCCATGGAGATACATGTTCTAATCCATTCATCACTTGATGCACATTTGGGTTTCCATTGTTTGTCTACTGTGAATAATGCTGCTATGAACATTCATGTACAAGTTTTTATGTGGACATGTTTTTCTTTTTCTTTCTTCCTTCCTTCCTTTTCTTCCTTTTCTTTCTTTCTTTCTTTCTTCCTTCCTTCCTTCCTTTTCTTCCTTTCTTTCTTTCTTTCTTCTTTCTTTCTTTCTTTTCTTTCTTTCTTTCTTTCTTTCTTTCTTTCTTCTTTCTTTCTTTCTTTCTTTTTTTCTTTTCTTTCTTTCTTTCTTTCTTTCTTTCTTTCTTTCTTTCTTTCTTTCTTTCTTTCTTTCTTTCTTTCTTTCTTTCTTTCTTTCTTTCTTTCTTTCTTTCCTTCCTTCCTTCTTTCTTTCTTGTCAGAGAGAGAGAGTGCACACAAGCAGTGGGAGAAGCAGGCTCCCCGCTGAGCAGGGAGCCCAATGCAGGACTCGATCCCAGGACCCTGGGATCATGACAGGAGCTGAAGCTCAGAAGCTTAACCGACTGAGCCACCCAGGTGTCCCTGGACATGGACATGTGTTTCAATTCTCTTGTTTGAAGAACTGTCAGAATGTTTTCTAAAGTGGCTGCACCATTTTACATTCCCACCAACAGGGTATGACTGTTCTAATTTCTTCATACCTTTACCAACAGCTGCTATTATCTGTCTTTTTATTATAGCCATCCTAGTGGGTGTGAATTTGTGGTTGTGATTTGCATTCCCTTGATGGAAACTGATGTTGGACATCTTGTGTGCTTATTGGCCATTTGTACATCATCTTTGGATAAATGTCTATTCAAGTTCTTTACCCATTTTTTAATTGGACTATTTGACTTTTTGCTGTGGAGTGGCAAAAGTGTTTCTGTATTCTACATAGAAGTTTCCTATGATTTGCAAAAATTCTCTCTCATTGTGTGGATTGTCCTTGTACTTTCTGGGTGCCCTTTGAAGCGCAAAAGTTTTCAATTTTGAGGCTATCTCATTTATCTATTTTTTTCTTTAGTTGCTTGTGCTTTGCGAGCCATACATAAGAAACCATTTCCTAATCTAAGTTCATGAAGATTTGTGCCTGTTTTTATCTAAGAATGTTAGAAACATAAAGTTTACAACCTAGTTATAAACTTATAAGCTTAAAATTTAGAAAACTTTTGGGGCATCTGGGTGGCTGAGTCGGTTAAGTGTCCAACTCTTGATTTTGGCTCAGGTCATGATCTCAGGGTCCTGGGATGGAGCCATGTTGGGCTCCCAATTCAGCGGGGAGTCTGCTTGAGGATTCTCTCCCTCTCCTTCTGCCCCTCCTCCCCAACCCCATGTGCTCTCTCTCTCTAAAAATAAATAAATCCTTTTTAAAAATTTATAAAAATTTTTTGTAAACTATAAACGTTTTGGGGCGCCTGGGTGGCTCAGTTGGTTAAGTGACTGCCTTCAGCTCAGGTCATGATCCTGGAGTCCCGGGATCCAGTCCTGCATCGGGCTCCCTGCTCGGCGGGGAGTCTGCTTCTCCCTCTGACCCTCCCCCTCTCATGCTCTCTGTCTCTATCTCATTCTCTCTCTCAAATAAATAAAATCTTTAAAAAAAAAAACTATAAACGTTTTATAGCTAAAAGCTCTTATATTTGGATCTTGGATCCATTTTGAGCTAACCTTTGTATGTGTTTGAGAGAGGGGTCCGATTTCATTCTTTTTTTAAAAATTTTTTTAAGGATTTTATTTATTTATTTGACAGAGAGAGACATAGCAAGAGAGGGAACACAAGCAGGGGGAGTGGGAGAGGGAGGAGCAGGCTCCCCGCCGAGCAGGGAGCCCGATGTAGGGCTCGATCCGAGGACCCTGGGATCATGACCTGAGCCGAAGGCAGACGCTTAACGACTGAGCCACCCAGGCGCCCCGGATTTCATTCTTTTGCACATGCATATCCCATTATCCCAGCACTATTAGTTTAAAAGAATGTTCTTTCTCCATTGAATTCTCTTGATACCCTTGTTGAAAATAAACTAACTGTACACATCGTTTATCTCTGGAATCTCAATTGTATTCCAAGAAGATATACATAGCTATCTATCTATCTGTCTATCTATCATCTATCTCTACTTTTTTTATGCTAGTACCACACTATTTTGCTTATTGTAGCTTTGTAGTAAGTTTTATCAAGACCTGTGATTCCTCCAACTTATTCCTCTATTTTAAGTTTTTCTGGATTCCGTGCATTTCCATATGAATTTTAGGATCTGCTTGCCAATTTTTGTGAAAAATAAAAAAGAAGCTAGGATTTTGATGGGGATTGCATTGAATCTGTAGATCAATTTGAGAAGTTTTGCCATCTTAAGAATATTAAATCCTCTGACCCATGAATTTGGGATTTAAAAAATCTTGGGCGCCTGGGTGGCTCAGTTGGTTAAGCGACTGCCTTCAGCTCAGGTCATGATCCTGGAGTCCTGGGATCGAGTCCCACATCGGGCTTCCTGTTCGGCAGGGAGTCTGCTTCGTCCTCTGACCCTATCCCCTCTCAGGTGTTCTTTCTCTCTCATTCTCTCTCTCAAATAAATAAAAATAAAATCTTAAAAAAAAATCTATTTAGGGATGCCTGGGTCAGCTGGTTAAGTATCTGTCTTCAGCTCAGGTCATGATCTCAGGGTCCTGGGATCGAGCCCTAGGTCCAGCTCCCTGCTCAGTGGGGAGTGTGCTTCTCCCTCTGTCCCTACACCATACCCCACTCGTGCTCTCTCTCTCTCAAATAAATAAATAAAATCTTTTAAAAATATTCAGAATTACATTAATTGAAGTAAGTCTGGCTGGCTCAGTTGGAAGAGCATTCAGCTCTTGATCTCAGGGTCATGAGTTTGAGCCCCACAGTGGGTGTAGAGGTTACTTTAAAAAAAAAATTTTTTTTAAATTACATTAATTGATTTTGGATGTTAAACCAACCTTGCATTCCTGAGAAAAATCCCACTTGGTAATGCTGTATAATAATTTTTATTTATTTATTTTTAAAGATTTTATTTATTTATTTGACAGAGAGAGAGACAGCGAGAGAGGGAACACAAGCAGGGGGAGTGGGAGAGGGAGAAGCAGGCTTCCCGCCAAGCAGAGAGCCCGATGTGGGGCTCGATCCCAGGACCCTGGGATCATGACCTGAGCCAAAGGCAGACGCTTAACGACTGAGCCACCCAGGCGCCCCTAATAATTTTTATATATTGCTAGATTTGGTTTGTTGGTATTTTGTTGAGGATTTTTGTAAGAAATACACTTGTAGTTTTCTTTTCTTGTGATGTCTTTGTCCAGTTTTATTATCTGGATAATGTCCGGTCTAACTTCTGGCCTTCACTTTTCTTCCGCCCTAACTTTCTTTACCTCCCTGGCTCTCTACCAGGACTGTCCCAGGTAGTGAGTACATCCTGGGAATGCCAAATCATAGGCCCCGCTGCTGGAGCAGCAGCTGGTATCCCTCATCAGTCTGTACTATAGACCACAGTCATCACCCCCTACCCAGCCAAATGGCTGGATAAATTACGGGCTTCTCACAGGAGAATGCTCCAGGACCAGGGTTGAGGATGAGATAGGGGAAGGCAGCAAGCTTTGTAGGCAGGGCAGTGATTCTGGATTCAACCAAGATTTAGAGGCCAGTTCTCAATTATCTACACATAGTCCCCTCTCAACAGAAATCCCTCCACCTGGAGCCTGCCTTCCTTTCAGTCCCTAGCCCTGCTCTGACCTCATCTACCTACTCCTATTCAGCAAGCTCCAGCAAACAAATTTGTTTCTTCCCAGGCTTGGGGCCTTTGCACTTGCTCCTCCCTGGGGATGGAACACACTGCCCCAGATTTGCCCATCCATGATGCTCTTTCTCTTCATTCAAGTCTCAGCTCCAGTCATACTGTATTAGGTTTCTATTCCTGCATATTAAATAACCACAAACTTAGCATCTTAAAAACAAAACCCATTTTTTAAGATTTATTTATTTATTTGAGAGAGGGCGAGCGCGCACCAACAGGGGGCAGAGGGAGAAATAGACTCCCCAATGAGGACGATCCCAACACAGAGATCATGACCTGAGCTAAAATCAAGAGTCGGATGCTTAACCTACTTGAGCCACCCAGGCGCCCCACTCATTTCTTATTTCATAGTTCTATAGGTCAGAAGTCCAGGCTGACTCAGCTTGGTCCTCTACTTAGGGTCTCACAAAACTGAAGTCAAGGTCTTGGCCAGTCTGGGTTCTTATCTGGAGGCTCTCGCATAGAGTCCACTTTCAGACTTACCCAGGTTATTAACAGAATTCAGTCCCATTTGGCTGTAGAACTCAGGTCCCTGTTTTCTTTCCTGGCTGTCAGTCAGAGGTTGATCTCAGCTTCTAAAGGCCATCTACATTCCTTGGCTGTGATCCCTTCAAAACTGGCAATGGCACATCAAATCCTCCTCTTTCAAATTTCTCTGACTTCTGTCTTCCTCTTCTGTTGCTAGCTGGAGAAGCTTCTCTGCTTTCAGAGTTCATGTAATCACATTGGGTCCACCTGAATAATTCAGGATACTCTCCCTATCTTAAGGTCAACCAATTAGTAAACTTAATTACATGTGCAAAGTCCCTTTTGTCATGTAAGGTAACATATTCATAGAGATTAGGGCATGGAATCTTTAGGGGCCATTATTCTCCTTACTACAGTTCACCCTCTAGCCCTCAAAGATTTGTCTGTTCCACAAGCAAAATACATTCACTTCCTCCCAAAGTCCCTAAAAGTCTCATTCCATTACAGCATCAAGTCAGAGTCCAAAAAAATCTCATACAAATCTTATCAAGTCCGAAGTCCTAAATCTCATTATCTAAAAGTAGATGCAGATGAGGCTCTGGGTATAATCCTTCCTAGAGCACAATTCCTGCCATCTGTGGACCTATGAAACTAAACGAGTCATGTACTCCCAATGTGCAATGGTGGGACGTGCATAGGATAATAGTTATAGACATTCTGGTTCAAAATGGGGAGAAATGGAAGGTAAAAAGGAGTCACTGATCCAAAGCAATTCCAAAATCCAGCTGAGCAAATTCCCTTAGGTTTCCAGTTCTAGAAGGAATCCTCCAGGGCTCTGTTCTGCCCTGAGCTCTCAGGTCTGTCCTCTGGATTAGTCACCTTCTCTAAGAAGCCATTCCTGACTACCTGTTAGCACACCCATCTCTAACCGCTTGCCATTTTTTGTCATACATGTCATGGTTTTGGAATATCTTAGTTATTTCTTTACTTGTCCTTTCCACTAAAATAAAAACTCCACGAAAGGCAGAGAACTTGTCTGTATTTTCAGCTCTATTTCTCCAGCACTTTCCATAATATCAGGTACATAACTCTTGCTCAGTATTTTATGAATATATGAAGAATGACTTAAATGTGGAATGGGGCGGTATGGTAGGCTAAACAATGGCCCCCTAACCATGTCCACATCCTAATCCCCGGAACCTGAGAATGTTGCCTTAGATGACAAAAGGGACTTTGCAGATGTAATTAGGAATTGTAAAATGGGAGATTATCCTGCAGTATCTGGATGGGCTCAAAGTAATCAGAAGCATCCTTATAAGAGGGAGACAGGAAGGGCGCCTGGGTGGCTCAGTTGGTTAAGCGACTGCCTTCGGCTCAGGTCATGATCCTGGAGTCCCGGGATCGAGTCCCACATCTGGCTCCCTGCTCAGCAGGGAGTCTGCTTCTCCCTCTGACCCTCCTCCCTCTTGTGCTCTCTCTCATTCTCTCTCTCGCAAATGAATAAAATCTTAAAAAAAAAAAAAAGAGGGAGACAGGAAGGTCAGAATCAGAGCAGAAGGTGATGTGACAACGGAAGCTGAGCATGGAAAATGTTCTTTGAAGTGGAGGATGAGGCCACTAGTCAGGGATGCAGGCATCCAACAGAAGCTGAAAAAGGCAAGCAAACAGTTCCTCCAGAAGGAGTCAGCCCTGCCAACTCCTTGACTTTAGCCCAGTGAACTAATATTGGATTTCTGATCTCCGGAGCTGTAAAAGCATAAATGTGTGTTGTTTTAAGCCACTACATTTGTAGTACTTTGTAACAGGAGTAATAGGAAATTAATACAATTGGGATGGGTTAACACGGGTAGTGTGTGGCTGTGACTGCTGATGGTCCCCCAATATTCATCCTTCCAAAGTTAGCTTGTTTCCTGGGAATAGTTCCCCAGGTCCCCTAGAACTTTTATCCAGACAAAAAGCTTGCCCAGGGTGAAGACTGTATTTCTTGGCCATGTGACTACATTCTGGTCAATAGGATTACAGCAGAAATTCTCAGTGCAACTTCTGCAATTTAGGGTAAAGGACAAGCCATCCCCTTCACTTTTCTGCTTCACAAGGGCTAAACTGTGGAAGTGGTGTTGGACCATCTTAGACCATGTGGGTGAGGGCAATATCCCAGGGATGGAACGGCAATAAGATAAATAAAAGAATTTATTATTGGGGTGCCTGGGTGGCTCAGTTGGTTAAGTGTCTGCCTTTGGCTCAGGTCATGATCCCAGAGTCCTGGGATCGAGCCCCACATTGGGCTCCTTGCTAAGCTGGGAGTCTGCTTCTCCTTCTCCCTCTGCCCGCCACTCCCCCTGCTTGTGCTCTCTCTCTGTCAAATAAATAAAACCTTTAAAAATTATTTTTTTATTATTATTATTCATTGGTCCTGATGACTTCATGCAAAGACCCACCATACTAATTTGGACTTTTATGTAAGAGAGAAATAAACTCCTACCTTGTGTAAGCCATGGTTAGTTTGGGTCTCTGTTTCATGCAGATGTACCCATAGGCAAAAATACAGAATTTCCACTTATTATCCATTATGTTGGGGCTTCTCGGAAGGGCAGACATCCATGCAATTAAGGCAAGTTTGGGTTTTATTGTTTTTCCTTTTGGACAAGTCCCTCGTAATGGTGCCATTGTGGTCTTAGGACATATGTGAGATTGGCATTTACTAGGGACCAAGTTGATGCTAGAAGGTCTGGGGCCCCATCCCCCAGATGTCTTTCTAGTTCACATAAGCAGCTACCACAAGTTGCCAAGAACCAGCAAGAATCAAGAAGGCTCACTGGACCTGAGGGTAAATATCTCTAAACAAGGGGCAAGCCTCAGACCTTAGAGAGCCACTGCAGCTCATTTTGGTATGTCATTGTCTTGATGATAGGAAAGGAGAACTACGGGGCGCCTGGGTGGCTCAGTTGGTTAGGCTTCTGCCTTCAGCTCAGGTCATGATCTCAGGGTCCTGGAATCAAGCCCCACATCAGGCTCTCTGCTGGGTGGGGAATCTGCTTCTCCCTCACACTCTCCCTCTGTGCTCTCTCTCTCAAATAAATAATGAAATCTTTAAAAAAAATAGGAAAGGAGAACTGAATAGAGAATCTCTGCAACATGGAGGGAGCTTTTATCAGTCAGCTAGGATCAAATTATGCTGCAGTAACAACCACCCCAAAATTTCAGTGGCTCACAACAAATGTGTTTTTCTTTTCTTTTTTTTTATTTGCTAATGTTTATATCAGTACACTAAAACTAAATTTTAGAGACACTGGATATCATTAGTTTGGATACCATTAGTTTATTATAAAAGAGAGAAATGAAAATTATTTACATGATGAAAGATTTCACAACTTCACTGGAATGGGCAGCTTCACTTTGTGCCATTTTAATAATGATTTCAGTTCACATACTTTCCAAGAATGTCACCATCTCTAAGTAAGAAATAATCCTTGTCATCTAGAACTAATTTGGTGCCTCCATATTCTGGGAGAAGAATTTTATCTCCAACTTTCACACTAACTGGTTGAATCTCTCCACCCTTTCCTTTAGAGCCTGATACAACAGCTACTACTGTTGCTTGCAACACTTTTCCTTGAGATTTTCTGGAAGCATAATACCTCCTTTGGTTACAGTTTCAGCTGCACTCGTTTCAACTAAAACTTGGTCCAATTGGGGAAGAAACTTTCTAAACGCCTGCCCTGCCATAACTCCAGACGCCACAGTTTGTACTCTGCTCTGGAGCTGCCGCCCCAAATGTGTTTTTCTCACTCATATTCCATGTCCTCTGTGGGGGGAGGTCACCGAGAGGATATGACTGCCAGTTGACCTGTGAGCAGCACCCCCATAATCAAAGGTTCCTCATACCCCTTCCATGTCCTTGGAATGTACTTGCCTTCCCTGCGCCCAGAGACTGCCCCAAGAATGCAGCTTTGAGAGAGCACCGTGTTGTTGAGACCATCTGGATGGTATACATGACTGAACCCAGTTAAGGCCTCTATATAAAACATTTTTTAAGAAGGCTCCATGCCCAGTGTGGGGCTTGAACTCATGGCCATGAGATCAAGAGTCACATGCTCTACTGACTGAGCCAACCAGGCACCCAAGGCCTCTATATAAATTTTTAAGATTTGGTGGGAGCTGGGAAAAAAAAAAAAAAGATTTGGTGGGAGGTGCAGAGATCTACTCATCTGGTGGCTGCCCAAGACAAGCCTTCCATGTAAGTCCCCTTGCTTCTTAACCCCGCTATGTACCGATCTGCAGTGGTCTGCCTCTTTGTTCAATCTCTCCGTGCTCTCTGTGTACAGGGGCTGGTTTCAGATTTCACTTGGGAAGCTCCTGAGGATGTTATGAACCAACATCCTCCATGGGACAGCTGTTGCTCTGTTCTACATCATCTTCATTCCAGAATCTAGTCTGAAGGAACAGCTTCAATCTGGAATTTTCAATCTCAAGACAAAGAAGAGAAGAAAGGTGTCAGTCCCCATGATGGCTCTTAAAGCTTCCTCTTGGAAGTAGTACATGTTACTCCTACTCGAGTTCCATGGCCTAATGCAAGCAACATACCCAAAGCTGATGTCAGTGGAGTAGGGATATATGATCTTTTCATATGGCGGGGACCCACAGAGAGGGTTAATGAATGAGGGTTTTTGAACGATTGTGAAATCCTCTTAGTCTGCCCTCTTTGTCACAAACACAGCCTTTGTGTTTCTTCTACATCAAAATAAACACATATCCTTCCCCAGGGAGACCACCCAACTGACCCATCTAATCATGGCATCAGGCTCAAGTCCAGGACCACTAATAGTCTCTGTATCAGGTCCAGAGGCGGCTTCTCTTGAGCCAGAGACCTATGAACCAAAATGATCACCATCATCACCATCATCACAAGTTACCTCCCCACACACATTCCAACATATGAAGTGGAACAGGGACAGGATAATAGCAGTGAACACTCCCATTTAGAAGGAAGAATGGGAGACACAGAGCACTTACTGGTCCATAGTAATTGCAACATCCTGCTAAGCAGATGTTGCAAAGGCCCCCCACCTTTACCTGGGAGTGGGATTGCTTCCTGGGACTAGTTCCCTAGTTCCCATAAAGTAGCTCATCCTTTCCCATTTATTCTCCCTGGCCAATGTTTGAGAAAACATTGGAGGTTATGCCCTTCTGAGGCAAAGCAGCTTTCCGTCTCCTTTATGCCCATAGAAATTTGGGAACCTCAAGGTCTTGAACATTCATGGTCTTTTAAAAATCCAACCTAGTGGGGGCGCCTGGGTGGCTCAGATGGTTAAGCATCTGCCTTCGGCTCAGGTCATGATCCCAGGGTCCTGGGATCGAGCCCCACATCAGGCTCCTGGCTCAGCAGGAAGCCTGCTTCTCCTCCTCCCTCTGCCTCTCTCCCTGCTCATGCTCTCTCTCTCCCTCTCTGTATCTCTGTGTCTCAAGTGAATAAGTAAAATCTTTAAAAAAAAAAATCCAACCTAGTGGCTTTTTGTGTGGAGGGAAAGCAGCTTCTTATCTATTTGATTCCAGTCAGTTCTATGGGCTAACTGCCAAACCCACAATTCTCTTCGGACATGCCTCTCTCTGTAGACTTAATTGTAAGCAAGTGGAACCTACTAACTCCTTTGGGAATTGTACTCTTAATCTCACTTTTCTGAATCACCTTGACTAACTGAAAGGCTTTACTGGGAACCACTCTGACCAATTCAGAAGTTTCTACAAAAGGCATGAGAGTCATACACTTGATAAGACCCTTGCCACAAAGATTAATTTCACTCAAACTTTTCAGCTTAAGGGCCTTGTCAACTGTATCTTTCACTGGTTAAAAATGTAGATCACCTTCCTGGAGTTTCTATAATCTCTTCCATTTCTTTTTTTTTTTTTTAAGATTTTATTTATTTATTTGACAGAGAGGGACACAGCGAGAGAGGGAACACAAGCAGGGGGAGTGGGAGAGGGAGAAGTAGGCTTCCTGCGGAGCAGGGAGCCCGATGCGGGGCTCGATCACAGGACCCTGGAATCATGACCTGAGTTGAAGGCAGACCTGAGCCACCCACGTGCCCATCTCTTCCATTTCTGCTTAAAAACTGGCCAATTATTTTCGGAGTCATCTCTTTCTTACAGTAACTTGTCAAATGCACCCCCAAAGCAATCAAGTCATGCTACTAATATTCTTTCTCAAATTCTTTTTTCCCTAAAGCCCCAAGCTCATTTGGACATTATTTATATTCTTACTTATTTCCAGCCTACCATTTAACCAAATGCTTCACCACTGCCTAACACATATCACCATCTTTCCAACTTCCACTAATGGTTTCCTCATCAGCCGCTGCCTAGCTCCAGAGCCAATGGCACATAATTCAGATTCATTTTTAATGTGGTAGCACCCACTTCTGGGTACTAGTTCTGTGACAGTTGGTTTAGACTTATTCTGATGTGGCAACAACTATTCTCCAAATATCAGTGGTTCACAGCAAGTGGGAAAAGAAAAGGCAAGCTTCCAGGCTACTTACTGACACTTAAATATCTGAAAGTGATACTTTACATTTCTACTCGCATCCCATTGGCCAAAGCAAGACATATAGCCAAGCCTACTATAAGTGGGGCACGAATGGATATAATCCTATAGTGAGTGATCCAGTAGAAAGGACAGTATATATTTGGAACAATAATACAGTCTATCACAGGGCTGTGATATCACGAGAAATGTCAATCACTGAGCCTGTCCACTCCTCCTTTATACACACTCTGTGGCAGTGTTTTGTACCATGTAAACACTTCACATACATCGTGGTCAAGGGTAAAGTCTTGACTCGAGCTCAATTTATAGGCTGGTCAAAGTAGCCTGACCCAGACCAGTCAGGTTCTTTTTCCTGGCAATCTGAACCATAAAATATCGAGTCAATGAGGCAATAAGCGGGGAGAGCTACAGCTGAAAAGTTATGATGCAAGATGGATTTGGAAAAGCCACACCCAACCAAGACCCTGTTCCCTGAAAGTTGGGCTGAGAGCAGCCAAGACAGGATTTCAGTGCAAAACCTGCCCTTAACTTCTCATTTAGGTCAGCTCCCCGCAGGGAAAGGGTATACACAGGGGAGCCTGTGAAATCTCCAGTGCCTGGGTCCACCTGACTGCTAGGTCTGCCCCAAACTTTGCCACTCATCTGTTCAAAAACCTTCCATGTGTCCCCTAGACCCCAGGAAAAGTTCAAACTACTGGGCCTGGCATCCAAGGCCTCACTCGGCCATCTAGTTACGTCTGTCAGGAGGTTCTGGACCACTTCCTGGGTGAGACAGACAGGTAAGCAGGCTTTCAGGGGTGGCGCTGTCCAGCAAAGCCAATACAAGGTCACATACCGCACACTGACATCCAGGTGCGTAGATGTGAGGCAGTCCCGGCATAGATCTGATCATCTCTATCAGATCCCAGTAGGTGCCAGTGGGTTGTGCAGTTTTCCTCTGAAGGCAGAAAGGTGAGGGGGTGGACAAAGGCGACCAATAGGGCAGAATTCCGCTGAAGATGCAGGCCGCAGGGGAAGAGATGGAGAATTAGGGAAGCCCGGAGGCCCCGTATCTAAATCAGTCTTCTAGTGGGGCAGGATCCGTCTGGCCGCGCAGTTTTCCCAGCGAGTGGACATCCAGGTTGTGTTTGCACACTGGTGAGAATGAGGAGCTCTTTCCTGAGGTATCTAGGGCTTCATCGGTACACAGGACACATGAGCTCAGGCAGGACAAAGGCGTGGGTACCCTTCCAGACTCGTGCAGCTGCCAAGTTCAGCGGTTAGGGAGGAGGACCCAGCCACGCCTTCTCGGGTGAGGTCCCTGACTCACCCTACCCTCTCAAGCCCGTGCCCCCTCCGCCTCATTTAGAGGTTTGATCATGCCCCGCCCTGTGATCCAATCACTTTTGGATGCGACAGAGGACTCGCTGAGGCCCCTCCCATATCCGCGCAAGGCTAATTGTGGTTTAATACCCTGGGCTCACTCCCCCAGGAGGTCCCTGGAAGTCCTACAGACCAATCCTGATGCTCCTTAGGAGCAACATTTGTTCCGCGGGCCAATCATTTTCCACTTGCGGCCAGGCCACGCCCCCTACACGAGGGGCCGAGCAAAGGCTCGGACCTGGCGCAGGCGCCTTGCAACAGCCAAGGCAGGGTCGCTCGAGGGCCACTGGGAGGCGCTGCAGGCGGGTGCCCAGGTGGAAGGAGGCAAAGCAGGCAGAGGTCACTGGGGCCTAATCCCGCCCTCTGGCTCCTCCCCCAGGCCTCCCCCAGGCCGGGCGGGGTCCGAGACTGCACCAAGGCCATCACGTCCAGCCCTTCTATGACTCGCGGCACCCCATCACCCGAAGCAAGCGGTACTGCGGCCAGATGGGCAGGGCAAGGGCAGCCTGGAGCAGCAGCGACGACAGCAGCAGCAGGGGCCTGTGGCATCGAAAGAGGGATGGGACGCGGTGGCTGGAACCCGGCCCCCAGACCTTGTTTGGGGTCAGGCGCCGCCCCACTCCAACCAGGCTTCGGAGCCAGGAGCTAGCCTACTCCTGAAACCAGGTGTCTGGGGACAGGTGCCATACCCAGCTCTGGAAACCAGGCTCTGGACTCGGAACTCTTAGAAATTTAGAGCTGGGGCCTGGAGCTTAGGTGCCTCAAAGAAACCAGGGGTCAGGCTCCTCCCCCTCTTCTACTGCTTCAGCAACATAGCCCCCTAGTAACCAGGTGTGTTGATCCAGAGTCCCTGGCTCTCTAGGCCAGACTCTTAGGTCAAAGGCTATGCCCTTTTCTGGGCACAGGGCTGCCTGCTCCCCTCTGCCTGGCAACTCTCCCCCTGCTTCTTCCCATACTGGCTCCTCCTCATTTAATGTTCCACTCAAATGTCACCCCTTCTGAGACAGGCCTTTCCCTGTTCACTGTATCTGAAGTAACAGCCTCCATTACTCACGGTGCCTCTTCCTGGCCTCAGGAATACCTGATGCCCACACACATCTCACCTATGTCCCAGCCTGGCCTGGCCCAGCTTCACTGCTCTGGGGTTAGGGGCTCCCAGTAGTCTTTCCCCAAGGACAATACTGAGCCAGATGCAGGTGTTAGCCCCTCCCTGTCCCACCTGTTCCTACGGAGAGAAGGGCAGTGCCAGCTTGCTGTGGTCACAGCACCTAGAACGGTCTGATTTGAGTCTCCCTCGGCTGGGCCTGGCCCCAAGGATGGCCAGGAAAAGGGGAGGCTGGATGCCTGAAGGGCCTGGGCCGGCCCTTCCAGGAACACACATGCACATGGCAGTCTCCAAGCACTTTTTTTTTTTTTAATTTCTTACAAAACCGTGTGTCCCAGCCAAACAGGACGCTGCAGGCCGTCCCCCAGGCATTGTGGCCTGAGTGGGGAAGCCCCCATGAATGAGAGGCTGGCAACCCCAGGAGAACTGTCTGCCCCTCGGCTCAGGGCCAGTGTGAGGAAGGGGATCCCGCTGGAGGCTCTGTCCTGCCCTCCCCCCTCAGCTGCTGGGAGAGAGGGCAGGCCGGGGTCTCTGGTGCTCTTAGTGCCTGCAAGGGAAGGAGGGAGAAGAGGGTCTGAGGGGACGAGGAAAGGCTGGGGCCTGGGATGAGGCAGGCCAGGGGGCAGGCCCACAGTATCTCACCAAGAATGTGCGAAGCTCTCAAACCAATGTGGTGATACCAATGATGACTGCCACAATGACGACAGTGACAGACACACAGATGGCGATCAAGACTTTCTTCTGCGGGAGAGGAGTTCAGGGAAACTCACTCAGGAGGGGAGGAAAGACCACCAGGGCCGGGGAGGGGAGGGGAGCAGAGGGGAGGGGAGGGGAGGCTCACCTTCCGAGCCTTCTTCTGGTTTTCGAGGGCAATCTTGACATGTTCCTGCCCGCGTTCCACATAGTCTGCTGAGCTCAGGATGTTCTTCTCAATCCGGTTGATCATCTCCCCCTGCTCAGAGGAGGGGGTGGTTCAGGCAGGTAGGGATGACCGGGGGTGGAGGGCCCAGCAGCCCCTCTGCTTGCTCACGCTAGCCGCCTGAAGGACGTCTGCCGGCAGCAAACACAGCACTAACAAAGGTGTGGGGCAGGACCACATCTGACAAAAGTTCGCACACCTGAGGGCGGCTTCTGGGCTCCCTTTTATCATGTGGTCCCTTCCGCCCTGCTCCCTTACCCCCTACAACCTTCATTTGCTGTGGTGGCTTGGAGCCAAGTGCTCATACCTTTTCACAGAGGGCGAACTTTTGTCCCTTCGTAATCTGTCTGAATTCGCCCATTCTTCTAGGCCTGCCTCTCAACAGCTGTGAAGCCCTCCCCATCCCTGCCTCCTCATGGCACCGCCAGCCTTCAGGTCTAGTACTCCTACTGAATGAAATCCCTCCCCCAGTGGCCCCAAGGCCACTGGCTGCAGCACTAGGGGTCAGCTCCTCCAGGACAGGGCTGGAAGCTTACCTCACCCCATGAAACCAGGGGCAGCAGAAGACCACTCCCACCCCAACCTCATACAGATTTGCGGAGGCAGGCCTCTGAGGAGTGAGGGCCAGCCTCGGGGGCGGGGGGGACGAAAGCCTCGGGGAGAGAGGCTGGAGGGTGGAATGGGCCGACAGTCACAGCGGGGGTTCTGACTGAACACGGTCTCACGTCAAGCCCAGCCGGCCATCTTGGGTGCCCACCTGCATCTCCACTTCAGTAGCCAGAAAAGTGAAGATCTCATGAAGTTCACGGATACTGCGTTCAAGCTGCTGGATCTCACTGTGCCGGGCAGAGATCTCATTTAGGGCCTGTCGAGTCACCTGTGTGTCCTTCAGTATCTGGGGAGTGGATAGGAACGGACAGACAGGTCACGGGGAACCCGGCAGCAGGTCAGAAGTTCCTGTTGAGCTCTCAGGCAGCCCTCGGGCTTAGAACTGGGGCTGGGGCCCCGATGAGTGACTCTAGGCCTGCTAACTCCTTCCCCTCCGGGCCTCCATATCCCCTCAATCAGAGAAGATGAGAGTCCCAGAAGAGGGAGGCTAGCTGTGGCCACTCACATTGGACACAAACACCTCGCTCTGCCCACTGTCCAGCATCTGTTCCAGCTCCTCATCAGACACCATTCCAGCATTCGCTGTGAAGGAAAAGGCCAGGCTCAGAGCTGGGTCAGGTTACCTGACCCTGGAGGCCAGACGCCACAACTCACTGATCTTCAGCTGCCGCCGAATCCGCTCCACGTTCTTCTCCCGGTATTCGGACTGCGTCAAGTTGCACTTGTTGATGAGTTCCACGAATTGCTGGGACAGGACCCCGTGCTAGTGGTAGAGAATATAGGCTGGGCACCCCGGAAGGATTTGGCCTCAACATCCCTACAGGTACAGCGAGCAAACAGCGTAAGCTGTTCTAGGTGCCTGCCCCCTTGACCACCATTCTCTCAAAGTAAAAGCCAAAGCCCTTACCAGGGCTTATGAGGCCCTGCATGACCTTCCCTTTCCCCCATTTCCCCTGTGACCTTACCTCTTCCAGCCGTTCCCTCCCTCACTCCCTCCAACCATGGTGGACTCCTCCCCCCTCGCCCACCAAAGCCACCCCCACCTCAGACTTCTGCATTCACTGCTCCCTGGGCCTAGAATGCTCATGCCCCACAGAGGTCACCTTCTGCCATCCAAGTACTAACCAGGCCCGACCCTGCTTAGCTTCCGAGATCAGATGAGTTTGGGCCCGTTCTGGGTTGAGGTCACCTTCTGAATGAGGTTTTCTCTACCTTACTAAAACGGCAACCTGCCTTCTCCCAGCACTCTCAACCCCTCTTCTCCTCAGTTTTCCCCTTAATGCTTAACTGTGTTCTAAAATAATGTACATATTCACTATGGTGTTTGTCTCTCCCCACCAGAACATAAGCTCCATGAGGATAGGGTTCTTTGGTTCACTGCTGGATCCCCAACAGCTAGAAAAGGGTCTAGCACACAGTAGGCACTCAATAAATACCTGTGAATGCTTGCTGAACACCAGCCTCACTGCTTAGACTAATATACCTGGAGGTCAGTCCATTGCCTAGATTTTACAGGTCCAGCTGCGCCCTCAGCCTCTCACACTGATGGCCACCACAGGCTCCCCCTGAAACGTCCTCTCATCTTGTCCATTCCCCTGTTGCCTTCAATGTGTTCATTCCTTGGAGCTCCTTCCTCAGAGACATATCTGCTCTCCTGCCTTCAGCTGCACCCTTGCAAGATGCCCAAACTGCTCTACCTTCAATCTAGGGGACTTGCTGAGCTCTGGGCCCACCTACTCCAACTCTGACCTCCAGGAAGTAAAATTACTCCTCACTGGGCACCCGGGGCGGGGGGGGTGGGCAGTTAGATCACTTCAAATCTCCTTACTAAGATGTTGATTCAGTGACCTTCTGTCTCCAGGGAAGTTCCTCTTCCTGACTTCCTGAATTCCACCCATGGGGCAGAGCATGTCCCTGTCACATGGGCAGGAAACCTCCCAGTCATTTATGACTGTTCCCCCTTCTTCCCTGGGCAGGGATATTAGCTACCAAACCCTATGTGAGTAATGTCTTTGTCATCTAGTCAAGCTTGACTCCCCATCTTGGTTTCTAGAAAGCATGCCTTCCACAGCCAAACCCAGGTCATATCTGGGGACTCAGCAACTTCTCATTAAATGGACAAGGTGACAGGATGTTAAGTGGACTGGGAGTCGGGAGTCTTGACCTTGGGCAAGTCCTTTTTCTCTCTCAACCTCAGTTTCCCCATTTGAAAACCATCAGATTGGACTTGATCTCTAAGAGCCCTTCCTCCTTACTTCGGCCATCTAATGATCTATGAAACCCTTGCAAAATGTCTTAGTTCTGGGAATAATAACCCACCTGGGTTTTTCTCATCCTTGTGTTGACTGAGTTATAATTCTCATCAGCTTCCTCATTCTGGGGCTCTATGGCTGTGGGAAGATACAAGGGTATTAGTGGGGAAGGGGATTTGATCTGTGATTTTGGAAAATCATGTGGGAACCAGGACACAGGGCCAGGGCCATACCCCATCCATGTAACAGAGAGGTGCTTATCTCCATGGGATTCTTTTGGGAATTATAATTGATCATAAATGACTAATTCTGAGCCTCTGATCGGAGAAAGTATATTTTTCTTTGCAGTACATCAGAGAATTCGCACAGGTGTACAGAGGCCTCTTGAGAAACCCCCATCTGCCTGTCCAAAGAATGCACATTGGGCAGCAAGAATTGTAGGAGTAAATAGTTTCCTTTCAAATAAAGGAGCTCGAGAGGCAGGCATGTGCTGTGCAAAGTAGGAAGCCAGGAGAAAGAGATTCTAGGCCTAGGCCTGCTGTGTGACCTGGATACATCACTGGCCTCTCTGGGCCACACACTCCCCAGATATACCAGGAGCTGGGCTGGACCACAGGGAAGGATCTGTCTGAGGCCCTAGGAGCTCACCCTTCAGCTGCGATCGGATCTCCCTCCCCAGCTGTTTGATCTCCTCACGCAGGTTCTGCAGGTCCTGCTTCATACCTGAACAAGAGAAAGCCATGACTCCCAAACAGCAGCCCCTACCTCAACAAACCTCCCTGGCCACCACCTGCATGGAACTACAATCCCCACAATCCCTCCGGCTGAGCTTGCGTTTGCACTTGGGGTTTCACTCACTTTCCTCGGGAAGGGGCGTGGCCAGGATGGTGACCTGCTGCTTCTCCAACTCCCGGACTTTATTCTCCAGCTCGACAATAGTCTGTCGAATTGTCCGGACCTGGGGAAGGTGACCGAGAGGGCTGAAGGAGATAAGGGGGTACTCCAGACCGCGCTGCTCCTCGGGTCATCCAGTCCCCTCGCGAAGACAGGGCAGAGACCCCAGCTTCTTACCTTCTGGAAGAACTCATCGTCCGGGCTCCCCAGCCTTGCCGTGCCCGGGTGTACCACGAGCGCGACCCGTTCCTTGTCCTCATCGTCCGAGCTGTCATCCCCCTGCCAGGGCCGGGGTCACTGGCATCACTTCCTTGCTGTTGCTTTCTCCCCGCAGGACTCACGGACTTCCGGGTCTTTCCTTCCTAGCCCTCAACCACCCCTCCCTGCCCCGAAGACCAGGAGTCCTGTATTCCAGCCAGACCCCGTCCCGTCCGCCCGTGTCCAACCCTGCAGCCCCCACTTCTCACCTGCCTCAGTTCGTGGGTCCTGTCGCGCATGGTGGCCCGAGCTCCCTCTCCCCGGCGCCGGAGCCCCGAGGGCCTCAAGACTAAGTTTGGAACTCCCGTACCGCACTCGCACTCTGACAGTGACACTCCCCTCCGCCCTCACCCTGCGGACCCCCAAACCCCCCCACGAGCCACCAGAGGCTCTGTCCCGGGCACCATCCACAGTCAATGGGAAGAAGCCGACCTCGGGGACCCCCCAAGATTCCACAGGTTGGAATTCCCTTTTCTTTCCCCCCCTCCCGCACCCGCAGCCTCAGCCCCGCCCCTCTGGGATGATCGGGGCATGCGCACGGGGTCGCGTCTCTTCCTCGCCCGAGGAAGAGGTTGAGGTCGGAAGCTGCGGCGCCCCGAACGGAAGCAAAGCTGCCAGGACGTGAGAACCCGCCCCCTTTGCCGGAACTGTCGCATCTTCCAACGGAAATCTAGTTGCCAAACCGGGTGGGAATGCGTCATTGGTGCGTAATCTAAGAGGCCCTGCATCTCACATCACCCCATGGTGCCCCCCCCCACGTCACATGACCGGCCCGGTCCCACCTTCGCGGACCACAGAACGTGACGCTCTGATTGTCACGTGTCTCGACGCTGTCAACTGCGTCTCTGGAACACCCTTCTCCCCACGACGTCTCCGGCACCCTGGCGCCCAAGCTACGCCCCTCCAGCCCCCACGAAGCGGGGAAGGGGCTGCTGGCTATCCCCAGAGACCTTTTGAGGCAGTGGGTGGTAGGCCCCTTGCTGAATTCGGCTTCATTTCTTTTGGGACCGGGGGTGTGGGCAGACAGAGAACTTAGAATTCGCGGCTGTCACCATCATGGGACCTTGAAATTGAGAGAATAATAAGATCCAGCGTTAGAGAATTGCAGGGTTTTGTAGGCAGAGAATCTGGGGGTGGAAAGTGACCTCACCCAAGGCAGAAATCTCTTCTCCCGCATACTCCTGGCGCAGCCTCTGACAGGTGGGCGGCTGGCGCCCTGCTTGAACACTGCAGTTCCGCCGCACTCACCACCTTCTGAGCATGAGACCATTTCAGGGTAACTAAAGCTGAGAAAAGTGTCTGTATTACATTGAGCAGTCTGCCACTTACGTCTAATTCCCTACCTAGCATCTGGGTCTACCCTCTGAAGCCCGCAAAAAAAATCTGCACACATTCCACATTATAGTGGACTGTGAGCTCTTGAGGTCAGGGCATGGCAGTCCTGTTCTTACCTGAATCCCCAGTACCCAGCACATATGGGTCCTCAATAAATATCTGTGGACAGAAATTTAGCCTTTCATGTATCTGAAGATAAAGCTCGTGGTTCCCTAGTCTTTCAGGCTTCAGCCTCTCATGGTGACACTGCCCTAGCCCTCTAGATGGTCACTCATTCAATGGATATTTATTGGGCATTTATTATGGGCCAGAGACTGTTCTAGGGGTCAGAGATAAATCAGGGCCTAAAAGACAAAACACCTTTCACTTATGAAACTTAGATTATGTAAGAGGAGTCCCCAAGGCCACTCAGTGAGTCTCAGCATAGCCAGAATAAAAATCAGGTCTCCTGGATTCCAGGGCTCTTTCCAGGGAACTTACATGAAGGTTCAAGCAAAGGAAAGAATGGCCTCTCTCTAGTATGCCCCGGTAAGGAAATCTAGATTCCTGTGACTGAGTTGGTATGGATTTCTGGAAAGTGACTTCTTTGTCTCTGGGCTTCAACCTCCCATCTATACAATGGGTGGCCTAGAGGGATGGGGAGATCATCTTTATGGGCATTCCCTGCTCTAAAGTTCATTGATTATGAGGTTGGAAACTAAAAATGCTGTCTGATTCTACTCGAAGGGCTTTGATCGTTCTATTCCCTTCAGAACCCAGCTCACCTGGGGTTGGGAACGAAGGAGTGAAGATGGTGTGCAGCTCTGATCAACCTACAGGAGGAATGAAGGGTTGGAGGGATTTCGGGAGGCCAAGCCCTGCCCCTTGGGGTCCCCTGGAGATCATGAAGAAGGATTTCTCCACTTTAGGGTCTTTTATATCAGCCTCTGCCTCCCTGCCTCCCCCCATTCCCTCTCTCTCTCTCTCTCTCTCTCTCTCTCTCTCTCTCTCTCTCTCTCTCATACTTTGTCTCTCTGAGTGGGACAGTGGAAGGGCTTTTGGACATCTGACTCCCAGTCCTGCATGTGGTCTTGAATAACTCATTGCTCTTCTCTGGGACTTAATTTCTCCACTTGACAACTTGGTCTGGTAATTTCTGCCTTGCCTAAGGTAAGAATTGAACAGTATCAAGTGAGGTGAGAAAGACTATGGAAGCATCTTGTGAACTGTTGAGGGTTGCCTCCTCTGTGGGCTTTTACGACTGTGGGTTCCAGCTCTCTCTAGGACCACCAGTCCCACCTGCCTCTCTGTTAGCCTCTTGATGGTTTGCCTTCTCAGTTCCCAGCTGTGATCTGGAGTTGTTGGTGCCTTTGTTAAATTTCCCAGGATTATGATACTCATTATTGTATTTGTGGTCTCTGGGTGGGATCACAGGGCTTGGAATGGTGGCTTAAGGTCACTGGAAGCTGGGCTTAAAGCCTCATGGAGTGGTATGTGGAGAGGGTGGGGCGCAGGGTCCATATAGGGAGAATGGCTCTGGAGATGGAGTTCTCCAGAGCTGAGTCCTTATCTCTATTTCATGACTTGGGGGTTATTCCTTTTGGGACCTCTGAACAAGCTTGAAGTGTGTGTTAAGTATATTGGGTCTTGGATGTGTAGGTATTAGGGCTGTGTATGTGTGTTCCTTTCAGTCTGTGGGAAGGTCAAGCCCTACCCAGTCCCAAGGCATGGCAGCCCGTCCGGTCCCCTCCACCTGCAGGTCCCTCCTACCAACATCCTACCTGTACTGGAGCCAGATGACCTGGGCTGGAATCCCAGCTCATTCACCTCATCATACAACTCTCTAAGGCAAGTTACATAACTTTGCTATGCCTCAGTTCCCTCATTTGAGAAATGGGAACAATAACAGTACCAACCTCAAAGGATTGCCAGAAGGATTAAATGAGATGATATGTGTGAAGTGAATAGAACAGGGCCTGGTACGGACTGAGTGCTATGTAAGTGTTTGCTGCCATTATATGGCAGTGCTGCTGCTGATCGTTACCCTGAGGGGGTGAGCAGCCCCAGTGTCTCCGCACAGATTCCTCTCTGCTCCTTGTCCAGGGTCTCCTTCCGCTTTCCACCTCCTGCACCCCACTGTGCGTCAGGTACGAGGCTAGGGGCCTTGCCAGCTTCTCATGTCTCTCATGTCTCCACCTGGATCTGACACACCATGTATTTTTTATATTATTTATATTAATTTTATATATTGTCTGTCTTCACTCCTCCTCTCCACCTACCAGAATGGAAGCTCCACGAGGACAGGGATTTTCACCAGTACCTCCAGGAGCACCTGGCAAATGGCAGCTGGTCAATAAATATTCATGAATGAATGAAGTTATTATTTTTAATGTAATATTTATAGAGCATTTGCTATGTGCCAGGCACCAGTATTAGCACTTTGTAAATATTAACTCATTTAATTTTCATAAGCAGTTCTACAAGATAGCTACTGTTATTGTCCTCGTTTTACAGAGGAGGAAACTGAGCCACAGAGGTATTAAGTAACTTGCCGAAGGTTACACACTAGTGAAGGAGAGAGTCGGGATTTGAACCCAGAAAGTGGAGCTCTAGGTTCTGTGCTCTTGTCCTCTCCACTATGATCCAAGGAAAACGTGGGCCGGGGGAAGGCGCACTGTGTCCACCTACCTTTGGGAACTTGCTGCCACCTGCTGATGCCCTGCTTTAGATCATCTGTGGGGAGGAGAGGGGGAAGACTTTGCCTGCAAGACTGAGCCTTCTCCCCTCCCCTGTCACAGGGTCTCTCTTCCACACCTGCTGGGTGGGGCTGACCGCTGGGAGGTTCTTTGTCTTCTTCCCACTCCCTATTTGCTCTGGCCCCAGGAGCCAAAGATACTCATGCATGTTTCACATAAAGGGCTTCTGTTTATCCTGCAAGTCTCTGAGGCGGTTTTTGTGCCAAGCCCCAAGGCCCACAGAGATGAAGCCCCCACAGCTTTCTCCTCATGATTGTGTTTGTGGCCTGACTTTGACCACTCCCTAGAGTTCCATCTGAGTACCTCTCCTCTTCAGACACTACACACAGTCTTGTGGCTTTAACTGGCTCCCAAATCCGTATCTCTAGGCCCAAATTTTCTCCTGACCTCCAGATCCTTGAATCCACTTGTCTCCCGGACATCCCTTCCTGGAGGTCCCAGAGGCACCTTAAATTCAACAACATGGGGCGCCTGGGTGGCTCAGTTGGTTAAGCGACTGCCTTTGGCTCAGGTCATGATCCCAGGGTTCTGGGATCGAGTCCCACATCGGGCTCCCTGCTCGGCAGGAGGCCTGCTTCTCCCTCTCCCACTCCCCCTGCTTGTGTTCCTGCTCTCGCTGTCTCTGTCTCTGTCAAATAAATAAATAAAATCTTTAAAAAAAATAAAAAATAAAAAAATAAATTCAACAACATGTTTCAAACAGGATGCATCGTCTCCCCCTGAGAATCTCCTAAACTAGCTTCTATTTCTCCTGTTGCCTCTCCACGTGGGTTACTCCTGATCACATGGGCCATAACCTTGGCCTTGAACTTCATTTTAAAAGTGATGGATCACACAATTTGTCAGGATAAGCTCCCCTAAAAATACTGGAAGAAAATATGGGCAAAAATCCTTTATAACTCTTAGAGTGAGGAAGCCTTTCCAACTCCAACTCAAAACTCAGAAGCTATAAAAGATTAATACATTTGTCTACATGGAAAAAAAATTCTGCATGGCAAAAAAACATCAAAGCAAAATCAAAAGACAATAAACTAGGAAAAAATATTTGCAATTCTTATCATATACAAAGGGTAATCTCTGCTATTTAAAGGGCTTCTTCATATTGATAAGAAAGACCAACAGTTCAATAAAAAATGGGCAAAGAACATAACAGATCACAAAAGAGAAAATCCATAAGGCCTTAAACACTTATGCAGATGTTCAACTTCACACATAATGAGAGAAATGAAAAGACAATGAAATGAAATGAAAAGAAATACTGAAATGCCTTTTTTTTCCTTTATTGCATTAGCAATAACCCATTATATCTGACAAAACATTTTGTTTTGTCACTCTTTTGGCAAGACTGTGGGGAAACAGGGACTTTCACCCGTTGTTGGCAGGAATGCAAAATGGTACAACCCAGATAATATTTTTTTTTAAAGATTTTATTTATTTATTTGAGAGAGAGAATGAGAGAGAGAGCACATGAGAGGGGGGAGGGTCAGAGGGAGAAGCAGACTCCCCGCTGAGCAGGGAGTCCGACGTGGGACTCGATCCCGGGACTCCAGGATCATGATCTGAGCCGAAGGCTTAACCAGCTTAACCAACTGAGCCACCCAGGCGCCCGACTCAGATAATATTTATCAAAATTATAAATGTATACACACTTTGAGCCAGCATTCTCACTTGTGAAAATCTATCTGAAAGGCTACCTGTATCAGTTAGCTATTGCTTCCCAAGAAACCACCTTGATGCTTACTGGCATCAAACAACAACGACTTATTGTTTCTCCAGATTCTAAGGATGGCCAGGTGGTTTTTCTGCTGATCTTATCTTAGGTTACTCACGTGATGGCAGTCAGCGCGCACCTCAGCTGGGGCTGGATGGCCTGTCGTGGCTGTCACACTCACTAGTCTGAGACCTTAGCTCTGATGGTTGAGTCAGCTGGGATGGCTGAGCCGCTCTCTCCATGTGGTACTTCATCCTGAGTTTGTTTGTTTAAGTAAGCTCTGTGTCCGATGTGGGGCTTGAACTCACAGCCCTGAGATCAGGGTTGCAGGCTCTACTGACTGGGCCAGCCAGGTGCCCCCAGCCTGAGTTTCTTCATAGCATAGTGTCCTCATGGTCCCAAAAGGGTGAGAGTAGAAGCTGCAAGGTCTCTTGAGGCCCTGCTCAGAAGCTGTATGACATTACTTCTGCCATATTCAATTAGTCCAAACAAGTCACAAGTCCATGCCAGTGCAAAGGGGAGGGGGGGGGAAACAGAATTTTAACTCATGATATCTGCCCATGTATGAAATGACATATATATCAGTATTACTCATTGGATTTTGTTTGCAAATTTGTCCATCAGCAGGTAAGCAGCTGTCAAAAAGGATGAGGATGTTCATCCCATATAACGTGAGAGTGCTTTAAAATATCTTGTTAGTCAGGGCGCCTGGGTGGCTCAGTTGGTTAAGCGACTGCCTTCGGCTCAGGTCATGATCCCAGGGTCCTGGGATCGAGTCCCGCATCGGGCTCCCTGCTCTGCGGGGAGCCTGCTTCTCCCGCTCCCACTCCCCCTGCTTGTGTTCCCTCTCTCGCTGTGTCTCTCTCTGTCAAATAAATAAATAAAATCTTTAAAAAAAAAATAAAATATCTTGTTAGTCAAATATCAAGGTGTAGAATGAGTATATCATGCTCCTGTGGTATAAGAAAAGAAATGTGGGGGCGCCTGGGTGGCTCAGCCGTTAAGCGTCTGCCTTCGGCTCAGGTCATGATCCCAGAGTCCTGGGATCGAGCCCCGCATCGGGCTCCCTGCTCTGTGGGAAGCCTGCTTCTCCCTCTCCCACTCCCTCTGCTTGTGTTCCCTCTCTCGCTGTGTCTCTCTCTGTCAAATAAATAAAATCTTAAAAAAAAAAAAAAGAAAGAAAAGAAATGTGTCTGTGGGCATGCACGTCTGTGTGTGTGTGTGCGCGTGCGTGCGTGTGTGTATGCTTGTATCCTCAAAGAAATCCTGGAAAGTTACAGAAGAAACTAATAAAAGTGGTTCCCTACAGATGTTTCCTGAGAACAAGGTGGTAAGCACCGTTGTCAAGAGTAAGAATTCTCACTGTAAACCTTTTATGTCATTTAGATTTTTGAACCAGGTGAAAGTATTACCTATTTTAAATAACTGTATCAAAGAAAGAAGGTACCTTTGAATAATTTCAAACAAAGAGATATGTCTTAGTCATCTTGGGCTGCTGTTACAAAATACCGCAGATTGCTGGCTTAACCAACAGACATTTATTTCTCACAGTTCTGGAGGCTGGAAGAAAAAGATCAGGGTGCCTGCAGATTTGGTTCTTGGTGAGGGGTCTCTTCCTGGATTGCGGATGGATTGCTGCATCTTCGCATGGCAAAAGGAGGACTCTCCGGTGTCTCTTCCTTTTCTTATAAGGGCTCCAATCCCATCAGGGTCTCCACCCTTGTGACTTCTTCTAAACCTATTTGCCTCCCAAAGGCCCACCCCCTGATACTGTTACAGTGGGGGTTTGGGCTTCAACATATGAATTTGGGGGGGACACATTCAGCCCATAACAGAATACTATGATCATATTTTCATTTTACAATGATCCTGCTGGTAGCCATGTGCAGGGCCACCACAGATGGCTATCACACAAGAGAGTCACCAACCACATTGTGCACATTCGCATATTTGAATATTTATTACAATTGTCTGACAGATGGAGGTAGAGTGTCCTGAGGAAGGGACACCTTTTTCTATTTGCACAAAGGCGCAATTGCCCTGGCCAGGTGAAGGTTGATTGGGAAATCAGTTAGCAAATAATGAGGCCTGGAGTTGGGGATGGAACATCCATTAAAGTGACAGAGTCTATCAAACATGGTTGCAGATTGGAAAAATTGGTAAGGGAGTAGGAGGGTCCTAGATCACCCCTGGATATCTGGCTCTTGCTATATGTGGAGGCAAGTTTGCTGGAATAAGAGAAATTATTTAAAATAAACTGCCTTTATAAATCATAGCAACAGACTATTAGGAAATGTAAAAATACCATTTATAGAAATATATAGTGCCTAAGTAAACCTTTTAAAAATACGTTAATGTCTTTTATGACAGAACGTTTTACTTTTTTTTAAGATTTTATTTACTTATTTTGGGGGCGGGGAGGGGCAGAGAGGGAGAGAGAGAATCTCAAGCAGACTCCTGATGAGCACAGAGCCTGATGTGGGCCTCGATCTCACGACCCCAAGATCATGACCCAAGCTGAAATCAAGAGTTGGACGCTCAACCCACTGAGCCACCCAGGCGCCCCATGACAGAACACTTTAAATTTTATCAAAAGAGGGGCACCTGGGTGGCTCAGTCGTTAAGCGTCCGCCTTCGGCTCAGGTCATGACCCCAGGGTCCTGGGATCGAGCCCCACATCGGGCTTTCTGCCTGGCGGGAAGCCTGCTTCTCCCTCTCCCACTCCCCCTGCTTGTGTTCTCTCTTTCGCTATCTCTGTCAAATAAATAAATAAAATCTTTAAAAAAATAAATTTTATCAAAAGATTTTAAAGAAATCCAAAACTAATGGGTAGATATACCATGTAAATGGACAGGACGATGTCAATATTGTAATGACATCAGTTCTTCCAGAGTCAGAGCCACGATCCGGTCTCCGCTGCATGACATGGACTCTGGTTCTGATGGAGAGAAGGGCTGGAACGAGGCCCCCGGCAGCCAGATACCAACCGGCTAAGAGAATGTTTCGCTAGTCCAGGATTTCTGCCGGGACTGGATCCCAGCTCCTGCCTTGAATAAATTACTTAAACTCCGTGCACTTCTGTTTCCTTGTCTGTGGATGGAGATAGTGACAGTAACCTTAGATGGCTCTTGTGAAGATTAAATCATACGAATAAAACACATAAAATAGGGCCCAGCACGTGATCGGCACCATGTGAGATTTAACTATTACCATCACTACTAGTATCCGTGTTATTGACATTATGTTCATTTTACAGGTTCATGATGGTTCGAATACGCAGTGGAAATAGGGAGAAGGCTGTGCAGCCAAATTCCAGGGCTGTAATGAATAAAACCTGAAAGCCGGATGTGAGGGGTAGAAGAACAGGACAACAATATTCTTTCACATCTGCTTGAATTCAGATTTTCTAGTTACAGATGGCTTCCATGCCTGTTTTCTCAGTAAATCCTCACACTGTGCCTTGGGGAGGGGGGTGGTGGTGAATCTTATGGCCCATTTTACAGATTTGGGACCTAGGACTTAGAGAAATTAGGTTACTGGCTCCATGGAAATGGACAGGTTGATGTTTGTTTTGCTCACCACTCTACCTGAAGCACCACAGCATAGTCTTGCCACAAGGAGGAGGGTCTCCATAAAGACTCCATAAATAGTGGGGTCTCCATAAATACTGGTTAATGGATGAATAGGTCAAATGGGTATTCATTCTTCTGTTCCTGAGCACAGCAGGTGTGAGAGATGGGTCCTGTGCCAGGTACCATGGGGAGGCAGAGATTAATCAGATGGGGTCCTTGAACATGAGGCCCTCAGAGTCCACTGGGCTGATAAGCTATGTGGAAATTTCTCCACCTGAAGTACTGAATCTTCCTTGAAGGACAGGAATAACCCAAGCGCACTGCAAAAATAAGCCTTGGTCGCATTAAATCACTGAGATTCGGGGGATGTTTGTTATGTAGCATAACATAGCCTTGGCCCTGCCTAGATACACTGTTGTTCCCAAACTTGACTAAACCTAAGAATTTCTAGAGGTAGTTGCTCAAAACCCAGGTTCCTGAGCTGCAACACAGATCTACCAAATCAGAATTTCCAGGGAAGAGCCTGGTAATCTGCATATTTAACCGGCTTCCCCCTCCATCTTCAGAAGGGTCAAGAAAGGCTGAGCAGCTAAACTGGAGGGAAGGGTAGGAGTGGGGCTTCGGGATGTGAGAGGGAAGGGGTGTTCCAGGAGTCAGGAGGAACATGAGAAAAAGCATGGGGTGGGGAAATGCGGGGACTAGCGTGTCACTGGAATCGGAGTACATGAGTGATGGTGGCGTGTGCTGAAGGGGGAAGGCAGGGTAGAAGGTCTGGGCTTTGTCTCACGGACAGCGGGAACGTGGGGAGGCCTTCCGAGCAGGGGCCGGACTGGTCGTCCTGATGCTTTAGAAAGGCCAGTCAGGCTGGGAGACGGCGCAGGAGGCTGGGGCTTGGTGCAGGCGACCCATCTCATAGGGTTATTGGGTGGACTTTAAGAATCGCTGAACAATGAGAGGAATTACGACTGTTGCCACATTGCATGTTCCTGCATCCACCTTTGGAGCTGCAGCCAGATTTGAGATGCACACCTTTCACTCATTCCTTTATTTCACAAATATTTGGGCACCTTCTATGTGCCGGGTGCCTACGTGCCATTGGAGAACCAGCCATGAACAAAACACACAAAAGTCCCTGCCTTCGTGGAACTTATTTCCTTTGTCCTTATGCCTGGGTAAGGGTGTGAAGGAATACGCCATTCATTCATTCATTTATTCATTGAGATTTTTAGTGAACATCTGCTTTGCACCTGACCTTGGTTGCTGGAGAGAAGCAGACATGAGTCAGGCCCAGTCTGGTCTCATGGAGAAGCTGACTCAGCCCACACCTCCTGAGGTTGTTTGCCTAGACTGCTGGGAGAGGCCTGAAGGGCGGTAAGTCTGACTATCCAAGAAGGGGCAAGACAGGGTCCTGGGCAGAGGGGAGATGGCACGGTGAAAGGCTCCGGGGTGTCCAGGGTCTGGGATCCCGTGGTGTGGTTAAGGCTTGGGGTCTGCGGCCCAGGGAGGGAAGTGGTAGGAGAGATGAGGTGAAGGTGGTGGGATTCAAATGCCAGAGCAGCTACTGAGTGTAACCCGGGAGGCCATGGCCTGGTGGGCGGAGTCGTTGGTGCAGGGGACTGATATTACCACATTTGTTTAGGGGACAATCACACTAACACCTGGGGAGAAAATGGGACATTCAGGGAAAGGGCTGCAGGTGGGGGGACCAGAGAGGAGGCTCTTGTGATGCTCCCGGTGAAAGCCAATGAGGGCCTAGACTGACCCGAGGTGGTGAGGAGGGAGAGGACCTAGGAGGCAGCTCTGGGTTTGGCAGTTGAGGGAGAAGCTTTAACACTGTGGTTTTACAAGAATAAGGTTTGTAATCAAAGGCTGCCTGCGAGAGCCCCAGCCCTGTCCTTTACTAACCTTGTGAACTTAGGTCCATTACTCAAGCATTCCAAGCCTCAGTTTCCTGATCTGTGCACTTGGGATCATGGCAGTAGCAGCTCCGTTGGGAAGATTCTAGGAGCTACTCAGCATGGCACCTAGGACGCAGCGGACGCTCAGAACATGGCAGCATTATGGGGATGGGTGAGGGAGTCAAGGTCAGGTTTCCATCTGCTTTGAGTGACTGGCTGATGAGATGCCATCTCTGATGGAGAACACAGCTTTGGGAGGAGAAGGCAAGGCCACCACAGTCTTGGAAGTTCCATCAAAGCCCTGGCCTCACTCACTATAGTTACGGATTTACTCGTGTCTCTGATGACATCTTTTGCCTCTGTTGTCGGAGCCCAGCTCAGGGCTCAGGTTCCTGGTAACTGCTGCCTTTGAGAAGGAGGATCTGACTTGCAGGTATAGATGTGGGGACTGTGGGCAGGTAGGTGCAGTTGACCCTGGGAAGCGAGAGGATAAAGAAGGAAGAGAAGGGGCGCCTGGGTGGCTCAGTCGTTAAGCGTCTGCCTTCGGCTCAGGTCATGATCCCAGGGTCCTAGGATCGAGCCCCTCATCGGGCTCCCTACTCCACGGGAAGCCTGCTTCTCCCTCTCGCACTCCCCCTGCTTGTGTTCCCTTTCTCTGTCTGTGTCTCTCTCTGTCAAATAAATAAGTAAAACCTTTAAAAAAAAAAAAGAGAGAGAGAGAGAGAGAGAACGCAGGGTGGGGCAGGTGGGAACCCTGATATAGAGGGGTTGTGGGAGAAAGGATGGATCTGGAAGGAGGCTGGAAAACAACATTCAGAGGCTGGGGGTGGGGGAGAGGGGAAAGGAGGCAGGAGGCAGGCTGGGAGACAAGGAGGGGAGGGTTTCAAGAAGACAGAGGTCATCAGGGTCATATGTCGCTGAAAGACCATGAAGGGTGAGGCCTGACCAGTGGCCGATGGATTTGGCACCAAGGAGGTCAACGGGTAAGTTGGCAGAAGCAGGTTCAAGGCCTGTCAGGGGCGAAAGCTCCATTGCAGGGGTGGAGTAGTTGATGTGATGTTAAAATATGGAGATGGGGAGAGGAGAGGTGGGCATCAAGGAGAAGGACGGAGGGTACTTGGATCCTTCGGTGTACCAGCATTCCCTTCCCAATAAGGACGAATTTCCTTTTCAACAGTCAGACCCATGTAAAGATAAGCCAAGAGGTCTGGAAAGGTAGTGAGCCCCCTGTCCCCGGAGGTAGACAAGCAGAGCTCTGAGACCCATCGCTGCCAGGAGATCGTCACGGTTAGAGTGGGGAAGGCTGTGCAAAATAAACCCCAAAACAAACAAGTCCCTGTCCTTCTCAGGCTTGGCTGATTCCTTGCATCACAAAAGCCACCTAGAGGGTCAGTTTTGCTATTTCTAGTGTCCAAAGAACCCCCTGCAGGGATACACGCACAGAGGTGGTCGTGCCTGCTCACACAGATACTCGACACCAAATACAAAATCTCCCTAGATCTCCCGGTGTAAAGGGATCCACAGCACCCCCTCCCCTCCCACAGCACCCCTTCCCTGAATTCACTCCCTTACCCCCTTTCTGCCGTCCCCCCCACCCCCAACCCAGCAGCTCGCTGCCTCCCGCCGCAGCTCCTTGGTCTCTCGGCCAATCTCTCCCTCCTTCTCCGGCTCTGCCCTTCCCCACCCGCCTCTAGGCCTCTGCACTCCCCCTCCCCGGACCCCCCCCCTCAGCCGGACTACAAGCCCCAGGCGCCCCCAGCCCCCGGCGCTGCGCATGCCCCCTGCTCCCCGCCCCCTCCCGGCTCCCCCCTCCCTCCCTTCCTCCTTACCTCCCTCCGCCCCCCTCCCCCGCGCTTCGGCTCCCGCATCCCTCCATCCGAGCCTGTGCCGCAGCCGCATCGCCACCGCAGCCCCGGCAGAGCCGAGCCCGGCCCAGGCCCCTGCCCCTGCCCGGCCCTCGGCCCGCCGCCCCCGGCCCCGCCCCCGCCCGCGGGCCCCCCCCCCAGCGGCTCGGGTGCCCCCCGGCGCCCCCAGACTCCGGCCTCCCGCACCGAGGCAGGAGGCAGGGAGCGGAGGCAGGAGGAGGGCGAGGAGGAGGAGGAGGAGGAGAAGGAGCCGTCGCAGGATGAAGGATCGGACTCAGGAGCTGCGGAGTGTGAGCTTGGGGGTGGGGGGAAAGGGGGGGCGGGACCCCAATATCGGGGGAGCGCGTGGGGGTGGAGTGGGGGGAGGTGCTGGGACATGGGGGCAAATGATGGGACGGGAGGCTGGTGGTAGGGGCACCCCAGGATCTGGAGGCACCTGATGTCTCCAATGAACCTGCATTCTGGGGACAGTGGCTGGAAGAGGTTGGAGGCCATTAAGGCTCAAGGGGGCAGGAGAGGTTTCAGGGGCTTTGCGTGCCCACATTCCCAGGAGGGCCCCGAGGGTCTAATCCGGGGATGGGAGAGCGTGAATATCAGGAGAGAACTGGAGGGTACCGTCATCCCCAGGGCAGATTTGCGGAATTGGAAAGATGGGGGCAGTTACTGGGCCAGGCTGAGTCTTGCGGGACCAAGGTTTGGGGGGTGCCAGGGGGAAGGACACAGGTTGGGACAGAGATGCCAACACCTGGCAGTGACTGAAGTGTATGTGTGTGTGTGTGCACACGCGTGTGTTGCTCCCTGTGGGGAGGGGGTGCCTCTCAGAGACAAGGAGGGAAGGGGTGGCCTCAGGAGACAGCCAGAGGGCCAGGGCTTGAGATGGGGTGACCCCAGAGGTGGGAGATGGGTTGCAGAGGAGAGGGGGAGGAGTCTCCACGCACAGGGCCATGGAATTGGGTTGTGTGACATGGAGTGTGCTCTGCTGGGGGGAAGTGGGGCAGGGGCAGGTCGAGGTGGGCCCCTGGTTTGCAGGCCTGAAGAGGCCCAGCTCCCGAGTCTGGCCAGGCAGTTTGTGTTCGGGTGACAGGCGGGAGGAGGGAGGCGCTGATGTCCGCAGTGGAGGCTGCCAGTTGGAGGGGCTGGCCAGTGGGGGCTTGATGAGAATGGTTTCTAGGGTCGGGAGAACGCTGGGGCATTTGTGGGGATGACCTGGGGGCCGAGGAGGCGAAGCTGCCTGCCTGCTGTTTGCTCAGGGCCTGTGGTGTTATGTCCATGAAGTACTAGCCCCAGCCGTGATGTATCCTCATGCGCTGGGTCTCTGCCAGGAGGAGCCTGTTGGTTGTTCCCCGCTCCCAGGGTTATTACCCCATTTGACAGATGAGGAAGCTGAGGTGTGGAGATAGCAGGAGCTTGCCCAAGGTCACCAAGCAAGTGGGTGGGAGGAGCAGACTGGAACCTGGGTTCCCAGTCTGGCAAGTTGACATGGGTCTCTGCTTTTTTGATCTTTGAAACAGAGGTCTCCACACTGGGGGTAGAAAGCCCCGTCTTTGGAGAGCCCCCGGGATATGGGCGAGGGAAACCAGGCTACAGAAAGATAGGAGGAAGGGGCTGGAAGATAAAGTGACTGTTGTTGTCTCCGGGGAAAGATATGTTGGCAAATGGGAAGGAAGAAGAAACTGGTGGTTGAAAGGGAATTTTCAAGGTTTCTGTATTCAACTTTCACTGAATATGGGGGCCAGGCATCCGCTAAGTGACAATAATAAAAATAATCAACCCTCTAGAGTCAGAAACTGTCCTAAGCGTTTTATTCATATTTACTCATTTTGGTCCTCGCCTCAACCCTGGTACTAGTATGATCCCATTTTATAGGTAAGGAAATTGAGGCCCAGGGAGGTTGAGTAATTTGATCGGTCACAGAGCCAGGAAAAGGCAGGCAGGCAGGCTGGCTCCAGCACCGTGCTCTAAACTCCCCTTCTTTCACCAGGCAGTTTTCAAAGCAGGCTGCCATCCATAATCTCATTAGCTCCTCACTGACCTCCTGGTAAGGTATGTAGACTGAGAGACTACCTCATCTTATAGCTGAGGAAACTGAGGCCCAGAGTGGTTAAATAACGTGCCCAAGGTCACCCAGCTCTCGAGTAAGGAATGCAAATTTGAACCCAGATCCCCTGCTGCCAACACTATCCCATGACTCCAAAACCCAGAGAAAGGGAAAGCGGTTTGAGGTGAGGTGGTGGCAAAATTGTGGTATAATTAGAGAGAGAGGGAGGGAAAACCCTAAGACTAAGATGGGGGGGCAGGGCATGGCATCCTCATCCAAGTGGATCAGGGAGCCCCTCCGCCCAGAGGCAAGGAGTTCTGGCTGCTGGGGCTGCAGGGGGTGGGCAGTCAGGTGGGGGAGGTGGGAGGTGGTGTGGAGGGGTAAAGGGGTCTGGGTAAATGGCTCTGGTGTTAGTCACAGCTCAGGGAGACTGGCGATTTGGGAGGGGATGGGTAGGGCAGAAAGAAGGTGCCAGATGCAAGGAGTGCAAGGGTCTCCCCACCAAAGTTGAGAGCGAGGAGACTGGGAGGCAGGAGAGACCAGGCAGGGTAGGGGAGAGGCCTGCTAAAGAGGTCTCTGAGATGCTGAGAGGGATGGGGGGTAGTGGCGGGAGGGGACGTCAGCTCAAGGGAGCTGAATATCTTTCCAGCAGTACTTTAGAGTTCCCCAGGGGTTCTCAGATCTGTTCATCCCATAGCCGATGAGGGCACAGAGACGGGAGTCAGACTGTCTGGGTTCAAATCCTAGCTTTGCTACTTCCTGTGTGACCTTGGGTGAGTTTCTTAACCTCTCTGGTCCTCAGTTTCTTCACGTGTGAATTGAGAATAATAATAGTACCTGTTCGCAGGGTTGTCCTAAGGATTGAAACTAGGTAATAGGCAAAAAGTGTCCAGAAGGAGCCTGGGCACAGTAGTGCCCTTGAGTGTTTGTTATTCTACAGCTGACTTGCTTTTTTCCCTTGAACCTCACATCAGCCCCCTGGGATGGGCAGGATGTGACCCCTAATTTATTTTGGAGTAGATTGAGGGCCAGAGAGGCAACCTGACCAAGGTCATACAGCTGGTAATGGCAGAGCTGGTGTTGAAACAGGGTTTTCTGTTTTCCAGTTCACCAAGGACCTCTGGGCGCGAGCTGGGAGGTGCTGGGCTGGAGTGGAGTTCATCGGCCGGATTGGTGTCCCAGGGCCCAAGGGGCGGGGCCAGGGACGGGGCTCAAGAGGAGAGAAGGGGGAGCAGGTGGGGCAGAGAGGCGGACTGGGGAGAGAGGGAAGCGTGTGGGGTCGCGTTGTGGACTGTGCAGTGGCTGGGGGGTGGGGAAGGTGAGGCCCATAGTGAGGGAGGCTGGAATTTGAGGCCGGGTGGGCGTGGGGGCTGTTATGGGACAAGCCACGCACCTGAAGGCAGGGACTGAGTCATCTGGGTAGCACTCAGGTATGGGCGAGGCACAGAGAGGGCTTTAAATGGTACCCCTGAATGACAGCAGGGAGGGGCGACCTGCATGAGTGCGCAGGGCCCGGCAGAGCCCCGGTGACGGGCTGTTGTCCCCCAGCTGCGCAGGGCTCCTTTCTGCCATCGCAAACCCACCGAGTTCAGCCCTGCTTCGGGGCCTTGGCCCTTGCCGGCCCCTCTGTTTTGAATGCTCTTCCTTCCACCCGGACCGCTGTCCCCTCCGCCTTAAATTCTGTGTCAGCAAATGTCACCCACCCCCGGAACGGCCCTCCCTGACCATCCTGTAAAGGGCCACCCCTGATGGCCGCTTCTCTGTCTCACATCGGGTCCATCTCCCCCCTGCTAGTTAGCACAGACCCAAACGGTCTTGTTGGTTCTCCCCCTCCCTCAGCTACTTGGAGGCAGGACCTGCGTCCTGTCTTGTCCACCACTGTGTTCTCAGAAGCAGCCAGAGAGCTTGGCTCAGCTCATGCCTCTCCGCCAGGTGAATGAATGACTCAGTGGGGCAGAGGGAGGACGAGGAAGGGAGTAGGTGGGTAAGGAGGGAGGGCAGACTGGCAAGGTGGGGGTGGGAGGGCGGAAAGGCCCAGTCAGGGAGACAGATGGGCAGGAGCAGGGGTGCGGCGGACAGAGGCTCCTGCCTCCAGATCAGATGACGAGCTTGCGCCCCCGAGGAGAACATGTGAGCACGTGTGTGCTGTGCGCACGTGTGTTTACACACACACACACACTCTCTGACTCTTCTGTCACCCAACACCAGGCTCTTTCTGCCGCTGTGTTAGTCACCTTCTCACCAGCTGTCTCTGGTCCCTGACTTGCTGGCTCACTGCGTCCCTCTCTTTCCATCCACACATCTGTCTGTGTTGTCCCCCCGCACCGGCGCGCCCGAGGGCCCCTGGTATCTCTAATGGGAAAGACTGCAGCTGGAGGCTTGGATCTGATGCCCCCGATGCCCAGGCGGAGCCACAAGGTGCCCGGGACCCCTGCAGTCTCTCATGTCATTCTCTCAAGCGCTTGACAAGCTGGTGAGCAGGGAGAGCAGAGGGCCTGGGTTCGAACCCAGGTGCCACCCTGTCAGCGCCCCATACAGTGCCTGCTCTGTCATCTTGGGCAAGTCACTTAATCGCTCCATGCCTCAGTTTCCTCCTCTGTCAAGTGGGCATAAGAATCGTATCTGCTGGGCGCTTGGGTGGCTCAGTTGGTTAAGCGACTGCCTTCGGCTCAGGTCATGATCCTGGAGTCCCAGGATCAAGTCCCGCATCGGGCTCCCTGCTCGGCGGGGAGTCTGCTTCTCCCTCTGACCTCCCCTCTCTCATGCTCTCTCTCTCTCTCTCAAATAAATAAATAAAATCTTTAAAAAAAAAAAAAAAGAATCGTATCTGCTTCATGGAGCGCTTATAAGGGTTAAAGGAGACACACAAAGCCCTTGTCACAGGGCCCAGGTCACTGTAATCAGTACACACGTGTTAGATTTCTTATCTTCTTCATTTTGCACATGGGGAAACTGAGGCTTGAATTGTCCATAAAGTGGATCGGGGGCATATGATCGTCTTTTTCTGGGTGATCTCATTTGCCCACAGCCTGTGTTCTTTTAGGCTGGCCAGCTTCTTCCGGAAATGGAGGCCGCGCTCATTATTAAATGTGCACCCCTCAGAGCAGTGAGGGCCCTTGGTGCACTGGCCTGCCTTTTCCATAGACGATCTGGGGCGCAGAGAAGGGCTGAGATTTGCCTCGGCAGATCACAGAGCAGGGCGAGGGGAGGTAGAACGCCTGGCCTTCTACCTGGGCTCTTCCTGCAGCCTGGCCCGTCTTCCTGGCTTTCTATCCCAGCCACAGGAGTTCAGCAGCACTGGGGACAGGCAGAGCGGGACGGTTGCGGGGGGGAAGCCTGGGATTAAGTACTAGGCAGTTCAGGTCCCACCTCTGGCCTGCTTTGCTGTGAAACCTTCGGCAGGTCAGGCAACCTCTCTGAGCCTGTTTCCTCATCTGTAACACGGGAGGGGCAGGGGGTCCTAGCCAACCCTCACTAAACACTGCGTCTTTCTGGTAGCATTAGGCATTTTTCCTGCCTGGTCTCATTGCCTCCACCTACCCAGCATTTGGGCAAACGTTATTGCTGTTCAGCCAAGGCAGAGGCTGAAGCCCAGAAGGCAGAAATCGTGTGGCCTTGTAGCTGCTAGCCTGGGTAAGTTCTTTAGCCGCTCTGTGCCTCAGTTTCCCCATCTATAAAAGGGAGCTATAATAATACCTACCTCAGGAGGCTTTTGTAAGAATTAAATGGACAGATATATACAAAGGGCATAGAACGGTGCCCAGCTCATGATCACATGTATGTAAATGTTTGCCATAATTATAATTATGCTGCCCAGTGGTCCTTATAGGGTTTAAAGAAAGATTCAATGAGATAACGAGGATGTAAGACCCATGTAGAAGATGCTGTTTTGTTTTTTTTTTTAAGATTTTTATTTATTTATTTGAGAGAGAGAGAGAGAGAACACGAACAGGGGGAGAGGGGCAAAGGGGCAGAGAGGGAGAAGCAGGCTTCCCGCTGAGCAGGGAGCCCGACGCAGGGCTTGATCCCAGGACCCTGGGATCATGACCTGAGCCGAAGGCAGCTGCTTAACTGACTGAGCCACCCAGGTGCCCCGAAGATGCTGTTAAAAGATATTTTCCTAGGATTACAGGGCACGGAGCCCCACCAGATGGGGCCTTAGCAGGAGCTGAGCTGAGAGGGAAACAGCTGTGGCAGAGCCCCTGGAAGGAGGTGGCCTGGCCTCCAGCCTTAGAAGGGGCTGTGAGGGAGTCTATCGTAGATGCTTGTAATTTCCAGCCCATTCAGCCTAGGCGCCCTTGGACAGGTCACTTTCCCTTTCCTCCCTCTGACCTCCCGTTCCCTCATCTGTGAAATGGGGACAATGATATTTGCTCGGGCTTTCCTTTCAGGGCTGTGTGGTGAGGATCAAAAGGGATTAGAGATGTAAAAGTGTTGGTGAACTGTAGAGGATTATTAGCTCTCAGCTCCCTGTAATTATTATACCAAATAAGTCATACTTGGGCCTCTACCTTTCTTCCTCTCTCAAGGACAAGTAAACAGGCAGCCAGGGATGCCCCGGGGCAGAATCTAAGGGAACTTGGCTCTGGGGACAAACAGGAGAGAGAGAGGGAAATTAAACTTTAGAAAGTCGAAAGTCAGCCTGGCGACGAGGCGGAGAACAGGAAAGTTCCCAGGCACCCGGACCAGAGAGACGCCCCATGACCTGTGGGCAGCTGGGCAGGGGGCCGAAGTCAGAGAAGGGGCAGAGGAACGGCTTTGGCTCTAGGGGAAGGAGACCCCGTGGGGCAGCTGGCTTGAGGACAAGGCATCAGGGTCCTCCAAGGTGAGCTGAGCCCCCCAGAGCCTCTGGGGGCCAAGGTCTATCGGCTTAGCCCTGGGTCTGGTGGAGACTTGAGAAGCCGGAGGCCCTCTCAGAATACCCAAGCCCCGCCTGGGCCATCTCTCCTTCCGAGGGCAGCTGTGGGCAGAGACAGAGGAGCCTCCCTTTCCCAGTGGATGTTTGGGATTGTCTGGAAATTAAATGGAAGCGCTGAATACATTTTCTGCGGTGCGGTGGGACCCAGCGTCTGCGGGAAGAATCCCCCGCGTTCCGTTTGGGCAGGAAGCTGGGGGGGGGGCATTGAGAGCGTGCAGCTGGAGGGCTCCCGCAGGCTTGCAGGCTCCTCCTGGGGCTGTCGGGGCTCTGCTGATTCCGAGTTCACTTGGCTGCCTAGATTGCATCTCGGTCCCATCTGGCTCTGTCTAGGTTCGATCTGAGCTGTCTGGTGGGATCCGTCTGCCCGAGTCTAGCTGGGGCTGAGCCTGTCTGGTTTCTGGCAGGTCCTGTCTGCGATCTGCTCGGACCCTGTCGAGGTTCCATGGGAGCTCCTCTCTTTAGATCCCAGCGGGCTATGCTCCAGGTGGACACTTTCGGATCCCGTCTGGATACCATTCAGGCTCCGGTAGTCCGATTCCGTCCTGTTTGGGCTATAGGTTCTTTCTGGAAGTCAGGCTGAACTCTGTTTAAATGTCCACTGGGGCTGATGAGGGCTCCGCACGTTAATTAAGCTTGCCGGGCTCAGCTTTTGTTCTCTGACTTCTGCCCCAAGTGGAGAAGAGCCTCAAGTCCGGAGCGTGCAGCACTGGGCAGCCCAGTCTGCTCCCCTGTCTTCTTACCTGGCCCTGAATGAGTGTGCAGGCCTGAGGCTCGGGGAGCCCGGGAGAACAGGCCCACAGGGCCCTCTCGAATGTCCCTGGGGGCGCGGGGACACATCTGTGGGGCCACGCAGGGCAACAGGCAGCTTTGCCGTGGGGCCGAGTGTGGGTGAACGTCAGCGTGTCAGTGTATCTCCGCGTGGGTGTCAGTGGGCCTATTTCTGTGTGCCTTGTGTGTCAGCCCTTCTGTCTGTGTCACTGGTCTGTCTGGCGGTGGCGGTGTGGGTGGGTAAATCCCTTTGTGTCTCTGAGCCCGGGGGGTGGAGGGCTGAGCCGCAGCAGGTTGCAACTGGGAAATCCAGGCAAGTGAGAGTAGGTGGGTGTGAAGTTGGGAGAGGCTGGATGAAAGCAAGTGAATACATGAGAGGGGCAGAGCAGCGGAGGGGGTGAAAGCAGGCGGGAGGAGGCAGGCACGGGGAGCCAGGGGGGTCGGGGTGCTGCCTGTGTCTCTCCTCCAGCCCCCCCGGGCTTGACGGTGCTTGCTCAGCTCGGCACCTGCTGCTACCAGTGAAGTGACCTCGCACAGGGGACGTGGCCGGTTGGGTGGAGGCTGGAGGGGAAGAGAAGGGGAGCAAAGTGAGGCCTGGACAGGAGCGGCCGGGGAGACAGCGGCCAGGGTCAGCCTCCTGGGCCTCCACTCCAGACCCCTCCCGGGAGCCCAGAGCCGGTTCCTGCAAGGCTGACATTTAGCTGGTGGGGACGAGACCGGTTAATGGCAGTTGTCCTGGGTGTCACCCACCTCCAGGGTGACTGCGTTCTCAGGTCCACTTCCACCCTTGAAAGGGTGCCTTCTGCTAATTCCCTCCAAGGTGTCCTTTGGGCTGTCAGCTGCCTGGCCTCCGGGACCCTGTTCCACAAGATTTCCGGTGTTCATTCGGACCGCTTGGGGTGCTTGCATTTGCCCTGCAAATGACCTGCCCCCTGCAGATGACACCTCCTCAGACCCCTGCTCTGAGCCTAGAGCTGGGAGCATCAGGCTCAGGGTAGGATTCTGCCTTTCTTTGCCTCCCAGGCGAAAGACAGTGATGATGAAGAGGAGGTGGTCCATGTGGATCGGGACCACTTCATGGACGAGTTCTTTGAACAGGTAACGGAGCTTCCAGTGCTCCCAGACCCAGAAGCTGGCCCCCGGCCAACGACTCCCTTCACCCTGTTCCCACCCCTGCTCTCCACTCCTACCCCCTCTTGGCCTTGTACCCATCCCTCGGCTCTGGCCCATTTACCCGAACCCTGACTAAGCCCTCAGGGCCCCTTGCCTGGCTCAGCGACTTGGCTGGGCACAGCTGATTTGCTGCCCCAGGTGGAAGAGATCCGGGGCTGCATTGAGAAGCTGTCAGAGGATGTGGAGCAAGTGAAAAAACAGCATAGTGCCATCCTGGCCGCCCCCAACCCAGATGAGAGTGAGTACCGCTGCTGGGCAGCTGCGAGGGGGATGGGGGCGGACAGTGTGCGTGGGGGGAGGGAGGAGAGGGGGTCTGGGCTCCCATCCAGACTTCTCATCTGCTCTGGCTCTCCCCTCAGAGACCAAACAGGAGCTGGAGGACCTCACTGCAGACATCAAGAAGACAGCCAACAAGGTTCGGTCCAAGTTGAAAGGTGAGGAATGTAATCCCCAGATTAAGGAGAAAAACAACTCTGCCCTCATTAGACCAAACATGTCTTTCTGTAAGGAGTGTCTACAGATTTCCAGGATCCAGATTCCTAAACAGTGAGAAAGCACAAAACCCCAGATTGCCCCTCCCGCCCCCCCGCCCCTTGCTCCAGATTCTTTGGAGAAAGATACATGGCAAAGAAATGAGGGAGAGGAGGGTTTCTGCCCAAGTTGCATCTGAGCGCTGCTGGATCCACCAGCATGAAGGTCCACCAGAAGAGAGAGTCTTGCAAGTGGCTTCGGTTTCATTAAATCCTTATTTCTCCAGAACAGTTGCCGGGCATAGCGCTAAGCACCCAGTAGGTGGGCTCAGCAAATGCTTCTGAACTGGTATCCTCGGCTCAGGACAGATTGGACTGTGTGGCTGACATCAGGAGTTGGCAAGCTTTCAGGAGGGACCTGCCAAATCCTTATGTATTCACTCTAATTTAAGGACTTGGGTGCTGGTAATAACCACCTTCCCCCAAAGCACTGTGGGTTGGGAACCTCCTTGTCTGCGGGTGCCAGGGGAATAGCAGTGTTACCGTGATGTGGTAGATTCAGCATCAGAAAACATTTGCCAAGCACGTACTTTGTCTGAGGCCCACTGCAGGGCATTGGGGAAAAGGTACCATGTCAGGTACCTGGCCTTGGCCACACCGACCTGGGTCCAGAGAGTTGAGAACAGGGACTTCCCGGACTCAGTGGGAGGTCATGTGTGAGCCCAGTGCTGATCTGTAAAAATAAGCCTTCTACACTTGTATCCTGGAAAGGAAAATGACTTAAACTGGGAGCACATTAAGTACAAATCCAGGCAGAGGGAGTTCAACTTCCATCATCAACTCAATTCTGGACAACTTCCATCATCAACTCATTCCTCCCCTTGGCTTCCTCACTGGCACAGTAAGAAAAACAGAAGCAACTTCAAAGCAGGCTTTTTTTTTCAAGGGGTAGCAAATTTTTTTTTTTCCGTAAATGCAATCTTACAAAGAACTCCAATATATACAATACATAAAAGACAGGCTGTTCTGGCTGAACTGGGGTTGGGAGGCCCAGGGCCCTACCCAGCTGGTCTCCCCTTTACTCCCAGCAACAGCCCCTGAGGTTCTTTCCCAGAAGGAGGGTTCCATGGAACACCGTTTAAAAATCCCTGAGCTTAAAGATTTCTTTGGGCCCACCGAGCTCTCACCTTAACACTCTCTGTAAGACCATGAGGTGGGCTCCACGGATTAGGGGTCCGGGAACAGACCAAGAAGGAAGCTAGGAAAAGTAGCAGTGACATAGAGAAGCTGACCTTCCAGACCTCCAGAAAAAGAGAGAAGATTCTCTTCTCCCCCATCTTTCTCCAGCTATTTGGTGGCATGAGCTTAGGCTTTGTGTGTGATCTTAAGTGAGTCGTTTTCCCCAGTTGAACCTCAGGTTCTAGTGTGATCCATGGGCTGATACCACTGAACTCTCAGGATTCTTGTAAGAAGTCAATGAGACCCTCTAAAGGACCTTCCACTGCAGGGTTTGGCTCCAGCCCCAAGTCTGACGACAGGGTCCCTGTAGGGGCCAGAGGTTGCGACCTCCCTGGGTGTGCTGTGCCTTCCTGGCCTTTCCTGCAGCAGGTGGGCCAGGTGTCACTCGGTCACTGTGCCCACCATTGCTGGCAGGGGAACGTTGGGGTGCTTTTCAGCCCCCAACTTTTCCCGCTGCCAGCAGAACAAAGAAGTGATGTTCTCAAGAATGGCCTGGAGCCCCTTCCAGGTCTGGAGGGCCTGGTGATTCATCCCTGCTGCATTTTCAGAGCACTGTAGATCTTATCGCAGGCAAGCTCTTTTTTTAGAAAATCTGAAGGATAGATGTCAGGAGTGCATGATCCAGAAGCAGGAATCCCAGTTAATCTGTGCGCTTTTCCAGAACATCCTTTAGAAGTGGGAATTCCCGAAACAGAGATCACCTTCCAGGGCTGGGGGGGAGAGCTATTTTTTGGCGGACATCCCTCCCTCCGCGTAGAATTTTCCAAGAAAGAGGCGGCCACTAGAACCTGACCCACCTGGAAGTGCCTGCCTTCCGCCAGAAAAACCGCAGGATGGGTTCCTGCACTCTTTCCAGAGGCTGTAGGAAGTGGAGAGTTCCCCACGTACTGGAGACCCCCGTGGGGTCAAGCAGGAGTTACAGCTGTGGGCCTTTCTAAGACCCAACCCTTCCGCCAGGACAAGTAGCCCCTTTCTGCCTGGTGACCCACCGACCCTCATCTCCCCTCCCCCTGAAACGCCTGTCCTCTGTTCACCCGCACCCTGGATCCTTTACTGTCTGCCCTCGCCATGGGTGTGACATCTCTTCACAGGCCCGGGGCCTGCCTCGGGGTGTCGACCCTTCTCACGTCCCGGACCCCCGCCCCACAGGCCCCGGGTCTCCCGGCCGGTCACTGCACCCTCTCTCCCGCAGCAATCGAACAAAGCATTGAACAAGAGGAGGGGCTGAACCGTTCCTCCGCGGACCTGCGCATCCGCAAGACCCAGGTAGGAGGCCGCGGCCTGGCGGGGCGGGGACCGGACGGAATCGGATCGGACTGGGAAAGGAGCCCAGGAGGGAGCCGCGAAAGGGAGTGGGCGGGCCAGAGCGGAGCAGGGCGCGGGGCGTGGCCAAGGAGGCGCCTGGGCGGGTTTCTGGCGGGGGGCGGGGCCGGGCCATATCTCCGCGCGTTTGGCGGGGCCGCGGCACGCTAGGGGGTTGGGCGGGGGGCGGGGGGCGCGGGGGCGGGGGCGTCCTGGGACTGAGCACTCGTCCGGGGTTGGGATCGCGGCGCGAGCTGAAGAAGGGCCGTAGGCCAGCTCAGCCTCTTCTCCCCACTGCATCCCTCCACTGGCCCGCTCTGTCCCGGCCTCCTGATGTGTCTGTACCCCCACCTTAGCACTCCACACTGTCCCGGAAGTTCGTGGAAGTAATGACCGAATATAACGCGACCCAGTCCAAGTACCGGGACCGCTGCAAGGACCGGATCCAGCGGCAGCTGGAGATCAGTGCGTGTGCCCCGCTGCAGAGTTCCCAGGCTTGCCCCAGCGCTCTTCCGTGGCTGCCCCGGGCCTTCCGTGGAGGCCTAAGGCCGGGTGGGAGGGTGGGCTCCTGGGTCTCTGCCCCATCCCACTACCTCAGGCCCCCAGACTGGCCCAGTCCCTGAGCACGAAGGCCTTTCTCCCCACAGCTGGTAGGACCACGACGAACGAAGAACTGGAAGACATGCTGGAGAGCGGGAAGTTGGCTATCTTCACGGATGATGTGAGCCCCGGGTGGGGGTGGGTCTGGCTTTGGAAAACATTTACTTCTCCTCCCTCCCCGAGCTGAGGTTGAATTAAGGTCCTAAGTCCACCGTGGAATCACAAACAGTGGGAAGTCAGGACCCGGAGCTGGGGATTTCCATGGGAGCAGGGCCTGCAGGAAGGCACCCCCATAAAAATGGTCAGCATTTTGAGTAGCCAGACACTGTTCTAAGCACTTTTACATATTTACACTTGCCTGCTATCTCACTCGGTCCTCACCACCAGCCTCTGAGAGAGCCAGATTTCACCAGTGAGGACATCTGACCCAGAGATTCACCAGAGAGGTTAAATAACTTGCCCAAGGCCTCAGAGCCAGGATTCAGATCCGCCGTCTCCTGTCACTTAGGGCTCTGACGTCTGCCTACTGAAGCAGGTCATTTCACCAAATGACTAACTTGCCTACATTATGAAATTTTTAAAAAAATACCAGTTTTAGTTTTGCTAAAGTTTTACGCCCTGCCCTGCCCTTGTCACCTTAAATGTGAGTGGATGGGCTTCCCCCACTGTAGTTCTTCTTTCTCTTTGTAGATTTTGCCTTGGCCTGCCCAGTTCTGTCTCTGCTTCTGATGGCAGAATGGCTCTGGTTAAGATTTCTAGACCAGAACTCGAGTGTCTTCAGTGACTGTTTAGCAGTTTTCAGCAAACTGTTACTTAGAGAACTGATCTTTGTTAAATTAGCTTTGAGCAAATTGATGAGGGCCAGTTAGCCTGGAGCCCTCCCAAACAGCTCTGCCCAGGCTTCTGTCTGAGAACGGAGGGGAGCCTGGTGGGTTCTAAGACGACAGATCTGATCCCTGCCAATGAACCCACCATCATTACAATGGAAACCCGTCGTTACAATGCAGGGTGGTCAGGATCTTGCCTGAGGGATGTGCATCCTGCAGACAGGCTCTAAGGTAGTGGTTAACTACTGGAGCCAGGGAGGGCTTCCTGGGGGAAGTGGCATTGGGCTGTGCTTTAAGAAACAGGGAATATTTGGACATGGTGAGCTGGGCGAAAGGCCCACTAGAGAAAGGGAACAGATTGAACAAAGACAGGGAGAGAGGACCACTTGCCAAACAGCCACTGGATGATTTTGGCTCTTAGCGGATATGTAGGAGATGAAGCCAGAAAGGGAGAACGAGCCCCGGATAGGGTGAGGTGTACAGCCTGTGGTGGGGGGGGAGCAGGGAGGAATCGTGGGGAGCCCTGGAGGGTTTCAGAGCAGAGGAATGGCTTGATGAGGTCTGAGCAGTGAGCAGTTTGGGAAGCAAGTGGCCTGGCTCAGGCCAGGTGTGTGTTGGGGGGGACAGGAATATCTGATTGTGGGTTGGAGTTAATCTCTCTCCCTGACTCTTGAGGGCTGCGGTGCATTTCTTTATTTCTCCCCCACCTAATATCATGGGGGCTCCAGAGTGGGCACACTGCCTTCTCATCTGGGCCTTCTCTGCTTCTACTTGCTTTCTCTGCTGGGTCCTCTGCCTTTGACCAGACAGGGGCCCCCAGTACTAATGGTGACTCTACCCCCCCTATTGCTCTTCCCTGGGCTTCCCTGGTGGTGTGTGTGTGTGTGTGTGTGTGTGTGTGTGTGTGTGTTAGAGGAAGCCCTGGGTGAGGTGGTGGGCTCAGGCCAACTTCTATTTCTTGTAACTTAACAAACTTCTCTTTAGTGCTTACTGTGTGCCAGGCAGATGCTGTTCTAATTGGTGGATACATAGTAACTCACTTACCGTTCACAAGAACCCTGGGAGGTGGGCACTGCTATCATCCACCTTTTCCAAGTGTGGAAACTGAGGCCCAGAAAGGTTAAACAATTTGCCCACAGTTAGAGCTAGTAAATGACAGTCAGATTTGAACCTAGACCCTCTGGCTGCGGAATCCAAACTGCTATGGGAGTGAAGGGGGCTCTGCAGCTCTTCCCCTCCTGCCCCTCACCCCATTGCCCTAGATCAAAATGGACTCACAGATGACAAAGCAGGCACTGAATGAGATCGAGACGAGGCACAACGAGATCATCAAACTGGAAACCAGCATCCGAGAGCTGCATGACATGTTTGTGGACATGGCCATGCTCGTGGAAAGCCAGGTACAGCCTCTCCCCCGCCTTCTAGGAGCCTCCTGCAGATCCCTGGGGTGCCCCCTCCTCCAGCCCAGCCCCCACCCCATCCTATGCACATCTTCTCTGCAGGGTGAGATGATTGACCGCATCGAGTACAACGTGGAACATTCCGTGGACTATGTGGAACGAGCTGTGTCCGACACCAAGAAAGCTGTGAAATATCAGAGCAAGGCCCGGAGGGTAAGAGGGTGGGGGGTGACGAGTGGGCCGGCGCCTGGGGGTGGGGGACAGTGGTGGTGGGAACAGGCTGGCCTTGGGGGAGGCGAGCAGGCCTGTGGGTGGGGACAGGCAGGCGGGGTAGGTGGGCTGGGGCGGAGCGCTTGGGGCTAGGTTCAGGCCAGGGCTGACCTGAGTGTTGAAATCCAGAGGGAGGCCTTATCTCTGATCTCTGGCTCTGACCTCTTCCTTTTTCTGTTTTCTCTCTCCCCTCCTCTCTTCCCTCACACCTCCTCCCCCATCTTTCCCCCCCATCTGTCTGTCTCTCTTTATCTCTCTGTCTCTCTCGTCCTTCTTGCCTATCAACCCTTTCTGCCTGCAGAAGAAAATCATGATCATCATTTGCTGTGTGGTGCTGGGGGTGGTCTTGGCGTCATCCATTGGGGGGACGCTGGGCTTGTAGGCCCCCCCCGCCTGTCTCTCCCAGACCCTTCCCCCACCACATTGGGAGCAATCCCCCCCACCCCCCCTTCCCCTCCTGCCCAGCCCCCGGGCCCACCCCCGGAACGGACCCAGCCAGCCCCCCCTTCCCCACCTCCTGTCAGACCCTGGAGTCCCTGGACCTCACCCCGCCATGGACCACCCCCGGCCCCGCACGTAGATAGCAGCAGGCGTGATTACACATGCACACCAACATGCATGCCGCCGGCACATGCTCAAGACGTGTGGACACCCCAGCGTGTGTGTGTGTGTGAGTGTGTCCGTGTGTAGATGTGTGTAGAAGCACCAAATCACCTTTCTGGCCCCCCACCTCAAGTCTGTGTGTCGTCTGAGCTTCCCCCCTTCACCTGGGCTGTCCTGTGTAGACTGTGGCCAGGGGTACCACAGCAGCCCACCAAGCCCCGCTCTGTCTTCTGTGAATAGGTGTGTGTGTGTGTGTGTGTGGCCACAGCTCCACGGACGCCATCGGTGTACATGGACTTCTGTGTTTGAGTGTTTGGATTCGGTACAACAGCACTTCCTCCCATGACCCCCGCCTCCGCCGTGCCTGCTCTAGAGACGGCGGGCTATGAGTGGACGGGGGCTCACACTCGCATTCGCGGACGATCCAGGTCAGCCCAGGTGCACAGAGGCCATGGCAGACACCCCGGTGTGATGTTGAGCAAACCCCAGGGAGTGTGTGTGTGTGCGTGCGTGCGTGCGTGTGCGTGTGCACGACGGTGTGCATTGTGAGCCTGTGGAGTGTAACCAAGGTGAGTGGAAGCAT